>NC_056725.1:1612336358-1612581358 GCF_019279795.1 Protopterus annectens
GAAATTAAACCTAGTAATGCAAGTAAACAGTCATGGTGCCTGGTAAGGCCTCTGTTTAACTTGATCCGAATAGTAAGGGCTGTGTGCAATATACCTACAACCATTGCAAGACTCACATTTAAAGTTGGCCCTGTAATGTCGCTTATTAGAATCAATAGTATGTCTTGAAAAAAATAATCATTAAAATTCCTTCGCTTTTTATTGACATAAAATTACCTCCCCTCCTGTAGATAATCCCTTTGGAATCACATGGAAAAGTCCCACCATTATTTTACTTAACAGACTTAATGCTCACCCTAATATCTAAGGGACACTGCCATAAAACAATCAGTATTCTTCAAATTGGTTTTAATCGTCATGTGTTCATTTGTTCTGTGTGAAGTTTTCAGACTTGCTGTCAGCTAACTGCTATTTTGACATACAGTGTGTAGTTTTTATCTTAAAGTTACAGTTTCTCTGCAAAATTTTTTTGCTCTTCTTTTGCCAATCAACTGGTCCTGTAAAACTTCCTGTTATCTTTTAAACATCGCTTTATTGACTCTTGTCATTTTAAAAGGAATGTTGTATTTTTTCTAACTATTGCCTCTTTCATGCACAATCATATTTTTTTCTAGATTTCTTTCCAGAACATACAGTATCTCAACTACATGATGTGAGTGAACCTTCCCACCTCCTACAGTTAGGTAGCTCAACAAATTCAAGGATGATATTTTGCTCTAACTGTAAAAGGTAGCACATGTCGGGTATATATTAGATGATCAAACTTTCAAATGTTCGACTGCCATATGGTTGCCACCATATGATTGAATTTTTGAAAGTTTGAACGTTTTAATGGAGATCTCCATACAGCGCAGAATGGGAAGATTTCCCTTTTCTACACCGTAGTACAATCTCAGAGTTGGTATATTTAAAGAGCAGGGGTGTGGGGGATGTGGTAGGTGCAGGATTGCTTGCCCTCTGCTTAAAATATTCAGGTTGGTTATTTGTGTAGTTTATTTTTCTATTAGATATTCGATCATATGGTGCCGACCATATGACAGTCGAACATTTAAACATTCGATTATCTAAAATAGACCTGCACACATCTTAGTTTTGCTGTTAAGTATTTGCCAACAAGTATCAGTCTGTCTATTCTGTCATCTCATAGGTTCATAGGAGAGTACTAGGCTAATGGCTCAAGAGCCCTTGCAAGCCTATCCTGTTTTACCCTGATTTTACTCAACTCTCCATCCCTTGGAGAAAGAAAACAATGGTTGGCAAAGTGGGGTTTTGAAAATTTTTATGGAATGACTCTGTCCATAAGGGACATGGGCACTTCAGGAGTAAATTTGTGATTTCTCATCCATCTGTCTAGATTGTGCTTGAAGGTGGTCAGGGAAAGGCTCTGTTTCATATGAATAAGATGTCTATTCCAGAGGAGGGGCAATCTCTGGACACATATCTGTCTCTTCAGTGTGATCTAGTCATGCCAGAGATTTGTTTTAGATCCCTTGAGCAGGTAATCATCACACAGTTAGTCTTGCAAGTATGCAACATTTCCATCAGGGCTGGGTCAGAAACTTCCTTGTAGGTCAGGCATAGATCACCACTCAGTAATCGGTAAGAAACCGAGTACAGCTCAGGGCTTTTAATTGGTCCACATATGGAATGTTGGTTATACCCTGTATTTTCTTTATTAGAAACCTCTGTGGACCCTCTAGCTGTTCCAGGTGTCTGGTAGGACACATGCCAAAGGATGCATTTTACTGAATTATTGGTCTGATGTGGGACAAGTACAATGTACTATGACATCTTTAGATCTGGATGCCATGCCCTTACTTTCAAGCTGAGCTACAAAGATGGATTTCTTCACCACTGCGGACACATGGTGGTCAAAGTTCAGATTACTACCTATCAGAGTGCCTCACCAATGGGTCCACTATAGGGGATGTTGATATCAATGTTGTAATTTGCAGGGGTATTTGATTTCCCAAAGGGTATTATTATGCACTTCTTTACATTTAGTTTGAGGCCATAGCTTTGACACCAATCATTAGTCTGGTTCAGTCCTTTCTGTAGGATATCAGCATTATTTGTGGAGTCTGTGATTGTCTCCAACTTGCAGTCACCAGCAAACTTGGTCAGCCAAAAGACAGCTAGATTTGCCTTGATGTCTGAGAAGTACGACACAAACAGGAGGGGTGGCAGCACTGAGCTCTGTGGTACTTTATTGGTGACTGACCACTTACTGGGTGTGCATTCTACCACTTTAATAATATGCATCTCATCTGTGAGCCATTTAGCTATCAATCTGGTGACACAGAGGCATATGCCCAGTTTTGTAAGTTTATCTGTAATACTCGAGTGTAGTACTGTGTCAAATGCCTTGGTCAGGTCAAGGTATGTGGTTCGCACTGTATTACCTTCATTCATGGCCTTGTTGACCATCTCAAAGAAGTCCAGCAGACTGAGCAGGCAGGACCTGCCCTTGAGGAAGCCGAACTGGGTTGTATCTAGAGTCTAGAGCTTTCCTATGTCATTGTTAATCTGGTCCCAACCCCCCCCCCCCCCCCCCGTGCGCAGAGATGATTGTTGCTGTCCTCTGCTCTACTGGGATAATTTCTTTCTGGAGGCTGTGGTTAAATAAAGATCTGAATAGGTGTGCTAGATCATGTTTCAATCTATTTAAAAGGCACTCTGGGATTCTGTCAGGGCACACTGCTGCCACATTTTTAACTTTAGAGAGGACAGTGACAACCTGTTTGTTTGGGTTAATAGACAAAAGAATGTTAGGGAGTATTTCTTGGGTGGGGGGTGACCGGAGGTGATGAAGGAGTAAAATTTGAGGTGAATTTATTGACCAGCTAAATTAATAACAGATAAAGTCATACCATAAAAATACAGGTTTATATTATATGAACGAAAGTTCATATAATTGACTGCTTTAATGAGCGAAAATCCCAGAAATCGCTAAATATATATTCCAACTCAGAGATCGCAGTACACTGAGGAAAGGGCAAATACTCCAATCTTCTTATGGCTGAGTATAGGTACTGCCATCTACAGCCAACTCAGCATATTGTTGAGTGTTTTGCTTAAGATTTTGGACATAACTAAAAAATGCTTTATGATTATCCTTGCTTGGGAGGCAAATTTAGTCTCATATGTAGCTTTTGAAGACTTGACTAGTTTTCTGATTTGCCTATTGAGATAAACGACGGTTATTTTCTCTGTTGTGCACCCTCCCACTTACTTCTAGACAGGAATATCTTCCTTCTGTTGTATAATCTGTTTATGCCAGGGTCCATCAGGTTAATGTGTTTTTCAGGCTAGAAGTTTAGTTCTGTCAGGTACTGCCATTTCTGTACAGTTGTTAAAGTAGTTGTAAAGTGCATCTGTGTAGACTTCTACATAGGCCTCCATGTTTTGGGGATAAGGGGGTACTTTAAAATAATGTATGCTATCACTTAGTAAAAGGCAATTTGCATTGGAAAAATTATTTAGGGTTTTAAGTTTTGATGAGGTTCTACCATTGCATTTGTTTCAATTTATGATCTGATGTTACCAATGAGGACATTACATGTTGGTGGTGGTGGATGCAATACTCCCCTATGTTTGTCAGCACTTTGTCAAGGATATTTGTGCACTAGTGGGAGTGCGGACCAGCTGTTCCAGAGCACTTGCATTGACAATTTCCAGGGATCTCTGAGCCTGCATGTTAGTGGTTATTTATATTTTCCCGTGTATGGAAGGGTAGTTCAAATCACTCATGAGTTATGTGTTGAGCTAAATGGTAAGTAATACTAGTAACTTCAGGTATGCAGAGTGGTTTTCATGGTTCATGGTTGTGGACCTCTAGCTAGCGATGATATGCTGGGGGATTTTTCCTATGGTCAGCTGAACATGGAGTAGCTCAAGTGGGTCATCCTACTTGACCAATCTAGAGGTGTTATTGCTTTTTATGTAAAGGGAAACACCTTCTCCTTTCATTTTTTTTCCTTTACAGAGGGTGATCTGATAGGCATCAAAGTCTTGCACTGCTGGGGTGCTTTCCATAGCTTTGAACCGCATCTCTGTAACTGCAAAGACATCAGCATTCTCCAGGGTGAGGAGAGCTTCTAGGGAGTGCAGTTTCTTGTTAAGACTCCTAGCATTGAGCATTAGTACCTTCAGATTGGCATTAGAAGAATCTGTTATGTCAATAGCTCTGTTTCTTTCCTAGTGCCTCAGCTCAAAGCTATGGAATCCAGAGGCATGGACATCAGAAAGACCATACACTTCAGTGCTCTGTGCACCAGCAATGTTTTTATAATAAAGGTGCAAAGCATATAGGCTCAGGAACCAATGTGTGCTGACATATTATATCTTCTGATATATGAACTAGAATGAGGCATAGTATATAGGTAATTTACAAATCTATCCTATCAAATAATATCAAAAAGTTGTCAGGGTCTACCTTATGCCTAGGTACTCCCTTCTATTCACTCAGTACTTAATCTATTGAGGGGTAGTTTTATACCAAAACAACAGTTATGGCATTCCTAATCCTGAATCTCTTTCAACAACACTGTCATTAACACAACTTGGGGAATATCTGTACAATAAACTATAATTTAAAATGAGGGTCAACAAACAGTGGAATGAACTCTTATGATATTTTTTTTTTACCCTAGAAATGTAATCTCTGCCTCATTACATCAGTCTGTACTGTGGAAAGTTGTTCTTTCAGCTGAAATTGACTGTCTTCCTGTTTAGGACTGATTATTTTGCATATGAGCAGTTAGGCAAAAGTGATGAAATGTGGGATAAAATTCTTACAAAACTTTTAAGAGCCCAGCCAAGATGGTTGTCCAAGCCAAAAGGTTTGGATAGGGCCTACAGGAACCTGGATAAAAATAATGTCTCCAGGAAAAAAAAAAGACTGAGCAAAGATGACTGAACAGGAACAAAAGGAAGGGGCAGATGGATGCTTTTAAAGGAAGATAAGGAAGACTAATTATGCACTTTGCTTGAAAAGGTAATCACAGTAGACCAGGATGTGAGTTCCTTAAATAAACAACAGAACGACAACAAACAGAAGTGAAAAGGCTGCAAGGAAAGCAAGGAAAGATACAACATCTAGGGGATGATAAAGCAACAATTAACTCTGACCCACAGCTGCTGTATTCTGTGACTGTTTCTACAGCTCAGCTTTAATTGTTGTAGCTAACAGACATAATAAATGGACAGTAAGAAAAGAAAGACGATCCTGAAATTCATTCAAGAAGGAATAATATCAGGATAATTAAAGTACAAGAGAAACTGAGCAACAGTAAACTGGAGCAATTTCAAATACAGCTCTTATATGAGGCATTGATGATACCAGGAAGAAAGGAACACTAAAATAAATGATGCAAAGAACGCAACAGAGTGGAGCAGTGGCAAACAGCAGCAGAAAGCAGACCCATGCAAGTTTTGGCTATTTTGCATTCCTTGGCTGTAAAAAAGAATGAAATAATAAGGTAAGCAAAAAAAAAAAAAAACTCTTTGGCATAGATGTTTATAGAGATTGTCAATGATTATTCAGAAACAGTCTTTAAAGGTGAAACGGTATTATCGAGGTAGTAAATGAACTAAGAATGAACGAAACAGCTCTATGATTAAAATACCTTCTAATTCTGGAAGTACAGCATGAAAGGCAATGGTGCAGGCTACAGAATTTGGATGACTTTCAAAAATGTAAACAAATGTTTTCTAAGACAGTTAAATGACCCAGGCAGTAAAATCTGAGTCGACTGTAAGACATAGACTCTAGCAGAGCATGCTTAGATGCAGAAGTGGTGATGCAGAAACAGTGGGAAGATGTTTAGTGTCAGAAACTGAAACCTCAGCAGAGTAGAAGACAAGATCAGGAAGTGCAGAGGGGCCGTATGTCAGTAAACGAGAGGAACAAGAAATAAATCACAAAGAGAGGAGAAAACAGGTAGTGGAGGGAAAAAAGAGTTATATCCAATGTAGGCATCCACAAAAAAAACAATGTTCAACTTGGAGGGTAGTTGTTTCTAATTATGTGCAATATTAGTCTGTCTACCTGCATGTCCGTGTTGTAATAGCTAGGTGATATATGTGCAAATGAAGAAGGGAATGCATGAAAAAATAAAGAAGATGGGAGGAGACATTGTTCAATTATAAGAAACAAAACTGAATGTCAGAGATGGGGAGATGTTGCAATGTTATGACTACTCAAATGGAGAAATGGATAACAAGACAGCTGTGTTTCATAGAGGACTTCAGACAACCACAGAGAAAATGATAAAAACCGGCATAGGTAGATGGATCACATGGCACAGAAGGGTGGAAGGTGCTGCTGGCAGACATTTTACTTACCTCTGTTTTGGAGGAACATACCAGATTTTAGGCCTGCTTTACCCATACACATGATGTGAGATTATATAAAAGACCCATATTTCACCAAGTACCTAGGGCTCAGTGTTGGGAACACTGTGAGATAAAATAGAGGAAGTTGAAAAAAAAAAGAGTAAGGGATAGTCTCGGAGGGGGGGGGGGGCAGAACATGCACTTTGAGCAAAGAGCATTTTTATGTTCAACTTCTGAGAGACTTGGTTGGCTACAATTACCTGCATTAAAAGCTGAAGCTAAGTACAAACTTGCAGTTTTAAAAGTACTGTATTTCATTTTTTCTGTTACCTAATTGTGTGTTTCACTGAATATAGTGTGCATGTGTGTCTCTCTGCTATAAAAAGGGGTGGTGGTCTTCTCACTTCTTTGTTATCTGATATTTAACTGTTAGATTAGAGGGCTTCCTCTGTACTTTAAGTGCTAGCCACAAAGTTTGAGAATTCATTTTATGCTCAACTTCTGAGAGACTTGGTTGGCTACAATCACCTGCATTAGAAGCCGAAGTTAAGTACAAACTTGCAGTTTTAAAAGTACCGCATTTCATTTTTTCTGTTGCCTAATTGTGGGTATCACTGAATATAGTGTGCTGTGTGTCTCTCTGCTATAAGAGGGGGTGGTGGTCTTCTCACTTCATTGTTATCTGATATTTAACTGTTAGCCTAGAGGGCTTCCTCTGTACTTTAAGTGCTAGCCACAAAGTTTGAGAATTCATTTTGTGCTCAACTTCTGAGAGACTTAGTTGGCTACAATCACCTGCATTAGAAGCAGAAGTTAAGTACAAACTTGCAGTTTTAAAAGTACTGTATTTCATTTTATCTGTTACCTAATTGTGTGTTTCACTAAATATAGTGTGCTGTGTGTCTCTCTGCAGTTAGTTTCCCACCTACCCTCGCTGTTCTTGTTTTGGTATTAGTGTTGGTGGCTCTGGAATTTCCCACCCCTCCTGTAAGTCTATATTTGAACACTCCTCCTGAGTCCATCTCATTTGCTCACTTAACCGAGTACATTGAGATCATATTCTGAGTCTAGTGTTCACTCTACTTAATACAAAGGGAAGATTTGAGAAGGCCAACCCACTTAGGTTCTTTTTTCCTTTATTTTTGCACTTTACTAACAAAAAAATGCACTTTATACATCTGCTTTTACTGTATTTGTGTTTCCTCCTACTTTATTTTGCTTTTGCCTCTTCCTAAAAGTACTCAATTTTATTTATTCTGCTGCATTTATTACTGTTTGGTAGTAGCCTGATTAAATTGTAACTGTTATT
This sequence comes from Protopterus annectens, assembly GCF_019279795.1. Classification (NCBI taxonomy): domain Eukaryota; kingdom Metazoa; phylum Chordata; order Ceratodontiformes; family Protopteridae; genus Protopterus; species Protopterus annectens. Next base: position 1,612,344,004 of record NC_056725.1, read on the forward strand.
CTAAGTCTTTTGGTTTAAGCACTTGGGCTTCATACCAGTTGTTTTATATTAAGAAGGTTTGTGGTCTGCACTGTTGTGGCTGGACAGGTAGGTTACATCCTTTTAAGCTGGGAATTGCTGATTGAAGGCTCAGTGTCTGCTATTCTAAAAGTGTATTAGTTCTGGTTTAGGAACTTGGGCTTCAGGCCAATTATTCTACATTTAGAAGGTTTGTGGTCTGTACTTTTGTGGGAGGAGAGGCTAGATTCTGCCCTTCTGAGCTGGGAATTTCTGATCACAGGCTTATTGTGCCTGCTTATTTGAACTGTTTCTTTCTGAAATTGGTGCGCCTTGTTGCTGTAGCATAGCCCAGATTCAGGCCTGCTGAATCTAGCTTTGTTTGTATAACTTGAGCACTAATCCAGGCCATCTTTTTTTTGGAGAAGGTTCGCCTGCACCCTAGTAGCAGGAGTGTGCAGTTAGAACTTGTCTGATTAAAAACCGCTGGAACAGGTCTCAGTTTTGAGCTTTTTTCTGGTCAATTGGGTAACTTGTTTAAATCAGTTTGTTTGTTTTCTATTGTTTTATAAAGATATATATATATATATATATATATATATATATATATATATATATATGTATTGCACTTTATTCATCTGCTATTACTGTATTTGTGTTTCTTCCTACTTTATTACTAGGGGCATTGACTACAACTCTTATCTGAGATATATAACAATAAGTATCCTTTTCTGCACATTTAAAGTGTTTTTTTTTTATTGTATCTGCTTTATTTTCTGAAGAAAAAACAAAAAAAATATATACTTGTTTCCCATCTTTCTAAGCTAGTATGGTCCAGTTTTCAGGTTAGTGCTGAATTCAGGGCTGTGTTACAAATCTCTGTGTTTGCCCATACCTTACTTGGATAGAAGGAAGTTTCTCTGTTCACCTGTGAGAGAGGGGAGCTTTGAGCAGTCTATCTGTCCCTGGAGGAGTCGTTTCAGGCCAGAAATTAGTAGCTTATTGGCCATTTTGGGCTAATTTCTATCTCTTTCATATCCCTGCTATAAAAAACGCATTTGCCTGGTTTTGCATGCTGGGCAGCGCCGGTTAGCTAGGGTATAACAATTCCCTGCTCCACAAAGTCTCCCCTTCAATTTTTCTCTTGGAACTAGACAAACGTTTAACTTAAGCACTCAAGCCATTCATTTCTCAGCCTGGCACTTGCCCAAAACTCATAGCAAGCACTTTTAAACCCTAGCACTAAACCCCCATATACTATACAGAAGGACAAGGCTCTCTATTTGACCTTATCAGCCATTCACAAACCATGAAACACATACTTCACAAAACCAGTGTGCAATGCAATCACAGCTCTTAAGGCAAAATAACATACCCAACATACTAGTAATAGGTGACTCTGTAGTCAGGCACACTGACGTCCCACTCACTAGGCTGAATAAGGAGAAGGTTACTGTTAGCTGTCTGTTGGGTGCCAATATCCGCCACATAACACAAGCAGTCAGGTCACCCCAGAACAAGTACAAATATGACGCTGTCATTGTCCATGTTGTTGTGAATGACCTTTGCCATACCTCCCTGGACTACATGAAAAGAGACATGGAAGAGCTCTCTGATCTCGTAGCCCAGACCAGTATGACCCTAATCCTGAGTCGCATCAAACCCTCACCAAGAATGATACCATGGTATAAAGAAAAAATGATCAGTTTCAGCAATTGGCTAAGTTTCTGGTGCCATTCAAGGGGGATACAGTGTCTGTCCACCTGGGATGACATGCTCAACAAGCCATGCTGTTTCTCTAGAGATGGCTTGCACTTGTCACCCTTAAGCTTTCAAAATTTGGCCAAGGCTCTTGCCACCCCCATAGTGACTTTTTTAGGCAAGGCTCAAAAGACAAACACACTGCCGTAAATAGCACAAGTAACATACATCTGAGGGTAATGCTACTCAATGCCAGAAGTCTAAACCTCAAAATGCACACACTCGAGGCACTTCTCATTATGGAGAAAATCAATATATGTGCAGTAACACAAACCTGATTTATGGCTCCAGCGAGCACCCCAGCACTACCAGGCTATAGCTCAAACCATACATTTCAGCAACAGAACCCGGACCGAAATACAAAAGGTGAGGGTGTATCCTTATTCATCAAGGATACCCACACCTCCATGTTAGTGGCACAGCACGATGCTTCAGAGATCATCCACGTGCAACTAACAACAGGCAAAACTGTAATTCAAATCATAGCTTGCTACAGATCACCCACCATGTCCCAAGACCCCCATTCCTCATTTCTGGAAACACTGGGAAACATAAAGGTCCTACCAAACACCGTAATATTTGGGTGATTTCAATTACCCAAACATTAACTGGGAGTACTACTCAAGTACTAACTCCCTTGCCCAACATTTCCTAGACTTTATAAACTCAAACACCCTGGATAAACTGGTCAAGACTCCCACCAGAGGTGACAACATATTGGACATGGTCATCACCAACATGAGTGACCGGTGTTCCACACCGGAGGTCAACTCCTTGCTGGTTAGATCTGACCATAAACAAATCACTTTGGATATCCACATTCCGACCCCACCCCCGGACAAGGAAACTACCATGAAAATCTTTTCAAAAGCAAACTTCACGTTATTTAAGACCAAGGTGGAAAGTTTCAAAGCCCCCATGCTAAAGGATAATGCTGTCCAAGCTGCAAAATCCTTTACTAATGCATTCTATGGGCACCTACAAGAATGCATGGATCATGCTATCCCAAGCAAAACCAAGACTCACTCCTCCAAGAAAAGAAAACCAGTCTGTTGGACCCCTGCCATAAACAAGCTATACAATAGAAGGAGGAAACTAGTACAGAAAAGAGTAAAATCCCAAGAAGGGAAGACATCCCTGATCAGTATCAGCAAGAAACTATGATCCCTCATAAAATCATCCAAGGTGAGCTTCGAAAGAAAAATTGCCAAGGACTCCAAAGATAACCACAAGGCGTTCTTTAGTTATGTCAAGAATCTAAGTGGCAATGCTCAGATATGCTCGGAGTTAGTGCAGAATGGCACAAAATACACTGAACTGACCAATATTGCCAACATCCTGGAAGACAGGTTCAGGGCAAACTTTACCCACCTCTTACCCCCAAAAGGGCCCATAACCATACCAGAAGAATGTAGAGCCCCTCAAACTGCAGACACACAGGTTAAAACAGCCCTATCCAAAGCCAAAAACACAGCATCAATGGGACTGGATGGTATCCCAGGCTACGTCCTACACGAGCTCAAAGATGAACTAACCCCTCACCTAAACACACTTTTCAAACTCAGCCTCTCCACAGGCTATGTACCCATAGAGTGGCACACAGCAATGGTTATTCCCCTCCACAAATGTGGAGCCACAACAGACCCCGGGAACTATCACCCTATAAGCTTGACTAGCTTGGTCTGCAAGGCTATGGAGTGCATCATCTTGGAACTCATTAACAGAAACATTGAGAACCTCCAATCACTGTACCCTACCAAGTTTGGCTTTGCTGAGTGCAAATCATGCCTCCTAAACCTGGTGGACTTCTTTGAGACAGTTACCAAGGCTATAGACGAGGGAAAGCTGGTACATGCAGCCTACCTAGACCTCGCTAAGGCCTTTGACACCATTCCCCATTCTGGTATTATAGACAAGCTCACCAGCCTGAACATAAACCCCTACATCACAAGATGGGTTGCCAACTGGCTCAAGGGCAGAACCCACATGGTGAGAGTTGTGGATGCTAGGTCCGATTCTAAACCGGTTACAAGTGGCATTCCCCAGGGCTCAGTCCTAGGACCCTCCTGTTTGGCATATACTTCTCAGAGGTACAGGCAAGCACAGGAGGACTATGGCTGACCAAGTTCACAGACAACTGCAAACTAGGGGCTATAATTGACTCTCCGGCTGACACAGACATCCTCCAAAAGAGTCTCACTGAGACGGATACCTGGTGTCAAAATCATGGCCTGAAGCTAAATGCCAAAAAGTGCATAGTCATCCCCTTTGGAAAAAACAAAGTGCCCACAAACTACCACATAGGTGGTAGTCCCCTAAATACAGAAAAAAATAATAAGGGATCTGGGCACCCAAGTAGATAGTAATCTCTCCTTTGATAATCACATTGCCAAAGTGGTTATAAAATCCTTCTATGTGGCCCACCTAATCACAAGAGGGTTTGCATCCAGATCAAAATAAGTCATTGTGCCCCTCTACTCATCATTCATCAGACCCATCATAGAGTACAATGCCCCATTTGGGATATACCTTACAAGACACTTGCAACAGCTGGAAAGACCATGGAAGTACCTCACGAAGAGGATCACTGGCCTCAAACAGATGCCCTATGCAGCTCGACTGAAGAAACTCCAGCTGTACTCAGTTGCATACCGTCTACTCAGAGGTGATCTCTGCCTGACATACAAGGCCATGTCCAACCCAGAATTGATGGACATGCTCCACCTAAAGAAAACCTTATCCCCTTGAGCCACATGCTCTAGGGATCTAAACCTTACCACAACAATAAATAGGACATGCTGGAGGGATAGATTCCTGTCCGAGAGACTTCCCATGCTTTTGAACAAGATTCCAGGCAGAGCTCCTCACTAATCCTCTTCAAAAGAAACCTTGACGAGTGGATGGGAAACAGAAGGTTTACCCTGGGGATCACTTTAGTGGCTCTGCTGGACAGAGGCACAGGGAACTAATCTAGGGGGGGGCGGCGAAAGCCAACACATTCTGGCTAGGCTTATAAATGCCTTCGGACAGATAGCCTAGTACCTACCTATGAACCTATGAACCTATTGCTTGAGAGAGTTAACCTAGCAAGGATGATGATACCAACAATAACCCTTCATCTACTCTGTAACATACAAATAGACCCCCCTGGGGAAAAACGCAAATGTAAAAATACATACTGGAGTGGGTCAGTAAAGACCAGTGGAAAACAGTAAGCAAGCCAAAAAAAATAAGAATGAACTGGAAAAGGGGGCTGGGGGGATTACACCTATCCCAGCATATGCACTGATTAACATCATTCATTGCAGAGAAACAGATGAGGAAGAAGTTAAGCAATAGAGAGTAAGGGAGAAGGAGATGCGGATTTAGAGAAGCTTACTAAAGGACAAGAATAAAGCAGCATTAAAAAGTGCAATGCATGAAGTGGGTTAAAGGGCACCATAACAATTTACAGGGAATGGAAGGGTGGAAATGGAAAACAGGGAACAGAAACAAATAACTTTGTAGGTGAATTGGAACAGTTCATGAAGAAGACTTAGTATTCAGAGAAAAGTATGGTGTGGAAAGAATTAACACAGAATGACAGAGACACAGTGGTGAAACTAGTTGAGGCTCAGCACACTTGAGGAAAAAAAACAGAAAGGGTAACAAGAGAAATAAACAGTCAGGAATGGAGGGCAAAAACAGAGATGATGGCACTTTGTAGGAAATGGAAGAGGGTGGGGAGGCAAAGGGCCAAACAGATGTATGAAGCATTAAGGGAAGTAAGAGACAAGATTAAAAAAAGAGAGCATGCATTTATTTATTTATTTGACAAGCCTTTTTCAGAGGAGACCCAAGGACAAAAGCTCCAAAGATAATACAAATAATAGAAGACTACAAATGGGTAATTTACATGACCAAAATTAATTATTATGAGCAAGCTGAATCAGGGCTAAGCATACATAGTGCAAGGTATGATAGTGACTGGCGCAACAAGCAAGAGATAACACACTAAAACTGTACGATATATACATAAATATAGAGAGAGCAGTAAAGGTCAACAGGGTAGAGGAAAGCAATAGGAACAGTAGGTCCTTTAAGACCTGTGATGTCAACAGGAGTGTTAAACCCTTGTGTGATAGGCCAGTGAACAGTCAGCAGGGTAGGAAGGTCAGGGAGCAAAGGTAAGTGAATAGCAGAGTACAAGGAAGCAGAAGAGAAGGTGAGAGAACAGGATACAAAGTTTTAAAAGGGGAAGGTATATTAATTCAGATCATAGAGGGAGCAACGTTATAGGAAGTGAAACTTATGTTAAGTAGGGTCATCACATGGGCTGAACCAAGATTTGTAGAGAGTTTCTTTGAAAGTTGTTTTAAAACACTTAGGGTTGGTGATAGTTTGAAGAATTAAAGGGAGCTTATTCCAGGCATTTGCTACAGAGTAACTGTAGTAGAGTTTACCAATATTTTGTTGGGCTTATAGACATTCAGTAGATGCTGTTGAGAGCTATAGAGGGCACGGTTGGGGCGTAAGGCTGGATTGGAGTAGAAAGAACAGGGCAAAAGGAGGGTTCATGTAAGACAGAGTGAGTGTGCCATGAGAAGCTGGGGTAGTAGAAGTTGGTAATGAAATTCCAGCCACTGTTGTCTTCTTAGAGCAATCCAGTGGCGGGTACGATAAGGTAGGCTGGAGCAAATCTAGCAATTCTATTATAGGTAAGTTATAGTTTAGACAGAAGATTGGATTGGAGATTTGTGAGTATAAGGACTGCATAGAGTAGTGTGGGAACTAGAAAAGCTTGTGCCAGAGAGAGTCTCGAAGCATTTGAAAATAATTCTTTATGTCTGTATAATACACCCAGCTTTTGATGTGTCTTTTTTCATGCAATGTTGAGTACGGAGATCAAACTTAAGTTGGTCATCGATGATAATAACTAGACGTTTAGTGTGAGGTTCAGTAGAGATGAGTGTGTTGTTCAAGGATGAGATGGTAACGGTAGTTTTGTGATGCTGGAGAGTTGTAGGTAGGAATAAGAGAAGTTTTTTTTTTTTTTTTTTTTGCTTTAAGTACCAGTTGGAAGTGAGCCATCTTTTTACTGCATGAATGGACTGTTGAGTGAGGATGTGACGATGAGTGATGTTTTCCGAGTGAGAGATGAGAGTAGAGTGCTAGGCATACAGAATGGTGAGAGACAGTGGGCAAGAAAAGTGGAGGTCATTGACAAAGACAATAAAAAGTAGGGGTCCTGGGATGGAACCTTGGGTACTCATGTTTGAACAGGTAGGAAATGAGAGATATTGGATTGCCATTTCACTGCATGGAATCTGTTGGAGAGGTAGCTGGTAAACCAAAATAGTGTAGAGTTAGATTAAGTGAAGGTAGTTTGGATAAAAGTAGCCTATGGGAAATAGTATCAAAGGCTTTAGAAAGGCCAAGAAACAAGTAGGAGACTACCTTTGTTGTCACGAGAACTGCATTAGTATTTATGAAGGATGTAACAGCAGCAGCAGTACTGTGTTTTGGGAGAAAACCACACTGTATGGATGTGAAATATGCTTGCAGTAGGTGTTCAAGAAGCTGTTTGTGAATACACATTTCTAGAATTTTTGACAGAGGAGATAAGATGGCAATTGGTCTGATGTTAGAGGGGTCAGTAGAGTTACCTCCTTTATGCAGGGGAATGAAGTAGATTTTTTTCCAAATTTTAGGCATGGTGTTCTCTTTAATGGATCTGTTTGCACGGATGGAGATGTGGAAAGCAATAGAACTGGCAGCAATTTAAAAAAATTGAGGGGGTGGATTGTCAAATGATGGAGAGCATGTTTTAGGTTTACTAAGAAGGGATTTAATATAGTCTGTGAGGATGGGTTTAAGAGAAAAGGTGGATGATGGCGTAGGAGAAGAGGATGTGGAATGGGTGATAGTGTCATTTTTGGTTAGGTTGTGGATAGTATCAATGAAAAAGGTGTTAAAGAAGGAAGGAGTATCAGAGCTATTAGGGCAGAAGTTGGGTGGGGATGGGCTACCAGGATGTAGCAGCTTGTGTGTCAAAATTTCTGAGAATCGGTGTGGGGGTTGTTTAGAGGTTTATGAAAGACGTTTTGTTTATCGGGGGTTACCTTTTTTTGGTTAGGTTACATAACTTTTTCTAGATTTGGAGATCAGTGAAGGATTTGGACCACTTCCATTTTTTCCATACACTATCTCTCTTATTCATGAAAGCTCAGGCGGCTTGGGTCAGCCAGGAGGCATAAATGGTTTTGATTCTTAGCTTCCTAATAGGGCCAGGGAGTTTAGTATGTTTAGAAAGATTTTGTTGAATGACAAGACAGCTTCCTCAAGGGGGAACTTGTGGACGAAGGATCAGTTGATTGAAGAAAGTTCATGACTGAAAGTTTCTGGATTAAAATTAGACAGATTGCAACAGTCTTTATATTGATGGGGTTTGTATAGTTGAGGAGAGTGTCGAAGAATATAGGTTGGACAATGATCACTTAGGGTATTAGGTAATGTGCTGGGGTTATGATATAGATTTGGAATGGAGGTGAGGACCCAGTCTAGAGTGGAGTCCTGGTTGGTGCTTTTATTTAGGTGAGTAGAGGTAGAGATTAGTTGGAAGAAATCAAAGAGTTCAATGGAGGTGTTTGGGGAATCAGTGTCGAGGGACTTCCAGTCGATGTTGCCATCACCTAAGATAACAGTTTTATAAGAGATAGTCTGTGAGATCCAAGACAGAAAGAGCTCTAGGGTGGGGATGTTGTTACCAGGGGGAATATAGATGGAGACAATAGCTAATTTTTTTGTATTTATTTAACTGTCAATTAACAATGAGGATTTTGGCTGGATGAAAGTCACAGGAAGACATGCCAAGAGGTTGAAGAGTGAGCCGGTCAGAGTAGAGAATTGCATCAGCACCAACTTTCTTCTGAAGTCGGTCTTGCTAGACGATGTTATAACCTGGTGGAAGAATCTGAGTCAGATATGTGAGGTTTAAGGCAAGTTTCAGAGAGCCAGAGGATGTCAGGTGTATTTAATGAGATTCAGGCATGGAAAGGGGAGATTTTATTCATTATACTTTGAGTGTTCATGGACTGGATGGATAGATTGTTGTTGTATGTAGGTGCTGGAGTCTGAGGAGTATAAGGGGTAGACAATTGGGGATGTGAGGTGAGAGACGAGCTAAGAGCAGGCCCAGGGTTAGAGTGCATATCACCTGATAGTACATTGGAAATGAGTAGACTGAGGAAAGTAGGTAGATTATGTTGGTGGAAATGCTTTGTCCTCATTTTGAGGGGGGATGTAGGTTAGGAGAATATCTTAAGTTTGTGAATAGTAGTGTTAGACTGAGGAAATAGGATGCAGGTAGGGAGAATATCTTAAGTTTGTGAATGATAATGTTAGACTGAGGAAACAGGATGTAGCTAGGGAATGAGAAAGAAGTAGGGAGGAAAGATGGAAGGAAGTTGCAGAATAATGGGAAAAGAACATTTAGACTATGTGGCAGAAGAAGAAAATACGCAGCACAGGACATCAAAGTCTGAGAATGCTACATAGATGGTAGTTAACCCCTCATGACATTGGTAAATAAAGAAGAAAGTAGGATAGTAGATACTGGAGGAGTCAGGATGAAGAGGAATGAGTAATACAGATGTTCTGATATATTGGCTGAGTACAAGACTTCTGGAGGCAAGCACAAAAGATTTTAAGAAACTTTTTTAAAAAGGAAGCAGAGCTTACTTGGGAAGTAGGTATATGGGGTGTAAAGACAGAGGAAAGAATTTGTAAAGAAATAAAAGTGAACATTGCCAGACTGCTGAGTACAGATGTTGAAACCATTATCACTCAAATCTGGAGATGGACAAAAAGGTATGGGAGTTTGAACTGCCCATGAGGTTCCTGGACATGGGGAGATGATAGCAGAACTAACCAGAATGAAGAAATGAGGAGATGGGAAATAAACAATGGAATGAGGTATTAGAATATTGTAAGAGTGAGAAATCATACCAGTGTGAAGGATAGGGTGACCCCAAAGGGAATACAAACGTGATGGAATAAGGACAGGGAAGGAACTAAAGCAGCCATCCTCTAAGGAAATGAGGATTGCAAGAGGATATATAAAAGGCATCAATTAACATAGCTTTAAAAAAACACTCTAATGTCCGCAATAGTTTGACCTTAGCATTTTTTTTACCTCCTAACTGTTAGGTACCCTTCTTTTTTTAGAGACCCTCAAAAGGTTCTGTACAATAGTTTTATCATTACTATGATTGTATTGTATTTAACTGTGCTTGTTGTCACTGCTACTGCAGAGGAAATCTCATTGTTTCTCCAATCAAGATCCGTCTTTTCTCACTGGTAAGATTTTATTAATGGTTCTTTCATATGTCAGGTTCTAGACTAGTTATTTAATAGACCTGGTTTTTAAGATGCTGCTAATACTTTCCCTTCTTTCTAAGTATTTTTATACATTTATGTGATAGCTTTGTATTTTGTTTTCTCATGTTTGGTTGTCTGAGTTTATAGTTTACTCCCCCTTACTTTATACTTACCTTATAACCTTCTTGTCAGATAATGAGTATTTTTTTCTGCACTATAGTAATAATAACTAGTACTCTGTGTCTAGTGCTAACTGCGGTGGTGGTGCTGTGGTAGCATTGTCGCCTCACAGCAAGACGTTGTCCTTTTTGATTCTCAGCTAGAGCATCTTCTGTGAGGAGACATGCATAAATGGGTGTACCTTCGTTGAAGGTTGTGCGTCAGGGCTGGCAACTCGGCATGTAAAAATCCACTGCCAGTCATTAGTGGACCGGAGTTCCGCTGTGGCGACCCCTAACCGGGAAAAGCCAAAAGACACAACAACAACAACTCTGTGTCTAGTGCTAAGCATACACATTCACATATTTTTATTACTACTTATGAATTCTGTGCTTGTCCTGTGCACAATATGGGAATAATAAGTGATATTCCCTGCGACATTTGTGTCAGGTCCCATTTCAATGCAAAACTACAGTAGTCTCCTCCTGGTCAAAAGTTTATTTCTCTGTTCTGTAACCATTCTGTAACCTTGTATGTTGTGTGCATACAGTAGTTCAGATGGTGTAAATCATGAGGTGGATAAGAACCTTTTTTGAATGAAAACATTAGAAATGGTAATAATAAATCCCTATTCTTTCCATGCTAATTACCTACTGGGAATATCATGGCTTAAGTGCCATATTAAATCATACAGCTAAGCCATCTTTCTGAAGATATTAAACAGATATTTCTAACTCTCAGTTTGGGTAAGGAAGGAGAATGCCTCCATTATCCCTGACATAAATGGAATTCTTTGGTGTATTAGTGTCTCTTTGGCAAACCACATCTTCTAAACATGAGCATTAACTCCATTGGTATAGGGTTTCCAGAGACCTTCCTTAAAGACATGATTTTTTTGTGTAATGAGCAAGATAGCCCAGTATTGCCACGGAAACACTACATCAGTAGTTCCACCAAATCCATGGGTGTGCTTTCAAAGAGCTTCAGTACTGCTGTTAGTTTCACTGGCGGACATTGAAATGCTTAGTAAGAAACAATTTGTTCATATGCAAGAGATGATGCAAAGTAGCAAACTTTAGACAAAAAGATTGCCAGCAAACATTGTTCTCTTAAATGATTGTGTGACAGAAAAATTCAAATTAAGATTTATTTATGTATTTTACACCTATGAATGAAAACAATTGTTAATACTAATAAGTAAACAATAAGCGATGATAATGAAATAAAAATATAAAATGTGAAGTTCTGGAAAGCAATTGATGTACTTCAAAGGTAAGCTTAAACAAGTATGTTTTGAGTGACTGCTTAAAACCAGTTAATGCTGGATCATAATCGGCCAACATGATTGGAAATTTCAAAGCCATAGCCCCCTATAAAACAGAAAAATGATCACCAAAATAGTCAAGTCCTGTCCATGAATGATTACCTGAGTAATCAAGCCATGTTCAAAAATGATCACCTAAATAATCAAGTGAAACCCAAGAATGATCACCTAATAATCAAGCCATGCCCAAAAATGATCACCTGAGTAATCAAGCCAAGCTCAGAAGTATCACCTACACAATCAAACCATGGCCATGAATGATCACCTGAGAAATCAAGCCATGACCAAGAATGATCATATGAGAAGTCAAGCCAAGCTCAAAAATGATCACCTGAATAACCAAGCCATGCCCAAAAATGATCACCTGAATAACCAAGCCAAGCCCAAAATGGTCATCTGAATAATCAAGCCATGCCCAGGAATGATCACCTGAGTAATCAAGCTATACACTGGGAGTTTCTAATAGTCCCATGGTAGTCAAGTTCAGGGTCAAAAGCTCCTTAGTGCAGGAGGGATCCAGCTAATGTATGGCAAAAAAAAACCAGGACAAGAATATTATAAACAATGCAAGACTGAGCTGAATGCCAATGTCTACTATCCTGAGATGGTATGATAAACTAATATCTAGAAAGCCCTGATAGTAGTCAAGGTGCAGAGTTCTGCGCCAGCTATAGTTCTGAGTCCAGAATCCCTAGACACAGAGTGTTGCAACAGTCCAGCATTAAGTGTACCATCGTATGCACCACTGCTGGATGATGTGCATGCAAAATCAGTTGTTTAGTACAAGTAGTGTTCCCAAATGACAACACGATGTCTTGTTGACATCTATTCTGCCATTAATGTCTATTCCTCAAGAAATATGCCTAAATGTTGTTCTTTAGATATGAATGCTACTTCATCACCACTAGCAATAATATTAGGGGCAATCCTGCTAAAGATAAGTTTTAGACAATGGCGTACATAGCCATGCTAGCTGTCTTGGAAGGTTCAGCTTTAACTAATAATTAACCATCCTTTCTACCCTACTTCAAATTAAATAGCTCTAGAAAAGGGTTTTACATATCCATGCACCTAGAAGGCAAGTGAATCCTTCATGGAATCTTTTTTTACTAGAGAAAAATTACACTGCTTCCTTTTTATCCTGCTCACAAGGCTATTTGCATTTCATATTTGAAACCAGTGTTAGGGGCAGCCGCGGTGGTGCAGCGGTTAGCATTGCTGCCTCACAGCAAGAGGTTCTCTGGTTTGATTCTCGGCTGGGGTGCCTTCTGTGCGGAGTCTGCATGTCCTCCCTGTGGTCGCGTGGGTTTCCTCCAGGTGCTCCCGTTTCCTCCCACATCCCAAAGACATGCAGTAGGTGATTTGGACACTGTAAATTGGCCCTAGATGTGAGTGTGTGAATGTGTGTGCCTTCTGTGGAAGGTTGGGTGCCAGGCTGGCAACTCAACACCGTAAAACTCCACTGCCAATCATGAGCAGACAGTTGATCTGCTGTGGTGACCCCTAACCGGGAAAAGCCGAAAGAAGAAGAAGATTTGGAAACCAGTGTTACTCATTTTTCTGGCTTTTGCTAATTGAGTATTTGATCTACCAAAACACCAAAAGTGTGATAAGAGACTTAGGGACACAGGTGGACAGTGGTCTCACCTTCGATAACCACATCACCACAACAGTCAGGAAATCCTTCTATGAGGCACACCTCATCGCTAAGGGCTTTTCATCCAGAAAAAAGGAGGTCATTGTCCCACTGTACTCATCATTCATTAGACCCATTATAGAATACAATGCCCCGTTTGGTATGTACCTCTCAAGACATCTGCAACAACTGGAAAGGCCACAGAAATACCTCACTAAAAGAATCACAGGCCTAAAGCAGATGCCCTATGCTGACTGTCTAAAAAAACTCCACCTATACTCTGTCAAATATTGTCTACTCAGAGGCGAACTCTGCTTAACATACAAGGTCATGTCAAACCCAGAGCTGTTGGACATGCTACACTTAAAAGAAATCCCAATCCCTCAGAGACATATGCTCCAGGGATCTAAACCTTGTCATCACAATGAACAAAACATGCTGGAGGGATAGGTTCCTGACCCAGAGAGTACCCAGACTCTAGAATAGACTGCCCATACATGTCAAGCAGAGCACCTCTTTGGCCCTCTTCAAAAAGAACCTTGATGATTGGATGGGAGATAGGAAATTCATCCCGGGGATCACATCAGTCGCCTTGCTAGACAGGGGTCCGGGGAAGTAAATACTGTAGGAAGAATTAGTCAGGGAATTGTTATGGATAGACTTGTATAGGCCCTAGGGCCGATAGCCTAGTACCAACCTATGAACCTACAAACTGTTATGGTAGGTCATCCCTATCTCAACTTTCACAGAGATAAGGTAACATTGAGAACAAATCCTTCTTTTATACGTGTGGTTGTTTTCTTAGGTTTGCATTGAAGCAAGCAATTGACCTCCCTGATTTTTTCCCAGAACCAAGAAAAAAAAAATAAGAGAGAAAGAATCATATACACTCCGGATGTTCACAAGCAATTCAGAAAATATATTGACTGGGGAAGAAAAACTTCTGGATTTCTGATCAACTGGTTATTTTCTATGAGAATTAGGTAAAGGGAACAAGCAGTTTCTAAATGTGTGGCTTTTTGGGAAGGGGTGGACTCTATAAGGAAAGCAGAAATGTGGTCATCCGTAAGCACCTTTACCAAACATTACAAACTAGACCCCTTCTCTCGATCTAGAGCAGCTGCTGGTAGGACTGTTCTACAGGGGTTCCTGGACTTTGATCCTTGTTTTTCTTCCTTTCTTCCAAATCCTTGGTATTCATATTGCATAGCTTAGTCTATCACAACACTTAACTAATGGTGAGCATATACAGCTTAACATAATAGTCGATGTTTGACTAGATCATTATTGCAGGAGTTACACCCTCACTCCATTCTCTTTTTTTGGCTATGTTTATGACAGGATGTGGGATATATATATTTTTTTTTACGTTCCTGTCTAACAGGGGTCTATCCTTCCTCTTCTAAGGCAAAAAAACTGAAATTTTAGTGCCCTCACCACAGCTTTTATATTGGGCTTCTCTCACTGAACAGTAGCTAGGGCACATGGAAGGTTCCCTAAAGTACTGGAGGCTTGAGACTGATGCGATTCTTAACAGGATGTCCCATATAGCTACTGCAATGGTGAACCATTTGAATATCTGCTGTTATGGTAGTTTTACTTCCACAACTGTATTATGCTTCTACTGACTCAATATACTTTCAGAAATCCTAATATGCTACTATTACTGCCATCACACCCAAACCCCTTCTATCTGTATCACATGCATGTACACCTAATTATTCTGATTCTTTAACCTTCATTCTAGCAGAACAATTCAGCATCCGTGACTTAGATATACTCAAACATTCAGAAAGATTTTTGACATCTAGAGCTTCACCATATAATGCATTTAAAAATAATTTGTGTTCCTGACTTTTTAGTTAGAAATACTAATGCTGAGTTCCTTTGTAAAAACGGCTATAAGAAGCAGTTGCACTGGGCCTCAAACTTTGATTGATTATTTTTTAAGCTAGAACATGCTGACATACTTGTAGAGACTACTATGGATTCCAATTCATGTCCTGCTGCAATGTCGTCAGGGTAAAATTATGTGCGTCTTTTTCTGGGCTCTACTATCCACTATGAATGATCACATCTTATTTTTTATTTATTTTTTTTTTTACTTCCAATTATTAAACCCCAAAACATTAATAACCATGGGAGGATAGTAACCAACACAGTAAATCTCCCAAAGTTGCAAAACACATAAAGACTTTTTTCTGTGGTACAAGCCCCCCCCCCCCAAGTCCTGATGAGGGGGTAATCTCCTGTACCACAGACACACAAAAACACGTATATATAAGTATTCATATATAGCTATCTAGAGAGAGAACGAGAGAGAGAGAGAGAGAGAGAGAGAGAGAGAGAGAGGACTCACCTTCTCACTCTTATCTGGATCTGGCAGCCATGACTGGACACTGGTAATTTATTCAATTTGACATTCTGAGTGTCAGTGAAGTATGTGGCAATAAACAGTGGGGCTGTCCTTTTGCAGTAGTATGAAGTAGTAAAGATCATGATTATAAAAGAGAGATTGCGGAAGACCACTTAGATTTGAGTACTTGTTTATGAAGTCATCTTCACTGAAACAATATATAAAGATATATAGAAAGATAGATAAATAGATAGATAGATAGATAGATATATCTGAGTCTGACTGTTCAGACTTGCTGAAGTTTGCCTGAGTAATTTACATGAAACGAATACCCAATAAATGCAAGCGAATTCAGAAAAGTAAAACATATATTTCACAAACTATTATCTGGTAAGACAGGCAGCATTGAATTCTAAATGTTTATGAATGCACTTATTACTTGCTGGAAATGAGGCACAGTTATTGGCATGAATCATGCTTGACAATTATTGCAGGTCTTTACAATAAGTTTGCTATGAGAGCACTTGTGTCTGGATGCATAGCTGTAATAATCCAGATCAAGATAATATAGCAGTAGTAATTTATATCCGATCATTTGTAACTTCAGACTGCACTACCCTGAACATGCAATACACTTTTCATCTCAAGATATGGTAAAGTAAAGCAACACTGTCAGGATATGATTTCTACCGCAATTTAATTAATCTATAATAACAGATATGTATCAAATGCATTACTTAGAAGTAAACATTGCAATTTGTCAGACGATTTCTTCAAGCTAAAAGCGCACTGTGATACATACATAATGCTTACATCATTAGCATGGTTCTTCATCTTGTCATAATGTATGATTTGTGAAAATATGCAAGCAGCTTCTCTGTACAGCCACAGGAGATGTTTTCAGATGATATAGGCAATTTGTCTGATCAACACTGTGTACCCTCTACCCATAGTCATAAAAGTAATGAGATGGATTCATTTTTCTCACTATTGGCTTTACAGTGGTTACATTTTGTCTCTCAACGCAGATAGTCCTATTGTAACTTTTATTGTGTTTTTGCAATGCAGCAAAACTAAATTTCACTGCTGTCAGTGCAATGCAACCATGTCTCAGTTTGTGGGTTACAGATTTGATAGGACTGTATGCTTATTTCAGCAAAATTTATGCAAATCACTGATGACATATAATGTCAAAGAAACTTACTGATATGACAGTTTCACAGTGAATTATGCAGCATCTGGGGGAACATTTAAAAGAAGAAATGCATGCAGTAGGAATACTTATTGTAAGGTTATTAAAATACCGTTTTCCAGGTATTTTAAGGTGTGCATTTCATTGTAAGGTTATTAAAAAATCTAATCTTTTAAAGTACTTTAAGGTACATACATTTCATCTAAATCGTAAACCCAATAAAGAGTTTGGGTACCTCATGCTTACAGGTGCGTGGTAGAATAAAGTATTTTCTTTGCAAACGTTAATTACATCTTCCAAGTAGTTCTAGAAACAATCTGGCTGCCAAATGAAAATTAAGTTACCAGAGATAGCTTGCTTATAAAATGTCTCTTTATTGCATTTCTCTCTTTATTTCTCATTTTAGCTATTAAACTGAGATGCTGCAGAAGCATTATTTTCTGTTTCCTACTATGCCAGCTACAGAAGCAACTCATGCTCTGTTAAGCTGATATTTTAATAACCAATCTAAAGATGAAACTGTATTATACAGTTTTCATTTTTTTATAAAAAAAAGTTCTGTCCACTTGACACAAATTCATAGAGTGCATGACAGAATATTGAAATGCATTATACAAGGGAACAGTGAGGTAGGACAAATGAAAACTAAAAGTGGAATGTATAAGTATTTGATGAATCACTTTCAGTACATGCAAAGATTTAACTGTCCCTGCCTTGTGTGTAAATTCTGAGGCATAAAATCCATTGCAAATAATAAATATGATACATAATAGCATAAGAAAAACTCAGAGATAACATTGCTAGTTTAAATATGTTTACTAAAGTTTAAGTGTTCTGAAAGCTGCATGCTGTTTGGACAAGTATGCAAATATAAAAACAGGAATGAATGAAAGGAGGCAAACACTAGCAACCAAAAACACAAAAACACCAGAAACCACAAGGAGATGAAACAAGTAGCCGTATTAGCGTTATAAACTTTTAATATACATTTTCATCTCAAAAGACTTCTTCAGAAACAGAATACAATCAATATCACTCCATCATTCATTTAAACAATAGCTTAACCAATAAAATCACAGTTCTAATTAAAACATTAAACTATCTAATTACACCCAAACTTAAAACTAATTTAATTTAATATACATATAAATATGAATAAACAAGTACGTGAAGCTCCCAGTGGAACAAACACCTTACAGCCTCGAAAAAAGTTAAAATAAATCGATAACAAAATAGGCTGATAGGTGACCACAAAAGTTCAAACTTCTACGTGCATAAAAAATACACGATGTAAGTTGTAGCGAGCAATGAAAACTCTCCTTTAAAACAAAATTAATTTATTCGGCGTACAAATCCTTTTTCAATACTGATTTAATTGATTTATTTTGTATTTTGATGGAATTAATGTTAGAAAATTATTTATTTTTATTTAACAAAAAATATTACAGGCAAGTAAAAGGTGTGATGGTGGGGTCCACAGTGGCCCCATCTTTTGCTAATTTAGTATTAGCTTGGTGAGAAACTAATATATTAAGTAAAATTGTTGGTTTTGAAAAAGTCTTGTTTTATAAAAGGTTCATAGACAATTTCTGTTTAATAGTAAACATGAATAATTGAGAATGCAAGGAGTTTCTAACTTCCTGAAGTTTACTGTTAGTGACCTGGGTACTACTATTCATTTTTTAAATGTTCAGTGGGAATGGCACTTAGGTGAGAAAAAAAATGGAAAGTTAGATTTATAGAAAGACTATGTTTTACAACAATTATTTACATTATAATAGTGGACACCCAAAGTTTATGAAAAATAATATTCCTAAAAGTCAGTTTATTAGAGCTTCTAGGTTAACTACCTTAGATGAAGTGTTTAAACAAGACATTTTAAATATTATCTCATTATTTTGTCAAAGGGGATATGATTGAAATATGTTGCTTAAGCTAGCTGAAGAAATTAGTAATACTAGATATACATTTTATAAACCATTATTTTTACAAGAAAAAGGTGTAAGTACAAAAAATTAATGGATCTATTAATGTTGATGTAAATTTTGTTGCTACTAATGATAGTGTAGATAATTCTACCATAAATACTACTTCAGATTTAAAAGATAGTACTGTATTCCAACATAGTTTAAATTTTATGCTAGATATGTCTGCTTATAGTAATGAAATCAAAGACATCTTAAAGAAGAATTGGAATATTCTAGAGGAAAATCTGGAATTGTTTAAAGTTATTGGTTCTACACCACATTTTGCATATAAAAGAAATATTACTTTTAAAAACTATCTACAGAGAGAAAATACTAGCATAGACATTCCACATACGGATAAGCCTAAGGGTATGTTTACATGTGGAATATGTAAAGTATATAGATTTATACATGTAAGTTTATATATTACATTTGAACATATTGATTATATTATATATTTAAATAAACATTTTACATGTAAAACAGCAGGTGTTGTTTATCAACCAATAAGCGAAACAGCTCCAGTAGACTCCAAAAGACACCACACAAGTTGTTATTAATCCACAAGTTTAATCCACATAACGCCAGCACAAACGATACAAACGACAAAAACTGAAATAAAAACAATACTCCAAAACTAACATAATACACTAGGACTGGCAAAACGCTAAGCAGTTAAGTGCTTTCAACCAAATCACACTGGTCTTCATCAGAACTGCTGTTGGAAGCATTCAAAACATTTAAATTAACTTTTTGGCGCCAAATTACTAACTTCTCTTAAAGGCGCTACAACTAACATCCTATTAAATAACTGCATAATAACTACGTATTTAAAAATGCATCTATACCTTGGCGGTACCAAAATCAAAAGCCAACACCACTTGATGTAAACTATTTGCTTGCCCCAAAAAGAAATATCAGTAATTCATTCCATTTTACACAATTGAAGGACAGGATCCAATAAATAATAGTCATATGTTATATAAAAATAATACTAGTTAAAAATGCTATTACAATTTCAAAATATGTACTTAATATGTGTAACACATATATAATATATGATACATATCATATATGCAATACTTATTAAAACTGTTGATACATGATTCACAGAAATAAATGAAAATATTACATCTGTGAAATGAGTTACAAACGTACGAAAAAAACTTGTTGTAAAATATATATAAAAATGTATTATGGTTGTAAATGTAATTATAATATTTTTAATTTCATTTAATACCTTAAATATGCTAACAAAGTATAATAACAAGAAATTTAAAAAATATTATAATATTTGTTTGTACCATTATACAAAATATACAAAATATACAAAATATATACTGTGCAACTCTCCTCAAATGGGTTCCATATTGTGTACTAACAAATCCTACATATTGCATAATGTGGATATGTGTCCTATATTCAAGATGTTCTAAACTAATAAGCTTTTAATAGATATACTGTCATTCAGTCCAGGTGGGCTGGTAGCATCTAAAAATAATTGCCACCAAGCCTCTCTGAATGCAAGTAATGCTTTATCATCACCTCCTCTAGGATTACTCGAAATAACTTCCAAAATTAGGAATTTAAATGTGTGTTCTGCACCTAACTGTTGAATATGTCTATACAGGGCGTTAGTAGAATCCTTCACCCTGATACTATATACATGGTTGTATATACGCTTTTTTATACTACGTCCTGTGCGTCCCACATAAAATGCCTCACAAGAGTCGCATTTAGCTAAATAAATAACTTGTCTAGTATTGCAATTACCCTTTTTGCATTTTATAATACTTTTGTGTCCATTTCCTAATACAATTTTATTATAACAATACATATATTTACAGTAATTACAAAATCCACATTTGCTACTACTCTTAGAAAGTGTGATCTTCTTACTATCTTCAATTTGATGTTCCAATAATTTTTTCAAATTGTAGCCCATCCTGTATACAAAATTTGGTTTATTACCTAAAATGTTGACCAAATATTGATCACTACTGATCAAGTGCCAAAACTTAAAAATAGTTTGTTTAATTATGTCAGACCCAATATAATACGGTACAATACATGCTCTTTTAAAACTGGGTCCTACTCCTTTGTTGTTTAAATTAGGTAAATTCTGTATATCACCTGACCCTAATAGTGGTTTATATTTAGTACCCCAATGCTCCAAGATGTATGCAATTATCTCATCCATCATGCTTTTAGGATAGCCCCGTTGCAAAAAATAACTTTGAATTTGGTATAATTCTGTTTCCATGTCTGTCAAATCCGAGACCATTCTTGCGGCCCTAATACATTGTCCTTTAAAGACGTTGTATTTTACCCTATGCGGATGACAGCTAGTATAGTCCAAATAGTTATTCGAAAAGGTGGACTTTCTGTAAATTTTGGATTTCATTTTCCCATCATAACATGTTACAAATGTGTCCAGATATGGCAAACCTATTGAATCAATAGCATGTGTAAACTTTAAATAATCACTACTACTATTAATAAATTCTATAAATTCTTGCAACTCATCCCTAGTTCCTTGCCACACCATATATAAGTCATCCAGAAATCTGGAATAATAGATAACTTTCGAGAAAAGTTCATTCTGTGGATTAAACTTGTGGATTAATAACAACTTGCGTGGTGTCTTTTGGAGTCTACTGGAGCTGTTTCGCTTATTGGTTGGTACCGGAGGTTCTACAGTGGTTTGCACTTATTCCTTTTTGGTTTCAGGTGTTGTTTATGTTAGTAAGCGTTCTATATGTTTTATATTGCAATGACAACTTGAATGCTGGAAAAACAGATTAAAGAACACTTATATTCTATTAAGGTTAAGGATTGTAATAATGCTTTGTATAAGCATACTTTAAATTGGAAGAAATATAAAAAACATTTTGTTTTCAGTAATTGTGCAAGTGCCTATGGATATGAGAGAAGGATTTTACAAAAATAAGTTAGAAACGATTGAGATTGAATGGCAAATTAAATTAAATTCAGATAAGAACCCAGGCTTAAATGAGACAATTAATATAAAATGTTTTTTAAAAGAAAATATGTTAAAAATTAAGAATTAAATGTTGACTGTTAGTTTTTATGATCCTTTTAAAATATATCTGTATGTATATTAAATTAAATTAGTTTTAAGTTTGGGTATAATTAGATAGCTTTATGTTTTAATTGGAACTGTGATTTTATTGGTTAAGCTATTGTTTAAATGGATGATGAAGTGATATTGATTGTATTCTATTTCTGATTAAGTCATTTGAAATGAAAGTAAATATTAAAATGTATAATGCTAATACAGCTATTTGTTTCATCTCCTTGTGGTTTCTGGTGGTTTTGTGTTTTTTAAGTATATAAATATAGACATTGCTAAGTTCACAAACACTGTGTTTCTTCTTGATTTATTTTGTTTCACTTAAGAATTTTTCTTTTAGCTTTTAAGAAATATCAGTAGAGAAACAGGTGTTACTAGAGCTAGGATTAACATTTCCTTTTAATTGGTATAATAAGCCTTCTGTAGTTAACAGATAATGATTAAAAATCACTTCCCATACAGAAACATATTAAAATTCTCTAGTGATCTTCTTAAAAATATGATACAGTGTCACAAAAGGTTATTGATTTGATAAACCTTCAAAAATTCTCCAGGTGACCCCTCTATTTTGTAATTCTATATTTATAGTAGCCTTAGCATCCAGTCTGCTTAATATGTCTGAACATCCATTCTCTGTGTCTGGAAATTGAATATGGCATCTTTCTGGTAGTTTGATAATGATCATCTGTCCTTCTCTTCTGACAGTTGTCAGGCACCCTTATTTTCTGATATGAGACACCTATCCTCTATACAAACAGGAGTCTGGTCTTTCACAAAAAAAAAAAAAAAACAAGGAGCTCGTTGTCAGCAGGCTCTCCAAGTTCAACTGCTTTGTAACTATTTCCCTGCCATCATTCTGGATGGCACTCACTTTTTGGTCTTCAGTCCAACGCCACCTTCCACTTCTAATATCAGTAGTCATCATTATCATCATCATCAGCAACAACCTCCTTTTTCCCATTTTCAACATGGGATTGGGGTGTTGTGTCAACTTTCACAATGTCTCTTGATTCAATGGCACTCTCTTACCTTCTTCAACAGTCATGACAAATGGTCACATGTCTTCTCTCACACAATCCCTCAATTTCTTTGCTGGACACCCTTGTTTCTTCTTGCCTTCTTCCTGTCTGTCCCTAATCATCTTCACCAGATTGTCTTCTGCTTTTCTGCACATGTGACTGAACCACAGAATTCTGTTTTTTTTTTACCATTTCTACCATTGGAGTTACTCTGGCTTCTCCTCTGATATCCTCATTTATTTGTTTGTCTCATAATGTACATCCTACCACCCATCTCAGGCACCTCATTTCCATCACCTCTAGCTTTCTCATCTGCTCTGCCTTCCTTTACTGTCCAGGTTTCTGTATCCTACAGTAGTACTGGTCAAACCACTGATTTGCACACCTTAGTTTACAGCTTCTTTGACATTCTTCTATCATACACTACCCCCAATGCTCTGTGTCACTTTTCTGCAGCCCCACTGATTCTGGCTATGATATCCTCATTCAGACATCCCTTCTCTTCACCCACCCCTCCCAGATACTTGAAGCTGTTAACATGTTCCATTATTTTCCCATCTATCTCAGTTTTCAGTTTCCTATGATTTCTAGTGTCAGTAATACCTATAATGAAACCTTTTCAGGGCACACAACACACATTAGCATGTGGTAAAACTTTTCAGTGGTCTATTGTTTGTCTTACTTGTACTGAAATTATTAACCATGTACTGTTCTTCTGACATCAGTATTAATAAATCTAGAGGTGGTCTATTTGTTCCTTAGTACACACTGGCTTTCCTTACATGTTGGTGAATTAAGCTTACTGAACAATTGAACTTGCCAAGACACAATTAACCATGTGCAGCTCAACATAACAAGTGAAGGAAAAGACAGAAGATGGTTTACAAAATTATGTTCTTGTGGCAATTGGTAGTGTATTGCATTTGTGCAGATGATAGCAAGGAAAAATATGTATACAAGCATGCACAGTAAAAAGGATGGAACGCCTGACCAAGAATGTAGCTAGGCATACTGTCTGTACTATACTGAGTACAATTTTCTATACATTATTTAAAGAAAGTATGTTTTTTAGGCATAGTATGTCCACAACAATCTAAATTAATCTTTCAAGTAAGAGTTTCATAGACTGAAAATAATATCTATTTAATGGTTTTAGAGGGGAAAGTGATGCAAATTTTTTAAGTGTCGAGGAGGGGGCATTTTAATGTTTTTAACTGATAGGTAGGTTTGGGGCAACAGTAAGCGCACATAAGTATAAAATTAAATTCTCTGGCTGCAACCCTGCTCCTGACAGCATCTTTTAGGGCTCTACAAGGAATGTTGCCCATATTATGAGGCAGACACACTATGACAAATGGGAGGGGGCTGTATGATGATACAAGGCACCTGCAGTACTATAGGTCTACACAGGTAGCAAGCAGGATTGCTGGCTTATGGGCAGAATGGCAAGTCAGTACTCAAATCCAGTCTTAGGCAGGTGAAAGCGTAAGTGTGTGTGTGTGTGTGTGTGTGTGTGTGTGTGTGTGTGTGTGTGTGTGTGTGTGTGTGTGTGTGTGTGTGTGTGTGTGTGTGCATGCACGCGCAGACGTGTGTGTGTGTGTGTGTGTGTGTGTGTGTGTGTGTGTGTGTGTGTGTGTGTGCATGCGTGTGCGTGTGTGTGTGTGTATGTGTGTGTGTGTGTGTGTGTGTGTGTGTGTGTGTCAGGGGCATAGGTCCATGTCATAGGCTCATAGGTAAGTACTAGGCTATCTGCCCTTGTCAGTCATTTTAAGTCTAGCCACTTTCCCTTTCAAAGGTTAGAATCAAACTCTGTACCTTGTAACAGTAAGCTAAACATCTTAACCATTATACCAACTCCATCTCCTATATATTAAGGCTGGACATGTCCGTATAACTTTTATTATGAACACATCTTGACTGACACTTTGTGCAGTGGTGTAAGGCTGTGAGTTATGGAGAAGGTGAATCCTGCAATCAAGGGCTGGACCTTGTCCCCCTACCATTGCCTGTTGTGCTGCTGACAATGTGTGCATGACGGCACATCAGAGTGTAGCAATGCATTTATGCAAGATCCCTGAGGCTTAGCTAATAAGCGAGGGAGGAATCTCACACAGGAATGGTTGAACTCTTAGCCAGTTGGGTTTTGGTCACCTGCGCTCACAACATAAGCAACATAAGAGAAAGTACTCTGCAGAAGATTATACTGTGAGGGCTCATAGTGGAACCATAAATCTACATTTGACTTTAAGTTCTATTCATAAGTAATGTAACACATCATTATTGTAGATACATGAGTTGCACCTCTATAAGAAAATAAAAAAAAAATAATTTTGTATTTTGCAAGTTTATCATATGAATTAATGGATTCCATAGTTTTCTTGATTATTTGCACAAATTAGCAAACTGAGGGCATTAGGAAATCCATCTGTAAGACATACTCTGTAGGTCAATCTAGTAACTTTACTTTAAAAACAATGCAAGTATTATAACTGACAGTGGCAAAGTTATTGATTGTTCTGCAACATTTTTTTGTCATCAAGCTTCTAAAGACTGTTGTGATCTTTACACAGCAAATGTTTGTATCGCTGGTGAATGTCAAACAAAACTGAATGATTGCTTTGGAGATTCTTATTAATAACAATTCAGCCTGAATGGCTTCTTTGTTCAACAGATTATAACAGAATTTATCCAGTTTTAATCCATTTATTTCAGTTAACCATACAGTGTGGACACATTAGAAAGGGTTAAAGTGGCTAATATTTAGCCTGTTTTAAAAGGTTGTGATGTAGACCAAGTAGAAAATTATCAACCTGCTAGTCTAACTTGTATTTTGGGAAATATACATGGGAAGGTTATTTTACAATTAATATCCACCCAGTGTTTTAATATTAAAGGGCACTGCTCAGCATCTTTTTTGACAGGGAAGGTCTTGTGTGACTAACCTTATCGACTTTTATACCCCAGTTGCTGAGGCACTGGACGATAATGCTGATGTTCATGTCATTCTGGGCATAAGTGCACTTGATCCAGTGCCCAACTCATCTATTACACTTTCCCTAAAGTCATGTTAGGTCACTCTGTATATTATTTCCCCTTACGTCATGGGAAGTCAGTCTGTATTTTATTTTACGGATAGCTGTTGGTGGTCTGAATGAACTTCCTGTGTGCATATCAAAACCATAGCTCTTGACCATCTATTATTACTGCCTGTGTTTCCAAGGTGACAGTGCTGAGGCCTTTACTGCTTAACACTTTCATGTCTACAATGCTGCTGATGAATCATACATCAGAGGCTAAATTTGCAGGCAATGCTTGAAGGTCTGAAAACTAATGCCCATGATCATTCTAAAAGGTATCTCTTCTTGGATGAGTTGTACAGCTAGGCAGTTGTAATAAAGTTGAATTTAATAATAAAAACAAAAAAAAATGAGGCACATTGACAGTGCAAGCAATATAGCTCTAGTCACTCTTCTGTGATCAATGCATAATTATTAATTGTATTCACTTATTTAAGGACCTTGGTTTAATTGCTGACAGCATTTTAATTTTATGGCTTATGCTAACTGTTTCATTAGGAAATGTTATATAAGTGTTGATAGAATTCAGCATGTGATTCTGTGTTTGTAGTTGTAATAACTTAGACAAGCTAGATCAGCTATAGAAATATTACACAAAATAAATTTTCTCTGTGAAGATGTCTAATTAAAACTAAAGGGTGATTTTAATTTAGACTGGCTTGCATAAGGTACAGATCACCCCATTCATCACATAAACCTGCATGGTATTACACAAATTATTCAAGAACTTACCTGAATAGATAAAGCTAATAAAAAAACAAGCAATCAACCTTGGATTGGATATTACTACATAACTCCTCTCATTCATTCCAATCAGGTTGCATTCCTGATGATCTGAGTGACGACCTACCCAAATTTCTTATATGACAACACATATTCCCACCAAAACCTACTATGTTTACACAACATAGAAAAAACATAACTTTAATCTTGACAACTTCCTAGCTGACTTACAAAGATGCAGTTGGACTCCACTCAAACACCTTGACCTAGATGATGCAGTGAACCACTTTAATAAATCATTTTTAGATACATTAAATGCACACGCCCCTGTTAGAACTATCAGAGTAAAATCAAACTGTGCCCACTGGCTAAGCAGAGACACTAGGTCCCTTCTAAAAACTAGAGATAAAGCCTGGAAACTATGGCATAAGACTAAGGCAGTAGTTTCTAAGCAACAGTATCAGGAACTTAGAAATAAGGTAAAAAACAAATACAACGAGATAAAATAAATTTGTATCTTAACATTCAAAACATGCAAAAAGCCCTCAAAAACTCTGTCCTGCTATAAAATCAATCCTTTACCCAGGAAAATCTAGTACACCAACCCCAAACATCCGCAACAATTCCAACAGCATAGCACCATTTTAACAAACATTTTACTGAATCTATAACTGCCCTTTCCAAGCAGCAACCCCCTACTCCTCATAGCAAACCAGCCAAGTCTACAACATGCAATGCCTTGTTTTTTTTTTCTCCACTTCCTACAGCCACTATAAAAAAAACTACTCCAGAAACTAAAACCTACTACATTTCCTTAGATAACTTACCCAGTGAATACCTCAAATTTGCAGCTGAATCTATAGCCTTTCCAGTATTAATCCTTATAAATAGATCCATTCTCGAAAACAAGGTTCCTCAGCTGTAGAAAATCTCCCATGTAATCCCACTTCATAAAGGTGGACCCTCCACAGAACTGACAAACTATCATCCAATTGCTATTCTGTCACCTCTTTCTAAGCTACTCAAAATGTGTATTCATCTCCAGATCATGAAATTCTTACTAACAAATAACCTTCTTGCAAACACTCAGCATAGATTTATCCCATCGCATAGCACCACTACAGCTCTCTTATCCTTCACTAATACCATAAACCATCACAGGAGTAACAACAACTTTGTATCTGCCATCTTTCTAGACCTATCAAAAGCTTTTAATATTGTCTCCCATTCCAAACTAATAGATGTACTAACTGAACTATCCTTCTCACCATCTGCCACAGCATGCTTTCATAACTGTTTATCTGGCCACCAACAATCTGTTCTATGGCAGGGCAATCTGTCTGCACGCCTTCCTTTATCCATTGGTGTCCCCCAAGGATCTATCTTAGCCCCTCTGCTTTTCTTCCTCTTTACTAATAATCTACACGCAGCTACTTCACATGGTTCTATAATACAGTACGCAGATGATTCAGCACTTATCTGTGCTGCCACTTCTCTATCAACTCTTCATTCTCAAACACAGGAATCTTTCACTTCTGTTGAAACACGGTTAGCCAATGCCCATTTAATCCTGAACCCAAACAAAACTAAATTATTAGTCTTCCAATCTAACAAGACATCTATCTCATGCCCAACATTTAACACAATAGCCAAAGACAATACTGTCATCTCCCAACAACCCATGCAAAGCTTCTTGGAGTGGAAATAGACAATAACCTAAAATTTGACTTACATGTCTCCCTAACAAGAAAAAAGTTTATAAGATACTTGGAAGTATATATAGGCACAAAATGTCCCTGACCAAAATGGCCAAAATTGCATTAGCACAAACCCATCTGCTCTCCACTCTACTTTATGCCTCTCCAATTTTAACTAATCTTAGGAAATCTGACCTATGTAAGCTAGAAGCATGTTATAATAAAATTGCTAAGTTTGCATCTTACTGCCCATATGGAACACATCATTGTACAACTTTAAGGATACTAGACTGGCTTGAACTTCCCAACATTATTCTTTACAAACAACTCTCACTTACTCACAAAATTGTAACACAACCAAACAGAATCCCTGCACTACAAAATCTCACCCTTCCTTACAGTTCCAGCAGAACACTTCAATCTAACAATAAGAACTTACTCACAGTTTTCAAGGCCAACAACACTGCAGGAGAATCTTTATTTTCCAGCTATATATCTCATATATGGAACTCCCTTCCTAACTCCATTCTCTCAATCTCATCCACTAACCACTTTAAGCCATCACTTAAAGCTTGCCTAAAAAATAAGTGGCTATGTTCCTGTACTAACCCCTCGCAAATGCTCTGATACATCACAGTATACCCCAACCATATCCAACTTCTTCCCCAGTGTTTAATGTTTTATTCCTACTGGCATGTCTTAACCTCATATCTTTACATAAGTCATACTTTACAAATAGTACTAGCTAAGTTCAAAGCCTAGGTTTTGTTGTAATGATGTAACAAGTTTGTATTTTCTTATGTGTACTACATTTTGTTTACTTTATTGATTATTGTAATTTGTACATTAAAATTTACTGTTACTCAAGGAGCTTTTGTCCCCAGGCCTCCACTGAAAAAGGACCTGTGTCCAGTCGGAATTTCCCAGTAAAAAAAAAAAAAAATATATATATATATATATATATATATATATATATATATATATATATAAATAAATAAAGCTGGGTCACATTGAACCTTTATTCATTATTATATTGCTTTCTAGGAGGTGAGTTAATCTTGGCTATAAATGTCTGAAAGAGGATGCATTGTGAGAATCCCTTGAAATGTCTTTCTTTAATCATAATATAGGAACAGATTGACCTGGGCAAGTTGAACACTGCAAAAGTAAGAAGAGAATAATATATTGTATAAGTTTGACAACAGAACAATGGCAAAAGGCAGAGCTTATGATTCCAGATGTTAAGCACTAAAATTGACCTTTATTCCATTGGTTCAAGGTCGCTTACTGTATGATTGACTGTTGTTGTGAAGATGCCTAGCTACATAGAATTTTGTAAATAATTCTATGTCGTTGTAAATATTAATAGGATCCACAAGCTTGTGTAACAAATGTAAGAAAATTTTGTTATGTTCTGAGCTTCAAAAATGTAACCACAGTGCACTCTGCTGGAAAAAAGCTGATAAGTAAAGCATTTTATGACTGTTTGATCTCAAGCTCAGAGACAGGATGTCGGGGCTAGCAAATTCTTTCTATTGTCTTGATTTAAGAGGTAATTACTAAGGTTTTGCATGTAAAACTGTCATTTATTGCTGTGACTTCCTGGCCAGGTGCAACTTACAAGAAATGTAAATTTTGAGTTTCTGTTAGCTTGGAAACTAAAGGAGAAGTGATAAAAATTATTTAATGTGAATGACTCAGCAGTACTGGGTGTTATCAATTTAAGACTTTCTCAGAGAGAAAGATAGAGCATTTTGGATTTTGTCTGAGGCTGACAACAACTCACCAGCACTTGCTTCGCTCTGTATGTAAGTAGTTATTTAGAACTTAGTATTTCTCTTAGAGCTAGATAGGAATTTTAGCCAGATTAGTCTAGCTGTTTTCTATATTTATGTCAGGCTATCCTGCAATATTGTTTTAAAGCATTTTCCTGTGATCTCTGAACTCCTGATTAGCACTGTCTTGAATTGATGAGATTTGGCTTGTGTTTTTATTATTTATTATTAAATATTTTTAAACCTTTCAACAGTGGCTGTTTTGTGTGGAGATAATTTAAGCTCTAGAGTACTTGCATGTATTTGGTGATACTGTCCAAGCCACTCCAATAGTCTTGCTGTATAGTCACACTTACTATTTGAATAACAGTAATATTACACAGCAAAATTGGTCACCCTTTGGGAAGGTCCTTATAGTACCTGATAATAGTAGTTGGTGGCAGTGATTTCTACCATATAGTCTGGGCAGAAAGGGGGCACTGCTGGAGAACCTGTGCCAGTCTTCCCAAGGAGTGTCTGTGTGTTTGTATATAAATCAAATCTTAAAGTGTGTGTGTGTGTGTGTGTGTGTGTGTGTGTGTGTGTGTGTGTGTGTGTGTGTGTGTGTGTGTGTGTGTGAGCTACTTGGTCAGGGACACAAAGTACTGATTGGACAGACAGGCTGCTGGAGGTCTTAGCTTGACCACTAGGCTGAGATCTGGATCCTATAGCTGTGCCAGTGGGCAGTATTATTGTGGTTCAGGAGAAAGAGGGAGAAACCATCCCCAGGCTTACCGTGATCTCTGTGTGCTCTTAAGGGAAATTGTACTTTACTGTGTGTGTACTTGTTATCTCTCCAATGTGCATGCCCCTTACTGGTGCTAATGGTAATGATTGAGGCTCCTTGATTACTGGGCCAGTGTGCAGTCGTCACAGTTGTTAGTAGATTTTATTAGTACAATGTTATTGTAATAAGCTAAACAAATTGCTGCTGTGTGTTTCTATATGAAATATGTGAAATAGCTTATGTCATTTAACAATGCTTTTTGTAGCTCATAGAAATGGAGTTGTACTTATTTTGTTTACTTACCAGCGTAGCCATTTACCTAGATGAAGGCTTTTGAATAACCCTTGCTGCATGCAGATCTAACTTAGTATATGCACTTTCAGACAATCCCAAATGTTCTATTAAACCTACTAATTATTCAAAGGAATACTCATTATTTTAAACAGACAGTTTCATAAATTGTTAGGGAGAGCCCTCTTAAACTTATCCACTGGTAAGATGTGTACATTTTCCCATTGCATTTACACCATATTCTGTTCAGAGACTCAGTGTTCCAAGTCATGCATATAGTATCTGCATGACTTTATGGATGGTGAATGTCCAGTGATTAAAGTTGCCAACATGTGCCTCCAGAAAAACACTAGTTCTAGTGAAAAATTACTTTTTCAACTTTTGATAATCATGGGTGTCTGTGTCATCCTTATCAATATCCAGAGAATCCCCTATAAAATGTGCAGATTAAAGTGTGCCCCACTCACTTCATAGCTGATTCTCTTTGCAACATACCTCTTAAGGGCCATAGTGGAGTCCTCTGTAGCATCATTGTCATCGCACAGTCTCTTCACTGGTGGACAAGTTTTTTTTAGGACCTGGGGTGGGTGACTGGTTATGCAGACTATATCTCTTTCAGTTACAACAGACTGCTGTTGTAAGTTAACAACATATTTCTCAATGACTGTGGATCTAACACAAATTTCTTTAACGTGCAGTGCTTAATGATACTAATAGCCATTTGTCTAAGATGGTAGCCAGTGTCTGTGGTGGCCTTAGCTAAGGCTTTCATAATTTCCTCCATTTTAGCGTCAAACACAGCAACCTATAGTACACATACAGGCATATACAAGTGGCAGTACATAGTAGTACCACTTTAGAGTTGTGAAGGGTTACAGTTCACAAAGTCTCAGGCACATAATTTACAGGTTTAATATGAAGAAACATTATTTCTAAGCTACCTCTCAGTCACTGTGGAGTGGATACACCCCCAGTTTAAACCACCTTGTAACCACTGTTCACATCATTTTTCAGCACTAGGTGCCTTACATTCCTGACAATTAATGGTACTGATAAAATATTGCCCATATCCTTACCAAATTTCTTATTGTATTATATTATATTATATTATATTATATTATATTATATTATATTATATTATATTATGTTCAATGTTAGCCAGGGAAAAGCTCTCAATCATTAGTTTTTAAGACTCAGAATGGTTTTATCTGCAAGGAAGATGAAAAAAAAGTTTTTTTCTTGGCAAAACAGGTAGAAACCGAAAACTAAAAAAATGTAATCAAAACAAGACTCAGGATTACAATGAGGCAACCAGGCCTTTGTCTAAAAAATTCAAACAGCATATATTCTTCACACAGAAGGATTTATTCAAATAACAACAAGTCCAGTCTGTGTAAAATTCACAACTCTCATTTCATTTATTTGAGTGACATAAAAACGGTAAGCACTTTCGCTAGATAGCTTCTTCAGACCTTCAGGAACAAACACACCTTTCCTTTCCTTATATACTACCTTCTATAATACAACCATAGAAGTCAGAAATCAAATAATTTGAGTTTCTGACTTCACTTTTCATCTTCCTATTCTTTAGGTAAGGTTTAATGGAGGCTCTTTCATTGAGCCCTCTTCCTTTGTCTGCTCTAAAGGCTATTATCCATCATGTCTCTCTATTTTCAGTAAACTTTCTGATGTCACCTTCTCTAATACTTGGTACTAGGCACAGTTACTAATTTTTAAGAGTCAGATTAACACCTTAACTGAATGTCTAAGATTTACCATGGCCTCATCTTGTAAAAGAGTGGAATACCTTGATCTATATATAGAGAGACTATATAATGGTTCTATAAACACAGGGTTATTTAGAAAACCCCGTCATAGGAAATCTTTATTATCTAAACAAAGTATGCACCCAAACTACGTCTTTAGAAACTTAATAAAAGGACAAGGGATGAGAGCCTCACAGCTGAACCCCACATAAAAAGGCTTCAAGAATGAAATTGTTGGCTTAGAAAAGAGGTTGACAAAGAGGGGCTATCACACCAACGAAATTAAGAGAAATTTAAGTGATGTCACTAGTCTCAGGAATAGTAGGGCCCAACCATACTATGGACCGCAGCAGAAAAACACTGTAGAGTCTGTTAATACCTCAGTAAATAAACAATTGAAAATTCCTTTGTTTTATACATGTAATAACAAAGAGCTGAGGGAAGTATTTATGAAGAATTGGTCCATACTTACAGTGGACTCTGATATATATAGTCTGTTAGGCACAAAACCCAGTTTCTTGTATAAAAATAAGAAGAATTTAAAAAGACTGCTTTGTCATGAAAACAATGCAGAAATACATAAAGATAAAGAGTACAGTACTCAGCCCTGTGGTAAATGTAATTTTTGTTCATATATTAATGCCAGTAATAAATTTGTACATCCAGATACAGGTCAATAATTTATATTTACTTCAGCAGCTACTTGCTTGACATCTCATGTGGTCTACTTAGCAGATTGTGAATGTTGCCACTCATTCTATGCTGATAAAACAAACAGAGTTTTTAAAGATCGTATAAGGGAACAGCTTTATAATATTCATACAAAACGTGAGCATAATGCTCTGTCCAAACATGTTATGCAAGAAGGGAAGACACATAAATTTAATTTCAGAGTTATAGAGGTTATTGTACCAAGTATTAGAGAAGGTGACATCAGAAATTTTACTGGAAATAGAGAGGCATGATGGATAATAGCCTTTAGAGTAGACAAAAGAAGAGGGCTCAGTGAAAGAGCCTCCATTAAACCTTACCTAAAGAACAGGAAGATGAAAAGTGAAGTCAGAAACTCAATTTATTTGATTTCTGACTTCTATGGTTGTATTATAGCTATATTATAAATCAGTGCAGGTTATATGTGTTATAACTATGCTGCATTACCCCTAAATACTTTGAACTATATTCCTGAATTGTGTTCTTGAATTGTATTTTTGAATTGTGTTTTGAGCAAGCTGTTGCTATGCATTTATTATTATTTCATTTATTATTTTATCTCTGTATAAATTAGTGCATTTTATATGCGTTATATTTGTGCTGTATAACTTTTATAGATTTTATATCGAATAAGTTGTTGCGGTGCTTTTATCATTTCATTTCTGCATTTTTACCTTTGTCTTTATTTTTGCATTTTTGTATAATTATTTAAATTAGACACATGAGTATGTAAGAAGTGTTCTGATTGGTAATGACACATTTTGAAATATTTGAAGGTAGTATATAAGGAAAGGAAAGGTGTGTTTGTTCTTGAAGGTGTGAAGAAGCTATCTAGCGAAAGCGCTTACCGTTTTTATGTCACTCAAATAAATGAACTGTGAGTTGTGAATTTTACCCAGACTGGACTTGTTTTTACTTGGATAAATCCTTCTGTTTTAAGAATATATGCTGTTTGAATTTCTTCAGACAAAGGCCTGGTTGCCTCATTGTAATCCTGAGTCTTGTTTTGATTTTCTTGCTGAATTTCATCAATGAGGCATTTACCTTGTGGAGTATAGTCTATTTTGTTGTCTAGAAAATTTAATCTTTAAAATGGTATTTATATCATTGTGAAAATAAAAGAGATGACAATGGCTTCATTCCCAGGCAACATAGTCCACACAAACAGCACCTCAAAGTTATCCCCAGAATGTCCAAATGTCATAAGTATTTCCCTCCAGTACCTTCTCTTTACAAGTAGTAAGAGTGCGTCAGTTAGAGGAATGTCCCAACAGCTTGCTACACAGGGAAGTCAAATTCCACTGATACAGATACTTTCACCCAGCTTCACTTTGTAGGATAAAAGCTCCACTATGCTAAAACTATCTTATTCTGCTTGAAGATGCTGGGGAATTCACCCCAAAAATCCATTTAGGGTTTGGGATTAGCACTCACACCCAGCCTACTGAACTTAGGCTTAAAATACCGCTGCATTTGCCCACCCTTCACTTCTTGTTTTCTGCCTCTAAAATTTGTATCTGTTGTTAAAATCTACCCTCAGGGATGCAGCATGGGTTTAGTAGGGGCTTCATACCTTCCAAACTTCTCATCGTAGCCACTGCATCATAGTGTGTGTTTGTGTGGATGACCACACATAGATCATGGTCAAGTGGGCCCTAGGCATCGTAATTGATCAGGGCCCTCCACCACAGCAGGGCCCCCTGGCAACACCCCCACCACAGCATCACCCCCAGCAGTACCACCTCAGCCATTCCAGTGTCCCATTACATGGCTATTTCTTCCCTTTTACCATTAAAACTGTTCAAACCTGTCCGTGTGTGTTTTATTTTCTTCTTTACTTCTACAATAATTAAGGATATTTAGAACTTTTATTTCAAACTTTATAGCACAAACACTGATAGCCATTTGCAAACAAAACAATACAGTCTCACAAGGAAAACAGACTTAACATAAACAGTAAGCTTGTCTGCCCTTGAAACTCACATTCATTGAAACAGCATTGAAACCCACATTCAATGACAATGCATCTGGCCGGTGGTGGCTTAAGTTTACCTCTGGGTTCTTTTCAAATCATAGGCCCCCTGCACACATTTTTTGTACCATGTATACATGCAGGAGTTCTTTAATTAACCATTCTGGTTGTATTAAATTTTATTCCTTGTATAATACAGCACCACTTGCTAGAGTATGTCTTAATTGATGTCTGAACATTTTTCCAATACGCAATGAAACAAAACCTTTGAACAAATAAGGACAAAACTACCCATTACAGTACATTTCAACCATAAAGGTCCATTCACATCTGTCATTACAATCTATCAATATTCATCAATATATACGATGTCTGCAGAAGTAAAGGTCATCAAATAATTCTACACTAAAGAGATCTATAACTAATGATGAGGTTCCTGCTGGTAAACAACTTTTAAATTTCATTATTTCAAGTAGAAGTTCATTACCTACTGCCATTAACTGCCCATGTTAAATTTAAAACAATGGCAAACTGGTAATATTGCAATAGGGGATGGCAGTCAAACCAGCAACAGGTTCAAAGTTACTAACAATATCAACACTCCATGTACGGGGTGTTGGAGTAGAACCCACAGTCTTCTGCACCAAAGGCAAGTATGATACCTATTGTACTACTGACACTGCTTTTATCATTTCCAGCACAAACACTGATGAAGGCCATTTGCTAAACAAAACAGTTACACAGAAAAACAGACATAGCATGAGCAATAGTAAACTTCTCTTCCCTTGCAACTCATCATTCCTTGAAAATGCATAGAAAGTCAACATTCTTTGAACATGCACAGAAGCTCAACAGTATTGAAAATGCACAGAATCTCAGTAGTTCTTAAAATGACCTCTCCGGTTGCTGTGTAGAGGATGCATGCTGTGGACTCCTGTACTGAAGGTACAGGGTTTGAGCCTGAATGAGTTTATCAACCTGCTATCCTTAACTGATTCATTACACATGCAAACACTCACCAGAATAATCTACTGAACTATTTCATGAATGGGTCTTCTATGTCTGTCTGGAATTCAAATCACTCTGCATGCATCCTTAAAGATGAAATTTAATGCGTAATGCACTCAGAGTTCATTTGTACACAAGTAGAGTTTTTTGTAGCAGTCCCCAAACCAGTGGGCCCTAAGTGATTGCTTAGGTTGCCTAGTGTTGGATCTGGCTCTGGATGTGTCTTTGGGTTAGTCCAGATAATATACATTGTCATAGTACATCAGACTGTAAATTATTTATAAACTAATTAGTATCAATGATACAGAAGTACTTAAGGTCTATTTATGCAAACTTATTTTCCTGTTTTATTCCCTTTTACCTACATGACTGATATTATGTCATTATAAATGCAAATCCTGCCATCAAACATTGAGTATTTGCAAGTTTGTTTTCATTAGTACCACAGGATTTATAACTACTTTAAACATTTTAATCTGTATATGTTATGAATCAGAGGGTCTATGCTTAAAGGGGGAATTGGCTGGATTTCTCCCAAATTAAATTGACTGTAAGTTTCAGTAATGTTTTTTAATTCTTACATTTTGAGTGATTATGTTCATTGCAATCAAAGTACACTACTAAAAGCCCTTATTTAGTCACCTGAATACTTCAAAAGCAAATAGCTTGTATGTCCTTATGTTTATAAAATGTTTAGGGAGTTCTAGTGATACACCCCCCCCCATTACTGGAATTAACATTTACAGAAATAATTTTACAAATTGCATGATATTCCCACAATTAGTTCAAACAATTTTACAGCTTGCATGATACTCCCACAAGGTCAATTTATGTTCACTTTGATATGTATTTACCCATTTGGATCACCTAAACATTCTTGCAGCTTGTATTCTTATCTTTAACTAATCTGACTAAATGCTTCCAAATGTCTCTGTAATCCATGACAAAATCAGATTTCATCAGCATCATGTGGGCATATTCCATGCATGTCTCTTATTAAAAATGCTTTTGTATCAACCATAAAAGTGACATTTCCTAGGACTCCAAGAATGGTGGCACCCTGAATAGCAGCAATTTCCATAGCTCTATTCACTGAATTTTGAAAACGTTAGACTAGAAAAAAATGAAGCCTATCTTTGTAGCTTACCTGAACCCAATCAGTGTGAATGGGGGAGAAGAACAGACAAGCAAAAGTGTGTGAGACAAGAGTAAAAATACAGAACTATTCCCAATCAGTATGTAAGATCAGCAAGAGCTGCAGCAGGAAAAAAAATGGATGTTATGCAGCAAGGTTTAAGTCAGCGATGTGATGCAAATCAAGTCTTAACCGAAGAAAATGAGGAGTTAAAAGTGCACAAGGAAGTAGCCCTGGCAAGGCTGGACTATCTGGAGTTTAAATGTGTTGCAGTGGAAGATAGAGTGAGATGATAAAACATAAAGACAGAGTGCTGTGAAAATATAAGAAAGATGACTGTCAGGAGACTGTCACAAATGAATTGCTGAATGGTCAGGGATGGATCCGGCATTGATTCACATAGAAAGGGCACATCATACCATGTGAAGACTGCAGAGGGATAACCTAATGCCCCCAAGACCCATCATTGTGAGCTTTCCAACGTACCATATGAAAGAACAGCTGCTTAACCATTTATAGCCACCAAAAAATGCTAATGGTGGGGAATGATTTATTGACCAGGACATTGCTTAGGAGACCAGCCCAAAAAATGCCTTTCCTTAGGTAATTAGACATTGTAAATATAGGAAAATAAGATGGAGAATGCTGGGATATACTAAGACTTTCAACAATCCAGATGAAGCATTCAGTTGGCTGGCAAATCCAGTTGAGAACAGAGACTCACAGCAGCAAGATGGTTCAGCACACTAGGATGAAGGGCTCTTGTAAAGAGGAAATGAGGTCATTCACCTGATGGATTATTTTCCACTTTTCCGTAAACAGCAAAGGTTAACAGAGAAAGCAGCAACAGTGAAAGAAGTGAGATCCTAAGTACCACCAAAGGACCAGCGATTATTATAATTATCAAGTGTTTAGACTAGGTCAATGATGATTATGATTATAGAGTATTTGCACTGTATTACCCAGAATGGATTCTGGCTTATTCTTTACTTTCCTTCCTTGTTCCTTTAACGTTAAATGGACTCATTGGTTGAGATGGCGTTTTATTATTCTGCAAGGACTGGCCTTATATATATATATATATATATATATATATATATATATATATATATATATATATATCCACTGACTTGGTATATTTAGTTACAGGGGTGTGAGGGGGTTTGTAGGGTGAAGCCCCCCACTTGGGTGGGTTTAATTCCTTTCCATTGATTTATTTTCCCTGGTGGTCAAGTGGTTCGTTTCTCAGGGAAAGCAGTTCTGTAGTTCATGGCTTCGGTTTAATGGAGTTTTGTAAATTCGGTAAGTCTCAGCCAGCAAGACATCCAGAACACAGAGTGCATTTCCTTCATGAAAAGGTGAGTCATCTACTTTGCTTTCACAACCCCCCCAGCCTCCATTGTTCTCAGGCTATTGTGAAACTTGGCATTATCTATTTGCCTGGCGCCCCTGGTCAGGTACCATATTTGAATTTTGCAGTGGACATTAGCAGCTGAATGGTCACCAGCCACATGAACTTTCCTATTGTCATGACAAGCTTTTGTGAGGCTCAGATAACATGGTAGTTGGAGGTCCTCCTCCTCTCCACTGCGCAGCCTTTTGTTCTTCTCAAACTTTGGCCCACAATCACCAAAGATGCCTCCCTTCATGAGTGGGGGGCATTACAAAGGGAAAACAATTCAGGAGCCCTGATCAAATGTCGAGGCCAACCTTCACATCAATGTCTTGGACATTAAGGTGCTCCTCCTAGTGTTGCAGGCCTTTCAGGACCTCTTTCCAAGAGTGTGTTTTCTGTCCAAATGGACAATATGTCTGTGATTTGGTATCTGAACAAACGGAGAACATAGTCTTATCCCCTTTAGCGGGAGTCTAAGAATGTGTGGCAATAGGCAGTCTCCTATCAGCAGTTTCAAATAGCAAATCACATCCCGGTAAAGTTCAATATCTTAGGGGTCAGTTAAAGCAGGTGCATTCTTCTTCCTAAAGAGTGGTCCTTGAATCCAGAAATAGTGGCCCAGATCTTCTGGCTCTGGCAGCTCACTTGCTGCGATCTGTTTCCCATCACATCCAAGTAGAAGTACAGCAGTTTTTATGCCCTGGTTCCCCCTATGGGACAATCACTGAGGGATGCTGTTCTGTATGCTTGGCCCCTTGGTCTCCTATATATTTATCATTCTACTGCTCTCACAATAAAGTTTCTTCAGGAAAGCCACCCAATGCATAGTGAAGGTGATTCTCATATCTCCATTCTGTCCCTGACAAGTTTGTTTTCCCATTCCTGTGGCCTCACAGTTTGCACCCTCCTTGAGTCCTAGATTCCATACCAGATTTGATTTCTCACCAAGCGCAGATTTCCCATGCTCATACTCTCAAATGAGCTGTATGATTCCTCCAATTCCTAATATGGCCTAAGATCACAAGCTCTCATGACAGAGTTGTCAATATTTTGTCTTCCGTTCAGAAGCTTTCTGCATGGAAGATTTATGAGAGTAAATAGAAATAGTTTGCAATTTAAGTTACTTCAAAGGGTGTAGATCCAGCACCTCTGGATGCTAATCTGCTTTTTTCTGGTTGATCTTTTCCAATGTTGGTTAAGCTATTCTACTATTAAAGTACAACTTGATGCTATTTCCAATTTCGGTGGTGGCAGGGATAACACTCAAGTAGCTGCTCTGAAGATATCTAAAGTGTTCCTGAAAGGTACATTTTTATTATGACCTCCAGTTCAGGATCCTGTTCTTCATTGCAATTTATCTTTCATGCTTTATGTTTTATCTGGCTCTCTGTTTGAGCCTTCTGTCACTGTTTCCTTGAAAATATTATCAGGAAGACTGTTTCTGTGATGGGTGCTGCTTCTACTAGACAAGTTTCAGAGCTGCAGGCTTTATCCTTGGTGCAACTGTATTTAAGTTTTCCATAGGAATTCAGTTTCTGTTAGAAGTGATCCATCTCATTTCCCCTCAGGAGACTTCTGAGTCTACCTTAAATCAGCTCATTCACTTACCTGTGTTGTTTTTTTTTCCTAAACTTTAGTAATAAAGGGCAAAGCTTGCTATACTGGATGTTCATTGAGAGCTGAGATTGTATCTGGACAGCACAAAAGCTTTCAGGAAGCTAGAACACATTTTTGTCTCTTTTTCTAAGGCCCAGTTGGGCAAGCCTTTGTTGAAATCAACCCTATCAATATGGCTTTCTGACTGCATTTCTTTTGGGAATAATGTGAAAGGCTGCTTCTATGGCCTTTTTTCCAGAGCTTCCGTTGATGATATTTGTGCAGCTATTACTTGAGCTAGTACACATGTGTCCCATTACAAATGTTAAAGTGCAGTTTAAAATACACATAAAAAACATTAATCACCTTTAGTATTGAGTCAAGAATAACTCTTCAGGATGTGCAAAACATTTTCTTTTTATTTAAATCCACATACATCAGTGCTGGGAGACTATCCACAATTTAAAATCAGCCTCACCAAGCAGCAAAAATACACACTCTTTATTTAATTTCTTATCAGTAACATGCATGCAGAATACTGACATGGTCAAATAGGATTTCTGAAAACCCTCATGCTTCTCACTTAATGCTGCACATGAACAATCATGTTTTTTTTGTACCAATGTTTTAGAAAAGTACAGGCCACCTGGCTTGTTAATTAGTCTTGTTTCCTGACCTTGTACATTTTAGTACCAGTACATTCTAACTCCCCAACATTCCTTGTAACTACCCATCCCAGCCTGGGAAGGTCAGAGCTTACATACAGTGTGTTCTTTCTTGCTTTCAGAAACCAATCTTTGTAACATCCCTTCACTCCTTCAGCACTTTTTTTACGTTCAGTCATCTGTTAATACACTTGCAGCTTGATATTAGAATGCAGTTGTGAAACACTCAGAACAACAATAAGTAATTGTGATTTGCATAACTATCCATCTGTAATACATATCATTTTTAACATGAACAAATTGTAAATAATTCATCAAACATCTTTGTGAAGAAATTGTAAGTTAATATGCATTTTGTGTAGAATAATCATGAGAGATACATTTTTCTCTAACACAAATTAGATATGCAGTCTAGGTCTAGGGCCTCTTCCAGTTCTAATTTTCTAAAGAGTGTTCTCTTCTAGGTCCTCTCTGGAATGATATGGCTGATACCTCTGTCCCACATTTTGAAGCTATATGTAAAAGACAATATCAAATTCAAAAGTTATATTTTTACCATAATAATATCTCCCTGTTGTCTGTTTCAGTCTGGTTCATCCATCCTTTCCTACTATACCCCTCCTGTGGATTGTCAGTAGCAGGGCAGCAAGTACATGAATTGTTCATGTGTTTCTCATTCTCTCTTTTTGTCGTACGGTTATGTTCTGGAGTATTTGTATCGTGCATGTGTGATATTTGTTTAAGGGGCAAATATTATCTGAGGTAGAAAGGAGAGAGCAGGGTATTATGCGTAGAGGAGGCAGAGCTCCAAGGCTGAAGTCTTTTGGAATGGCTGGTCTTGGATCTGAGTTAGATATGAAAACCCACAGACTGAACTAGATGGAAACAGACAACACAGGCCTATCATTATGGTAAGTACATAACTTTCATTTTAGGGAATTTATTTGGGATGGCAGTAGAGCAATTGTGGATTGGGAAACAATGACAGGAAAGAAAGGAAGTCGGGAGGTGCCAGAGTTGAAAACAAATGTAAAAATGGGTATGGCTTTGAATGTACTAAGCTTGATTGATAAGGATTACTGGATATATTGGAAGATTATTTTCTGTGAAGGAGAAAGAGAATCTTCATACAGATGATATTATTGGTAAGTGACTAGAAACTCCTAAAGATAAATTGATTTTAAATTGGTCAAGAAAAGTGCAGAAATTCTTTCAGTAAAGTATGGGAAGACAAGAGTGCAAACACTGATGGGATTTCATTTTAATTGTAGGTGGTTCATGTAGTCAAAGGGAGAATTAGTCTAATAACCTGGAAATGGAGGAAAGAAAAAAAAACAAGTTAAATGTTGGTCAAAAGTAGTAGTATGAGAAAAGTTCAAGGAATCAAAAAGCGTAATGCCAGAGTATGAATTGGATGGAAGATTGTAGGAGTACCAAGAGCTAAAAAATAAATACAATAAAATAAAAAGATGGATAAGGCAGAATCAGGAAAAGCTGAGGTTTAATATAGAAGTGGAGGATAGAAGGATAGGGTCTATATTAGAACATCAAAGTTTCAAAACTTTGAGTGTTCTATTATCAACCCCTATTCAACAAAAGCTGAAAACATCGAACAAACAGAACAGCGAATTTTTTCCTAGGGAAAAAAATTGCTGTTTCAAAACACATACATACAACACAAGCACACCAAACAGCAATCCACACACATACACCTAAATTCTTACACCTAACCCCACACTAAACTATACACACACCAATACCTATCCACTCACCTTAACCCAAACCCTAACCCTAAGGTCCGTCACTGTTGCACACTCACCTCACCTGTGCCCTAACCCAAACTCACCTACCCCGCCCTAACCCTCATGTCCACACAGTCGCACATATACCTATCCTGCTCCCTAACCCTAATTAACCTAACCCACACTCAATCGCACACTTACCTGAACCCAACCCGTAACTTTCCACCACAGCGCTGAAAATACTGAAGCCACAGAAATGGACAACCAAATTCTTTCCCTAGGAAAAAATTAGTTTTTCTGTTGCTTTGATATTTTCAGCTTTCACTAAAATGGGGGTCGATATTAGAACATTCGAAGTTTTGAAACTTCGATGTTCTAATATAGATCTGAAGAATAGATGGAAAACCCATTAGAGGGTTACTGAGTGTGGGAAATGAATGACTGAATGGATTGAATGAGAAATGCATAGAACAAAAAAAGAAAGGGACGGGAAAAGATGTTAGTGGAAGAGATAGGAAGAGAAGAATGAAATGAAATGTGGCAGATTCCTAGAAAAGGTTAAATAAGAGAATGTTAAGAATATTTGCTTGGAAATAGCTGTATAAGTATTTTTATACACAATTGGCAAGAATGTTTATAGGGGTGGAGAAGAGGTGCTGGACATATAGGAAGGAAAAGGCACTCAGTCTCATATTGTTTGGGAATGTGAGAAGTTGGAATCATTTAGAAGGGAGACTAGTGCTAAATTAAATGGTCAGAAGCAATAAACCTTATCAAAAACTGTTTTTGGTAGGGTATGAGAAGGGTGGCCCAGTTGGTCAGAAGAAAAGAACAGTAGGCTGATGGTTGCAACTAATGAGACAGTTACTTAAAAGGGGAAGCAAGTAGACAGCCCAAAAACAGATGAGATGGTTTGTATTCTAGGGGAATAGGAGGTAGAATAAGAGATACTGAGGCTGGATATTAATAAAAAGGAAAAGAGGTCACCATATGTAAAGGGGATTTGAGGTAGTAAATGACCAATAGGGAAGCAGAAGAGATTAAGAGAGATGGAGGAAATAGTAAAATTCAAATGTCTGCATTGGGTGTTAACTCACTAGTAGGGTAAGGGTGCAGAATAGGGGGGATAGGGAATGTTATTTGTGTATAGTTGAAAATATTAACATAAGGAAGAATGAAAAATCAAGAGGTAAATTTAGAGAGGAATTGATAGTAAAGTTTAATGTTGAATGTTGTGTAAGGACAGCATAGTTGACAGATTTAATGACAACAGTATAAAGTGAATTGTTATGTACAAAGTTTGTTTAGTGGAACTAGACAGATTGTAAAGTATAGCTGGTACATATGCCAAGAGGTGTTTGAGAATAAATATAATATTATCAAACAATGACTGAGCATATCAATGTGGTTATGAAATCAAATGTAAATTATGTTGTATATGAATTTATATGTTTAATAAAGTTCATATTGAAAAAAATATTTTAGTCAAGTTTAATAGTTCTGTCAAATCTTGTGATGATGCCATTTTTAATTAGTACAGCATCTGATACTTTTCGATGTACCTATGTCAGTAGCCATAGCCAAAATACACAAAACACAAAGAAATTTTCTGCAACAA
The DNA here is from genome assembly GCF_019279795.1 of Protopterus annectens. Taxonomy (NCBI): domain Eukaryota; kingdom Metazoa; phylum Chordata; order Ceratodontiformes; family Protopteridae; genus Protopterus; species Protopterus annectens. Next base: position 1,612,388,805 of record NC_056725.1, read on the forward strand.
CTCCTTGTTGAGCCTAGAATTTTAATACCACAGAACATCTTTAGATATGGTGTTTGAATCAAATAGGGTCAACATTTTTGTATAATGCAAATCAACCATATACAGTTATAACAACTCCAAATGTAAGTAAATTTAGACTATGTCATAACAAAAATAGCTATGGAGAATACTCTTACGGTGTAAGAATAATAGCAATATAATATGTCAAAGCTATTATCCAAGTTTATCATATCCTTTCCCCTTGCATTTTCATTTATACATGATAAAAATCGTTTCATGCTATATGTTTGTCTAATCCGTGCATCTTCTGCATGTTAATTAAATAAGGTAGGCTATGAATAGAAATACCATTAATGGATTGTTATATAGTGGCTTATGAAACCATATTTCACCTGTTCTTGCAGTAAAGATTTGTGCAAGCTCAAAGTAAATTAAAATAATGTTTTGACTAGACAGCACAAAAAAGAAAGTAATAGGATCCATAGTATCCACAGCAAAATAAGAGACGCGAGAAAACAAAAAGAGTGCGAGTAGGGAATATGTAATTGCTATGTGATTGGAATTTAACCGACGAGTTTGATTAGTAACATTGGGGAGAAGTATGACAGAGAGGTGAAAGAAATTAGCAGTCAAATGATGGAGCAGTCATAAAAATGCTGATTATTGGGCTGTGATAGAAAGATACATGGAGAAAACAATAGCACAGAAATGATTAGGAAAAGTGTTAAAGCAGATGATATCTAAAACTGAGGATGAGAACATCTAGGAGATACAGAAGGCATAAGATGTGAATGCTGAAGTTTAGCAGTGTATATCTGAAGTGAGAGAAGAAGAGGAGCATTATATGAGTACATTAAATAAAAGGCTGCCAAACTACAAAGTAAGCAAGGAAAGTGATGGACAGGAAGGTGCTAAGTATGGAATACTACAGGGGTATTCATGGCTGTGAAAAGAGAGTTTTGTTGAATTTTGTTGGATATAAAAGGATGTATTTAATAAGCTTTATAGATTAAGAGACATGGGGATGAAAAATTCTTTTTTGCCATTCATACCAAACAAGGGGGATTTAAGGACAATAGTAAACCAGAGAACCATTAGCATTATGGGAATTGATTGCATATTTCTCGTGGGCTATGTACTGAAGCTAATGAAGAATTAGAAAGGTAAGGAGTATGAAATAATGGGGTTTTCTGTAAAAGGAAATAATATTTTAGAAAATGCATTTAATATCTGGGATATCTTTGAGATGAGGATTAAGAAGTTAAAAGAAGGAACAGAAAGATGTTCATAGGTTATGATATGGCACAGAATCACAAAAAACATTTAATAAAGCTAGCATTATAATTTTGGTGGAAATAAGTGGATATATAGCTAGACAGGTTACTGCATCATAGGTTCTTTCTTCCTCACTCCTTGCACTTTACTAACAAAAAAATAATAATCTGCTTTAACTGTATTTGTTTCCTCCTACTTTATTTTGCTTTTGCCTCTTCTTAAAAGTTCTCAGTTTTATTTATTCTGCTGCACTTATTGCTGCTTGGTAGTAGCCTGATTAAATTGTAACTGTTATTCTAAGTCTTTTGGTTTAATCACTTGGGCTTCATACCGATTGTTTTACATTAAGAAGGTTTGTGGTCTGCACTGTTGTGGCAGGACAGGTAGCGTACATCCTACTAAGCTGGGAATTGCTGATTGAAGGCTCAGTGTCTGCTATTCTAAAAGTGTATTAGTTCTGGTTTAAGCACTTGGGCTTCAGGCCAGTTATTCTACATTAAGAGGGTTTGTGGTCTGCACTCTTTTGGGAGGAGAGGCTGGATTCTGCTGTTCTGAGCTGGGAATTTCTAGTCACAGGCTTATTATGCCTGCTTATTCAAACTGTTTCTTTCTGAATTTAGTGCGCCTTGTTACTGTAGCATAGGACCAGATTCAGGCCTGCTGAATCTAGCTTTGTTTGTATAACTTGAGCACTGATCCAGGCCATCTTTTTTGGAGAAGGTTCCCCTGCACCCTAGTAATGGGAGTGTGCAGTTAGAACTTGTCTGATTGAAGACTGCTGGAACAGGGCTCAGTTTTGAGTTTTTTTCTGGTTAATTGGGTAACTTGTTTAAATTGGATTGCTCATTTTCTGTTGTTTTATATATATATATATATATATATATATATATATATATATATATATATATATATATTGCACTTTATTCATCTGCTTTTACTGTATTTGTGTTTCTTCATACTTTATTACTAGGGGCATTGACTACAACTCTGAACTGAGATATATAACAATAAGCATCTTGTTATGCGCGTTTAAAGTGTTTTTTTTTTTTACTGTATCTGCTTTATTTTCTGAAAAAAAATATATACTTGTTTCCAGCCTTTCTAATCTAGTATAGTCCAGTTTTCAGGTTAGTGCTGAATTCAGGGCTGTGTTACAAATCTCTGTGTTTGCCCATACCTTACTTGGATAGAAGGAAGTTTCTCTGTTCACTGTGAGAAAGGGAGCTTTCAGCAGCCTATCTGTCCCTGGAGGAGAGGTTTCAGCCCAGAAAGTAGTAGTTTATTTGCCATTTTGGGCTAATTTCTTTCTCTTTCATTTCCCTGCAATAAAAACCGCATTTGCCTGGTTAGCTAGGGTATAACTATTCCTGGCTCCACAAAGTCTCCTCTTCAATTTTTCCTTTGGAACTAGACAAACTTTCAACTTAAGCACTCAAGCCATTCATTTCTCAGCCCGACACTTGCTCAAAACTCATAGCAAGCACTTATAAACCCTAGCACTACAGAAGGACAAGGGTCTCTATTCAACCTTACTAGCCATTCAGCAAAAAAGTTTACTGTACCTATCCAGGCATGTCCAAAGGGCAGTTTCAGATATACTCTCCAGTCCAACTGGTGAATCTGGGTATTTTGAGGCAATGTTACAACTGCCTCATGTACACAGACAACCCTCTCCTCCTACCACCAAACACTAATACATGCAAGAGATGCAGTTATACCGCCAAACTGGAGGCTAAGCTCTCTCAACCCAAGACTGGATCAGACAGTCAAGAGGAGAAGGGAAATACTGGCATCACACCACCAGTCTCACATAGACCCATTAAACCAGCACCAGCAAAAAAACACATAAATACGCAAAAACATAGTAGGAGGCTCTAAATAAAAATTTGCAAAAGCAATAGAGCCCTCCAAAGCAGACATCCAAGCAACCTCCACCCCCAACACAAACCATGAAACACATACTTCACAAAATCAGTGTGCCACACAATCACAGCCCTCAAAGCAAAATAACATACCCAACATACAAGTAATAGGAGACTCTAGTCAGGCACACTGATGTCTCATTCACTAGGCTGAATAAGGAGAAGGTTACTGTTAGCTGCCTGTTGGGTGGCAGGATCCGCCGCATAACACAAGCACTCAGGTCACTCCAGAACAAGTACAAATATGACTCTGTCATTGGCCATGTTGGTGTAAATGACCTGAGCCATACATCCCTGGACTACATGAAAAGAGACATGGAAGAGCTCTCTGATCATGTAGCCCAGGCCGGTATGACCCTGACCCTCAGTAGTATCCTGCCCTCATCAAGAATGATACCACGGTATAAAGAAAAAATGATCAATTTCAACAATTGGTTAAGTTTCTGGTGTCATTCAAAGGGGATCCAGTGTTTGTCTGCCTGGGATGACACGCTCAACAAGCCACACTGTTTCACTAGAGATGGCTTGCACCTGTCACCCTTAGACTTTCGAAAACTGGCCAAGGCTCTTGCCACTTCCATAGTGCCTCTTTTAGGCATAGCTCAAAAGACAAACCCACCACCGTAAATAGCACAAGTAAAAAAAATCTGAGGGTAATACTACTCAGTGTCAGAAGTCTAAATCTTAAAATGCGTACACTCGATGCACTCCTCAGTATGGAGAAAATTGATATATGTGCAGTAACAGAAACCTGGTTTAAGGCTCCAGAGAGCACCATGTTCCAGGACCCCCATTCCGCATCTCTGGAAACACTGGGTAATATAAAGGTCCTACCAAACACCCTGATATTGGGTGATTTCAACTACCCAAACATTAACTGGGAGAACTACTCAAGTACTAACTCATTGCCCAAAATATCCTAGAATTTATAAACTCAAATGCCCTGGAAGAACTGGTTAACACTCACACCAGAGGTGAGAACATATTGGACCTGGTCATCACCAACATGGGTGACTGGTGTTCCACACTGGAGGTCAACCCCTCGCTGGTTAGATCTGACCATAAACAAATCACTTTGGATATCCACATTCCACTCCCACCCCCAGATAAGGAAACCACAGTGAACAACTTTTCAAAAGCAAACTTCACATTACTTAAGATGGAGGTGGAAACTTTCAAAGCCCCCATGCTAGAAGGATAACGCTGCCCAAGCTGCAAAATCCTTTACTAATGCATTCTACGGGCACCTACAAGAATGCACGAATCGTGCTATGCCAAGCAAAACCAAGACTCACTCCTCTATGAAAAGGAAATCAGACTGGTGGACCCCTGCTATAAACAAGCTATACAATAGAAGGAGGAAACTAGTACAGAAAAGAGTAAAATCCCAAGAAGGGAAGACATCCCTGATCAGTATCAGCAAGAAACTATGATCCCTCATAAAATCGTCCAAGGCGAGCTTTGAAGGAAAGCTTGCCAAGAACTCCAAAGATAACCACAAGGCATTCTTTAGATATGTCAAGAATCTAAGTGGCAATGCTCAGATCTTCTTGGAGTTAGTGCAGAATGGCACAAAATACATTGAACCAACCGATATTGCCAACTTACTGGCAGACAGGTTCAGTGCAAACTTCACCCCCAAAAGGGCCCATAACCATACCAGAAGAATGTAGAGCCCCTGAAATCACAGACATGCAGGTTAAAACAGCCCTCTCCAAAGCCAAAAACACAGCATAAATGGGACTGGATGGTGTCCCAGACTGCGTCCTACATGAGCTCAAAGACGAACTAACCCATCACCTAAACACAGTGTTTAAACTCAGCCTCCCTACAGGCTATGTACCCATAGAGTGGTGCAGAGCAATGGTTATTCTGCTCCACAAAGGTGGAGCCACAACAGACCTCGGGAACTATTGTCCTATAAGCCTGGCTAGCTTGTTCTGCAAGGCTATCGAGTGCATCATCATGGAACTCATTAACAGAGACATTGGGAACCTCCAAACACTGGACCCTACCCAGTTCAGCTTTGTTAAGGGCAGATCATGCCTCCTAAACCTGGTGGACTTGTTTGAGACAGTTACCAAGGCTACAGACAAGTGAAAGGTGGTATACACAGCCTACCTAGACCTCACAAAGGCCTTTGACACCATTCCCCATTCTGGTATTTTAGATAAGTGCACCAGCCTGAACATAAACCCCTGTGTCACAAGATGGGTTGCCAATTAGCTCACGGACAGAACCCACATGCTGAGAGTTGCGGGAACAAGGTCTAACTCTAAACCGGTTACAAGTGGCGTTCCCCAGGGCTCAGTCCTACGACCCCTCCTGTTAGGCATATATTTCTCAGAGGTACAGACAAGCACAGGAGGAATATGGCTGACCAAGTTCAAAGACGACTGCAAACTAGGGGCTATAATTGATTCACTGACTGACATACATATCAAAATCATGGCCTCAAGCTAAATGCCAAAAAGTGCATAGTTATTCCCTTTGGAAATAAAGTACCCACAAACTACCACATAGGTGGTAGTCCCTTAAATACGGAAAACATTATAAGGGATCTGGGTACCCAAGTAGATAGTAATCTCTCCTTTGATAATCACATTGCCAAACTGGTTAGAAAATCCTTCTATGTGGCCCACCTAATCACAAAAGGGTTTGCATCCAGATCAAAAGAGGTCATTGCGCCCCTCTACTCATCACTCATCAGACCCATCATAGAGTACAACGCTCCATTTGGGATGTACCTTACAAGACACTTGCAACAGCTGGAAAGACCACAGAAGTACCTCACCAAGAGGATCACTGGCCTCAAACAGATGCCCTATGCAGCTCGACTGAAGAAACTCCAGCTGTACTTAGTTGCATACCACCTGCTCAGAAGTGATCTCTGCCTGACATACAAGGCCATGTCCAACCCAGAATTGATGGACATGCTCCACCTAAAGAAAACCTTATCCCCTCGAGCCACACAGTCTAGGGATATAAACCTCACCACAACAATAAATAGGATGCGCTGGAGGGATAGATTACTGTTCCAGAGACTTCCCATGCTTTGGAACAAGATTCCAATCTACATTAGGCAGAGCTCCTCATTAGCACTCTTCAAGAGAAAACTTGAAGAGTGGATGGAAAACAGAAAATTTACCTCGGGGATCACTTCAGTGACTCTGCTAGACAGAGGCACAGCAAACTAATCTAAGGGGGTGGTGAAAGCCAACACACTCTGCTAGGTTTAGTACCTAACTATGAACCTATGAAAAAGTAAAAGAGCCAACTGAGTTTTAACTGTGGATATTAAAAGGAAGCTATTACAGTAACAGTGATGTTTTATGAGTCCTTTATGAAATGTGCATTATATTAATATATTGTCAGAGTGGTGAAGGCAAACAGTAAATTGGTTAGGGGAATATGGAAGTAAAGGAATTCAGAATAACAGCTTATGCAATTGCAGGTCACTAACTTCGAGAGTTCAACCAGGAGTGAAAGGTATAGTAAAGCAACTTGAAAATTGTATGAAAACAGTTCAGTGATTTTTGTATGAATACTAAATGCTATTTTTAAAGAAGCAGAAGAATATGTGAAGATTTGGAGATGTGTTTTTTGTTAGGTTATTTGAAGGACAGTTGAAGGAAGAAAAGACTAACAAAGAGCAGAAAATGTCTCTCTGTGGTTCTGTCACATTCCTCAACCATTCAGCTCTCACCTAGATCCACTGGAAATCAATCATTATGCAATACACAGCACTTCAGCACCTTGGACAGCTCAGAGTGGTGAACAGGCAAGACAATGAAGATGTAAAGGCAAGACAGTGCAGATGCAAGCTCTCACCTACACTCTATTCCTTTTTAGTTTTTTAAGTAAAATACAACATACATAATTACAGAATTGCTGTTATAATTTACTTAAAAACTAAAAAGTAAAAAATAAAAAAAATTTATAAAAAATATTTTTTAGTAAAGAATGCTTTTTATTGAGTTGCTCTAAAAAGTGAAAAATAAGAAAGATGAGTGAAAACTTTGCAAAAGAAACACAGACAAGTTTATTTCAGAAAAGAAGTCAAGGTTGGTCTTGCTGATTCTTGCTACTTCTTCTGCTACCTCAATACCAGGGGTTCAACGGTAGTCATAAGTTAGTGAGCCATGTCTTGATAGAAAGGAATGATTCCTGGGTTAGTCATTGTAGTTTAGTATGGGTTTTGACTGTGCAAATCAGGGTATGATTATCAGCTTATTGTACAATAGAGGCAAACTTCCTGGCTTTATGAAAAATCAGGTATGAAGATATTAAGTAGGAGTGGGCCAAGGATGGATCCTTTGGGAACTCCAATGGACAATGGAAGAAAAATGTAGCCTTCAGAGAGACATTTGATTGCTTTTTGCCTATTGGATATATAGATGTCAAACCACAAGACAAATAAGTGTCTAATCCCAATGATGCAAATCTATTCAAAAGTTTTGGGAGGGAAACAGTATCAAAGACTTTTGACAGATCAAGGAATACTATAGATACTAGGTTTCTTACATTTCTATTTAGATTGATGGTATTAAAGAAATTCAGGAGACTGGAAGTAGTACTGTGATGTGGGAAATGCCATGCCATGCAGGGTGAGAGATAGTAGATTACTGTTGAGTACTGAGGGGAAACATTGGAGGTGAATGCATTTTTCAATAATATTAGATAAAGGTAAAAACATGGCTGTCATTTGATAGTTAGGGAAGTCATTTAATTTATCTCCTTTATGGATTGGTAAGATGATTTTTTCCAGAGTATGGGAACATAGCTTTTGGCAATATACCAGATGCTCAAAATAGACACCGGATATGCCATGGCAACTGCTGCCATTTTTAGATAATCTGCTGGGATGTTATTGGGGGTGAGTATTGTAGGTTTTAGTTGTAGTAGGAGTTTTTTGCTGGTTAATATTGATACAGGTTACAGGAAGATTTTGATGAGGGAATTGTTTTTGTCTTTGCTTTCTGGTGAGTCATTGTATATGTCTTTTAGAAGGAAGAAACTGGCTTGCTATGCTGTCTCTGTGGTTATTGGTAGAAATTATTGGTTTGGTGATATGGCCAGAGTGGATTAGTTTAGTTACTGAGGTCCTAGTTCATTTTTATTTATTAGAATAAATAAATATTTTAATGTGTCAATGACTGATGTGTGGTTAAAAAGATCTTACCAGTAGTGGCCCTCTACGTTTGTCCATTTGTAAGCCAAGCAACACTGAATAGTATCTTTGTACTGTCCTGTCTTCTGAGAATCCTTTCTGACTTCCCTCCCTTGTACAACAAATGTCTTCTAACTCTTCCCATATTCTACCATATTACACCTTTGTACCTCTTCGAATCTGCTGTGTCTGACACCTGCATAGTGATACACCAGAGAAATAACCAGTTGCATCACATATCTCTAATATAGCTTATTCTTATTTTGTGACCTACTTTCTGTTAAGACTATGCTAAACTGACAATGCCACCCATTCTATATTATGATCACTCTACCATAATCCAGACTTGGAGATTTTTTCATTAATATTAGATTAAGAACAGAGGCCTAAAGACTTCTTTTTTATTGTAAATAATTTTTTGTACATATTGTCAATTATTATTCCTGTTACAATTTTCTTTCTGCTATAAAATGCCTTATATTCTTATAAAATGAAGTAGTAATCTACAGTTTCCTTCATGTCTATTTAGTTCCATTTACACTATATTGCACTGTATTACATTTTGTGAAGATTTTATTCCAGGGCCCCTGCAAAAAAGGGGCATTTTGTCTAGCCAGACTTTCCCTGTAATCAAATGCAAAATTAATAAATAAGTAGTTCTCCAAATAAGCTACTACATTCTTAGAAATTGAGTGTTAAACTCTGCATATATTTTTTTAGATTTTTTTCTTTCCTTCCAATAGATGATGTTTGCATAACACTGTGCAATGCTACCGTCTTAGGATCATATTGTAAAAATGCTAACATAAAGATAACAATCAAAAGTTATTAATGATTAGGGGTATTCTATGTCTGACATATAAAGAGCTCAGTTGAAAGATGTGTTGGCTGTCCTGTTGATAATTGGCATCTCAACAAGTTACCTCCTACTTGTTAGTAAAAGAACTCAGACTCAGTGAATTGAACTGTCCCTCTGTAAAATAGTTACTCTTTTGGTTGGTCTTCATGCCTGACTGATTGTGAGCTCTGGCTCAAAAACCTGATGGCAGCTGTTGACTTCAGGACATTGTGGGGTGGGGCTGCAGAAATCATCTGAGGCCTGGTGCAGTAGAGTGGGGATCTACTATAGCAGGTCAGTAACCTTTACCTCTGACCAAACAACGGATGGGGGTCATTCACGTTCATCAACAGACTACCTTAGTATTCATTATATACTATTTATAGACTATATACACCCCTCAGATGTCTGTCTAAAATCAAACAGGCCAGCCTTCGATGAAAAGGAACTCTAGACAAAGAACTCCATTAGCAGCCCTGTTTGTACACTACTAGTCCTCATTTCACATCCCCAGCTCCCCTTTGCTGTTTTACCCTTATCCTAGCCTCGCAACAACCAGATAGATCATTTCTTTACTTTTTCACAGTTTGTCTTTTTACACCCCCATCATATCATCTGTGCTTCTAACTCAGCCTAAATTATCAAGGCTGTACTGTAGAGGAAGTACTTGAATTAAGCTGGGCAGCTCCTAAATTTATAGGGTTTTAGATGACCTGATATGCATCTTAGCAACCATTTACAAGCTTTTGATTTACTGGTGTCCTGACCAAAAGCTCAAAAGTAATGTGAGATACTTAGTCATATTTTTTCTTTTAATAAAATATAAGTTGTGTGTAAAGCTTAATATTCCGAGCTAAGAAAATAATTGTTCCATAATAAAATGAGAAGAAAAAGACTAAGGCAAGGATATATAAATGCTGTCTGGGAATACAGCCTACCTCCTACCCCTCCAGAAAGAGATAGTTGCCTTCTGTGTACCCTTCTGGTGATATATTGGGATGAAAGTAAAAGCACAAATGACCATTGGCATATATTATACAACTGAGAGTCTGGGAAAATAAACACACACACACACACACACACACACACACACACACACACACACACACACACACACACACACACACACACACTACCATCAAATACAGCCACTTGTATTGCTTTGAGCACAATTGAATGAATAACTAAATGCATAAATAGCTCCCAAACAGGATCATCTTCCCAATTCATTGCCAAAAGAATATAGTGTGTAACCCATTAACCCCATCCCACCCCCACCCTCAACCCCATACACATGCATCTTAACCTTTTAGCTCTCAAGGAGAAAGGTAGAAATAATGTAGTCAATGGCTCAAAGTCAGGGGCAGCTAATTCTTTGAAACATTTTTAAATAGCAGGCTTAACACTAGCATACTTTTTTGAAGGCTAATCAAAATGTCTGCCATCATTGTTTAGTGACTGCAATCCTTACTGATTTGCCAAAAGAATGAAAACTCGGCCAGGAACAGATGAAAATATGACAGAAAAAAATAGAGGCTTCCACCCCCCCCCCCACAAACACTCACACACACACACACACACACACACACACACACACACACACACACACACACACACACACTCTTCTCAACATCTTAGCTCAAGAATCAAGTAGAAAGCTAAAAATAATGACTGACAAAGGACCAAAAATGAAGGACAGGTATTGCCGTCATATAGTTGGAAATTTTATAAAATAACAGACTTTGTTTTATCATGTTTTTGAAGGCTGTTAAGCCTGAGTTTTGAATGAATGTTATTATTTAGGTGTTATAATCCTTATTAATTTGCCAAACAAAGCTACAGGCCAAAATATTGGGCCAAAACTCAGAAATTTTGTGAAATCAGGAAAATTGAGAGCATATATGCCCTCCACATGTACATACATACAGAGTCTCACACACACACACACACACACACACACACACACACACACACACACACACACACACACACTCACTTTTAAATAACTGAAGGACTTACCTTCCTACATGGTGTCAGTAGCAGGCAGAAAGCCTGTAAAAAACAAAACAAAAAAAGAAAAAAAAATAATAATAATATACTTACAACGCAGCACATCTGCCTCAGCCCTGACAATATTTACCACTAGGTTTCTGCATTTGGTTGTTTCAGTTGCCTGACACAGCCTAAGTGAATAGGAAAGGCTCCTTGCTGCCTAATACATCAGCCTGGTGAGATGCTTGCTGAGTGACAGTAGGAGTGAAGAGCTCTGCCTAATGGTTGGACAAGCTTAAAGCTAGAGTTCTTTGAAGAGGCCTGCAAGCAGATTAAGTCAGTTTTTGATATTGTCTGTTCTAGAAACTAAACAGAAAGAAGGAAACTTGACTGTTACTTTTACATTTAAAATAACAGTCAAATTTCTGAATTGAATGCAGCTTCTTCATTTTTAATTGGAGAGACTTTAGCCCAGTAACCAGCACCATGAGCGTCTCCTGCCTTGCAGACTTTCTTTGCAGACAGGTATGTTGTGCTATATCTTCAGGTATATGCAGGAAATGTACCTGTCTTTGTCACAAAGTTTATTGTAGTATGACAATGGCAGTGACTTATAATCACATATTCCTGACATTGCAGGCTAGACCTATTCAACTTGTCTTCATTACCAGCCCTATCTATAAGGGTCACAGCATGTTTTCCATCACCACAGCTTCTAATTAAAGAAATGCATCTCTGCAAGTAATGATTTGTTTAAGGTGGTTGGATGCCAGCCTAGCCTGTACCATTAAATATATATGTTTGCTCTGCTAAAGTTTCAGTCCCTTCAGGTAACATGCTTCCTCTAAGCTCTTTAGTCGTCATCATTGTGTAGGCAAGCATTAGCCATTATTTGTGCCTGCTGGATACACCATAAAAACTGTTTTCTCACTGATGTTGCATTCCAGGTTTAACCAACTGAATATGACCAAAAGAGCCTGCTAGTGTTATTGTGCCTTCATAATCTTATGAGTTGACTATTGGATTTGCAATAGGGTTGTTGTTGTTGTTGTTCTTTTACCTCTATGGCCAAGGCCATGCCTGGAAAGAGTGCTTGGATCAGTGAAGTAACCTGGTTATCAAATTGTAAAAAATAAATAAAAAATAAAACAAAGCAGTACAGTAGTGCAGCCTACTTTTCTATTAAAACTTCTGCTGCCTTCCCACCCAACGTTGCTGCAAATCCTTCCTACCCCTTTCTTCATCTGTTTTCTTCGATAGTGTTTTCCCCAGACAAGACCAGTTATAGTAATTTCATATGAACTCTCCACCTTGTGGTCAACTTCTACCTTGAATCCCTATTTTTGTTTAATAGTACTTGGAACACTTCCTCTAATAAAGGTTTGTGCCTCCTACAGAGCCAATCGACCTTTGTCTTATGAAGGTTCCCAGACAATACCATCACAAGGCAAGACACTAGCAACTTCAGCAAAGGAATCTGAGTTGTCTTCATTTTTATTGTAGAGTCTGTATTACAATTATGACTGCATAAAGATACCCGATACCAAGTACTACCCTTATTTTTCAGTAAACTGCTTTTCATGATGACAATAATTTTCTTAGGTTTCATTAAAGTCAGACTAAGTCATTGGCTAGTATCAGTCATTTGTATCCAGATAACACTTATCTCTTGTTTACACCTGAAGAAGCTGACATCAAAGAGCTGTATATACAGAGTATCTCTTAGAAAAGCTTCCATAACTTGATACATTATTTTTGAGTCTCGGTAGAGAAATCATGTGAATGTAATGACCTGGACAGGCAGTTTAACACTGAAGGTAAGACTGTAGAATCACCTAATAAAATATATCCTACAGTCATGGATTTCATGCTGCTAGCCTATTATAATGTATATGAAGTCGCCCTTAGCAAGTCGCAAAACTGCCAGCGTTTCTTGTTATCACTGAAAAGTGTACCTTTACTTGCCTTGCATTACCTAGATAAGTCATTCTCAGTGTGACAATTACAGTGTAGGTCTTGTGCTATTTGTACTGCTCATATTTCTGCAGTACACATGTGTATATGAATGTGTGAATAAAACACACACACACACACACACACACACACACGCACACACACACACACACACACATATATATATATATATATATATATATATATATATATATATATATATATATATATATATATATATGGGTCCACTCTGTAAATTCTTTTCGAACTTACAAAGCCGCATGCTCACATTTTCAAAACCGGCAGAAGCATGAAATTCAAAATACCAAAGCACGGATATTTTGAATTTCTGCTTCCAGTGGTATGGAATGTGGATGTTTGGGTTTAATTTTGGTAAGTCTGTGTGTGTAAGTATGCTGGTTAGAGGTTTAGTGTGTGTAAGTGTGTGTTGTGACTGTTATGTGTGTGTTTCAGGGACTGTAAGATGTGTGTGTGTGTGAGTTTCGTTTGTGTTACTGTTTGTGCAATCTCGTAGTTAGAATATATAAGTAGGGGGGTGTGGGGGGGGTGCAGCCATATGTTTATATGTAGTTTAGATTAGTTTGTTTGATTGTAGGGGGGGGTTTCCTTATGTTTATGTTTGTACTGTATGTGTAGTGTGAGTACAGGATTTTGAATTTTGCGGTTGTGTGTTTTCAAGTTTGTGAGTTGTGGTTGTGTTTTCGGCTTTGTGGTTTTGGAATACTGAAATTCGAGATTTCAGTATTTCAAAATTACAAAGTGGACCCATAGATATAGATATATATATATATATATATATATATATATATATATATATATATATACACATATATATATATATATATATATATATATATATATATATATATATATATGTGTGTGCGTGTGTGTGTGTGTGTGTATACACATAAAGAGAAAAATAAATAGATATAAATTTATCATCAAACACTGACTACACTTAAAGCACTCAGAAATTAAAGAAAAATTCAGCAACTACACATTGTCACAAACTTACCTAATCAAAATGTACATCATCACAGGGGCAGGTCTTTCACTGTCCTGCAATCCAGGCAAAGCCACCAGTGACTACATAAACAGTTCTATTCACCAGTCAAAATTATTTAAGTAACAGCTGTCAAATGACTTTTTCTCTTATTATTGTTAGTGTTTCTGTTACAAAGGTATTTTACTAGTTTTGTGATCAGAACACTGCCAACATAATAGCAAAACAAACACCACAAGTACCATTGTTCAACAGTTAATTTTAGTTAACTTACATGGGTTCTCCTCTCACAAGCAGCTACTTAAATAATTCAACTCCACAGCTGCAGAAATGCAATTACAGTTCACATTACAATGTACTCAACCAAAGCACTGACAGAACCTTCAAAAATATACTGCTATTAGAGTTAACTGAAAAATATATTACACTGTCAGGTCAACAGAATGCATCTTTGACTACATGATGTGCAACCTTATGTAGATTTGTGCATGCATATGTGTAGTTGGCAGTTCTCTGGCAAACCTGTCTAATGCAAAACTGAATACCATTTTATATGCAGTGCATGGAGCACTGTTAAGTTCAACAAACTGTTAAATTACAATCTGTCTCAGGTCTGTTATAGCACCAGACTCAGCCTTAATGCTTAGAGAAGTTCTTAACAATTGTTAAGCATCCCCAGGCACTGTTAAGGTCACATCTGCACTGAAAGCAGATGGAGCTTACCAAGGAACAGAAGCAGCAGGAGAAGAAATGGCTTGTTTTCAACTATTGCTTTGTTTGAACTCCATTTTCTGGCTGTTTTCTGCTAAATTACAAAGAATATTTTGGGTACAACTGCTTGCTTTATTCAGGGAATACATAAGGAGAACAGCTCCCTCACTGCTTTAGTAGCTTTCAAAGCTGGCATGACACATTGCATTTTTTTTAAAACCTTACTTTTGACTAACTATAGTACATGCAGATGATAAATCTCTATGCACTATTCTGAGCAGGTCAGTGCATCTCGGCAGATGCCAAGATTTCTCCTCAAGCTTCCCTCCATGGTTTCCTCATTCTGAAATATGTTACGTTACGAAGGAATATAAGATGCGCTACCAGTTTTAGTGACATTACAAGTTTATCCACTTTTCACTTTTGTGTTTTAAGTGAACTTTTGCAATTGCTTTATATAACAAGAACAATTGACTAGACTGGAGCTTCAGTTTGATTATGTGACTGCAGTTACTGTCACTTTCCTTGAGCACACTTTGCAAATAATGTAAAAAAGTCAAGATGTTTCACATTAACCAGTGACAAGTCAGCAAGCCTATAAGGCCAGTGTTTGTTAACAAGATTTAAAATTACATTGATATTATATTTAGATCATTGAGATGACAAGAATATAATATTAATGTAATATTAATATTATATTTAGATCATTGAGACAGCAAGAATATAAGATGTCACTTGGAATTACATATTGCAGCCCAGCTCTGAAATCAGTTAACTACAGAAAGCAATACTGTATTTCAAAGCCATCTGTACTAAGAAATAGTAATTGTAGAATATGAGAGAAAATGTCACTCACATTTCCTGACATATTTTGCCTCAAAGGGGATTTAAATGATTGTTTTAAAAGCTCTGAAATTATTAAGAAAAAAAAAGATTGCTTTAAGAGAACATAGTAAAAACAGTATTGGAATACGGTGGGCAGTATAAGGTATCCATTCTCCAGTGATTTAAAATGTCAACACCATTCATTTTATTTTCAGTTTTGTTTGTAGTTTCTTGTGGGAATATGCCTGACAGGCCATAGTGGGATCATGTCAAATGTTTAAAGCTTATGAAAGAAGGCTTTCCAAAGTTTTACTTTGGCAGTGTAAAGCAGAGGCAATAAACAGGAACCAGATTACTGTGATGGCCCAATTGACATCCTGACTTGCTTTACATCAGAATAAGAAGGTATACATTTCAAGTATATAATCATTTACCAAACCAAAGCAGAGTTTGCTTGGCATCTCATTTTTATTTTAGGAAACATTTGCATTTTCTCACAGGATCTCACCTTTGATACAGTTCATTTCACTTTAGCTTGTTTTGTATAGTTTCTCTTTTGCCTGTTTCAGTCATATATTTTTACACATTTATGCCCAGAAGTAATCTTGAATGTTTCCATTTTTCTCATGTCCTGTTTTCCCTTCAAGTCTGAATTCATGCTTTGCTTCATCTCCAGGGGAAATACACAGCAGCAAGCATGTCCATGGGCCTTTGCAATACAGTTTGTAATGTTTTACACATCACAATATATCCAGGGCACAAAATATGTTTATGTTTTTACAAAATAGACTAGGGAAAAGGAGACAAAAGAATACCGATCCTTCCATATATAACAGAGGTTGAAGCATGGTTTTACAGTATGAGAGTTGAATTATATCAGAGCCCTTGGGAGGCTTCCCATAACCTTTACAGATGGAACTTTCTACATACCTAAAACTTTATCTTTCAAACTATCATTTCAAGTGTCTTAAATGCTAAATTCAAACACACACACACACACACACACACACACACACACACACACACACACACACACACACACACACATATACACACAGACATTTTTTGTGTCAGTTATCAAATATAAGCATCCATGCATGTACGGTTTCATTTAAACAGAAATGTATACTTGCATACACAAAAACATATATATATATATATATATATATATATGCATCCAAAATACAAGCATTTCAATTTATTTTAAGTATTGAGAATAAACTGAGCTATAAGTGTCTTATAGAAGCTTATCTCTGAAAATATTTTTATAATAAATTAAATGCCATTTCGTATGGCTTACTGACACAAACATTTCAAAAGTAGATCATGAGGCAGATAAGAGAATATACATGGCACAGATAGTACCCAAAACTGTGGTCATTGTGAAGCATATACATGAGTGATTAGTGCATTTTATACCATGACCCCCCATTAATATTCCAAAATGTGAATGCTGATTGGTCAGCGTACATGTTGTAAATCGACTTATACTAATGGAAAAAAGTCCGGTTGCCCGGACTTTTTCCATTAGTATAAGTCTTTTTTAAAACACTGTCTCGCTATGTTAAACTCCTTTAACATAGTGAGACAGTGTGTAAAAAGCAACGGAGATCTTGCTTTCTCCGTTGCTTTTTTCAAAACTGTCTCGCTATGTTAAATGGGTTTAACATAGCGAGACAGCTTTAAAATAAGCAACGGAGATTCTCCGTTGCTTTTTTTAAAGCTGTCTCGCTATGTTAAACCCATTTAACATAGCGAAACAGTAAAAAGCAACGGAGATCTTGCTTTCTCCGTTGCTTTTGCCCACAACTCTGATGTACTGCATAGGCATACGCATGCGCAGTACATCAGAATACCAGACAGCTGTGGAAGGGCAGCAAGGAGGCATTATACAATGCTATTATTTAAGAAAAGTAATTATTTTTTTTCTTAAATAATGTCATTGTATAATAGCAATAACTCACTTCTGGGTGTGGGTAAATCCAGCATTACACCCACCCAGGTGTGGGTTGTTGCTATAATAACCCCTGAGTATGCAATAATACCCATGTGCCTTATGGCATTTATAAAATAAAGAAACGTTACTTTTATATAAATTAATATTTACACTAACTACCTTAGGTAACAACATTGTTACTTGATAAGTTATATGTTGACACAGAAGAATAGTTCCACCAAAAGTAAAATATGTGTTTGAGTTAGTAAAAAATCTTTTTCAGTCTAATTTTTAAATATGGATGCTGCTACATTTAGGATATTTTCTACAGTGGCGGCTCTCTGTTATGTTTGTGAATACAAAATACATGCTATATATAATGCAGCATTCTTCACTGAAATTATTCAACAATTTTCTCTTCACATCAATGAGTATTACATACCGCTGTTTATCTAAATGTACTTATATCATTGCCTATTATTTGCATAGCATGCATTTAAATGACCCCTAAGCCTTCTTCTCTATATATCTTTGGGTTTTAGTCTTTGAGTTTTTCTTTGAACGTGAATCATAATATGCAGTTTTGCTAAATGGACAAAGAATAGGTGCAATGTTTAACTGAACAGAGTAGTTAAATGACAACTCCTGTACTGTTACTGAAGATGGGTGGATAGAAATGCTTGACTGACTGAAGATGGGTGGATAGAAATGCTTGACTGACAGTTAATAATCTGAAGTCAAGAGTAACAATGAGATTTTATCTGTTCTAGATAATTCTATGAATGTGATACTGTCGGATCATTGTTTTCAGCCTAAAAGACAGAGGAACTGATTATATCCCATTAGAGGAATAGAGACTGGTGATCAATCTAAAGCTAGGTAAACAGAGCTGTCATTAATGTTTACAAGTTCTGAATCAAGCTGCCCTTGCCATTAATCATGGAGGCCTCAGTGTCAGTTCTTAGGGTATACATCACAGATATTTGATGGAAATTCTAACACTTACAGTAAAGCTGAAAATAAGAGGTGATGACTGCAAACTGTACACATACATCTGCATACACATACACAAACACATACACACACACACGCACACACACACACACACACACACACACACACACACACACACACACACACACACACACACACTCACACACTCACACACAAAGACTAATGAAGTATTAGTCTACATGTCAAATGTTTTTCCTTTGAAATGCTGTGTGAAAATTAAAGTGTGTAGTCTCTTGTTGCTACTTTTTAGTTTTGGTTTGTTGATTTCCATTTTCTGTAGTGCTCTTTGGTGGTTATTTGTTGACATTTTTATTAGTTATTAAATGATGGAAGATCAGTATTTTTCAAAACCTAAACTAGCCATTTTTCTGCTAGCCCATCATAGTTAATGTAAGCTAAACAATACACTTTCTGCAGATCAACCATGTCACTATATGTAGGCAAAACTATTTTGAAAGACGATAATGCCATAGATTACCTTTGGTGTAAAATATTTGGTATTTTCTGTATGTCATTTAAGGATATTTATGGTTTTTATGCCCTGAACTTTTTAAGTAGTATAACATTCAGCAACACAAACAAATAAAGATCAAGCATGGTATCATTAACAATGACTATCCAGAATGTAAAGCAGATATATAAACATTCCGCACACCAAATCTTGACACAAACTTCATTCAGTACAAAAATTAGACCAAAAATGTTCAATATAATGATTTTTAGACAAATCCTCAAAACTATATGTCTATCTATAAGAATAAGTAACACTTTCATTGCTCCAGTCTATTGTGGGGTTCTTCCAGTACTTGAATAGAATAGACAAAGTAATTGCAACAGTCTGCCTTAGTAATACGCAGGTATTATATTTTATAGATAACAACATATTTCCTATATCCCAACAACCAGAAGACATTGCTATTCAGGTCTGGAATATTCATCTGGGTTGCCTAAACTACCACATGACATGCATTCCCAGATCATGGAGTATCAATCTGCTTTGATTTTGTCACATTTCCATAGAGCTAAACACTTGTACCCCATGATGCATTCTCAGGAAACACCATTGTCGTGTGTTCCATAATATATTCTAGTTGGAGAGGCCTGTTGCATATTCATCAGCCTCACTGTGGCAGCACCATTTTTGCTATATGAGTTGTATCGTGCCTAGCATACAACAATCAGACAGCTTCACAAAATTCTGCCTCCCCACACATCTTCAGTTTGACTACTGATTGGACAGCCCATTGAAGGAAAATCAGCAGACAGAGTGAAGCAGCTTCCAGTAATTTCTTGCCATCTTGACAGGAGGAAACTCTTGAGGTTTCACAGGAACAGCAATTGGCCTTAAGGCTTCATTTCTGGCTAAGTCCCCAGAGGGGAATCATTCCACACAAAATTGTTTCTCTTTTAAGAAAATATTATTTTGTTTTATTTATTAACTAAAACCAATATTTTTCCTTTAAGAAACCCAGTATTTTTCACAATACCAGAAGTTTCCTGTCAAGGCTTATTTTTTTATGAACTATTCCTTTCTTGTAAATAAATAATGCGTATGTAAACATTTAATTTATTTATGAGGATTTAAGGGTCAGGAAGTGTTTTAAAAGGACAGAAAATGTTCTGTATACATTTAGTGTTTGTGTGCGCCTCATGACTACTTGCCTAATATTTTTTCTGTCACTGTGCATTATTGACAAGTGATTTATGTCTGACAGGGAATTTTGTATTTTTCTGTTGTTTTTACAGAAAAGGGGATTGTAGGAGCAGTTGTAGGTGTGTGTGTGCTGCTTTTGAACACTTTTGTGATCATGTACTTTCCAATTGACTCATTCCAGCCTTGTTTGTCAGAATTCAGAACTCATTCTCAGCTGCAGCACTGATACTTACCCCAGTCCTGCTGGTTTTTCTCCGGCTGTATCAACAAAGAACAAACAATAAGACAAAGAGCCCTTACTGGCAGAGCAGGCTCAGATAGTGCCTCAGCCATTGGTGAGTGAACCTGCAATGCCATAATGCCATTCCTTGTTCTTCAGACGACTCAATTTCTTCTCTGGGTTCCTCTGGTGTAACCTTTTCAGACATTATGGACAGGGGGGGGGGGGGGTCAGCCACATCATCTTTGGCTTTTCCAGTGATTCTTGTGGATATGGGAGAGAAGTCTTCTTTGGATCAAAGAGAGATACTCCAGGGGATACTTCTCAAGGTAATCAGGGAAAGAGACGTCTTAAAAAGGCTGAACTGCCATCTCTGAATCAGTCCAATGTCACATTGATACTTGCAAAGAAAAAACAGAAAGTTAAACATTGTTCATCTGAAGGCAAGGTGTCTGTTATAAAAGATGATTTTTTTTTACCTTAGCCAGGTAGCTCTTACAGACTCAAAACAAATAAAAGTATATGACCACCATTGCTGTAAAAATGTCAAAAGTTTAATAAAAAGAAAAAAAGAAATAAAATTGGGTAAGAGCTTTCATTGCATATGCTGCTTTATCAGACCTTTTCATAAAATTCATAAAATGCCATCAATTTGAATAATAAAACAACAAATCACATCAATGAAAAAAGGTCCGTGACCTTAGTACCAGTTTTAAAGATATATGCTCATTCAAGCCAAGGCTTCTATTACCCTGTAACTCTAAAATCCATCTTAACTGACTGTACTCTGTCCTACTACTCAGGTCACCACCTCTAACATTCATATTCAATAATTCAGGAATTGTAAATGTAAAATAATGCTGACTACCATAAGAATACTCATGCTTACCCAGGGCATTAGTTAATTTAAGATTCCTGATGTCATCATTCCTCTTTCCTTTAGCATCCTATTCATTTTTCCTTTATAAATAGCTTTACAAGCTACGCATTGAGCATAATATACAAGGTTGCTAATCTTACAGTCTGGGTAAAAGTTGATCTCGATCACATTTCCAGTAAATGGATATACAATCTGTGATGCAGTCTAAATAAACTTACATGTGCTACATGCCCTACATGGAAAAATCCATTCTATATTCAGACTAATACTTGATCTCAGAAATCCTTACCCGAGGGCAATGTCACTAAAAAAATTCCTGAGAAAAAAGTTGAATGAGGTGTTTTGTATGGGAATTGGTGGATATTCCCTCTGAATTTAGGAAGTATTATGATATGATATATTACACATGAATTTTACTCATTCTACACCATCCTTCCCATTTTGGCAGCCTTGAAGGATGTGTTTAATGCTGCCTATAATAATCCTGACTCCACCTCCAGTCTCCAAAAAGGCAAATAGATTGTGTAAAGTATCACAGTCTAATACTTTTTTGTTTTGTAATCTTTGGTTAGACCCAGCTGTTTTATCTACCTCTTCATCAACAGGTAACAGACTCTTAGTCAATACCAATCCCTTCTCAGTGGAGAAGGAAAGTAAATTACTGGAGAGATTTAGTAGGAGAATTTTCTCTTCTTCTACTTTAGCTTATATAATTCATAAATATAAGGCACATATGTGGAAATTAATTATGTTTTGTGCAGACAGTTTGAGGGAATACACCTCCTGACTTCCTTTGGAGGTCATCTCCTTTCTGAATTCTATTGTTTCTAATGTTTCTCAAATATATAAACATGCTTTGAAGAGTGTATATGATCATATAGATACGGTGTCAGTGGATACTGCTACAGCTGCATTTTTTTGAGCTATGACTCTTTATGCAATCAAGTGCTTGATGATAAAGATGCTTTGTTTGCCCCTTTTGCTACTCAGATCCTCAAAACATTTGGCGAAAGAAGGAAGTTAATTTAGGGAATGTCAAAGAATTTTCAAGCCCCCTTTACAAATATCCCAAATCCTTTTTTCCTTTTAAAAACAAAACTAGTAATCCCTGAAAATCAAACCCAAACAGGGAGCAAAAAGAAGATATCAGGAGGGGAACAAGAAAGAAGGATCTTTTCCAAAAATGTGACAGTCTAATACTTCAGATTGTCTATGCCAGTATTCTATCCCACATACCCTCCCACCCCATCTCTCAAAATATGTCCCAAAACCTGCCTACGTACATTCCCCTTTGACAACAGATTGCTTCAGACACTTGGGTGCTAAAAGTAGTTCAGGAAGATTTCAGCTGGTACTAGATACTAATATCCCCTTTCAAGGGAATTCTTCCTCTTCCTCCAAACCAGAGTTTTTTCCCCCTCAGGTTCTTCATCATTTACTCAACCTAGAAGTGATAGAACCAGTGCCTTTAGACCAAAGCGGGAAAAGGTCCTATTCCAAAATGTTTCTGGTACCAAAAATACAGTTTTCTTGGAGACCAGTTCTAGATCTTTCCTTTCTTAATCTGTAAGTACAAGTACCAACAATTCAAAATGCTAACTCTTCAAATTGTTACCTGTCATTCTTCCTTTGGTTGCTATGGAAACATTAGACTTAAAGGATACTTATCATCATATTCCTACAACAACAGGCTTCAAGAAATGTATTAAATTCTCTGTGTCTGGGTTATCAGTTCTCTGCATTATACTTTGGGTTATATACAGCTGCCGAGGTGTTTACAAAGTGTCTAACTCCAGTGACTGCTCATTGCAGACTGCAGGGCATTCACATATTTCCTAATATTTGCAGAGTCTTTTCTTAGATGTCAAGAGTTAAGATGGGTTTTATCTTTATGGTAAATCTGGGATCTCATATAAATTTATAAAAATCCTCCTTGACACTGTCACACAATATTATGTTTCTCTGCTGTCTTCTATATAACTCAGAAAAAAGGCTTTTCTTACACAAGAGAAGGTGGATACTTATCTGGAAAATTTCTTGAGATTCTGCAATCAGTCTCAGACGTTCGCAAGAGAATATCAAAGGATTATACTGTTCATGATTTCTGAGATTCTCATGATTCCTCTCACAGACTGCACATAAAAAAACTTGTGTTTTTTTAAAAAAACACATGGACAAAATATTTGTATTCATGGAATTTCAGATTCCAGTTGTAGGTTTTGTTGAAAGGGAACTGCACTGGTGGAAACAGCAAATGTCTCTAAATCTAGGTCTTACCTTCCCTCCTCAGATCCCAAGTCAGTCTGTAACTACTGCGTCTTCAGATTTTGCTTAGGGAGGAGTTGCTATGGGATTAAGGTGCAATGCCTGTGGAAACAGATGATGGCTATGATCCAGCTCCTGAAATCTCTTCATCTGTGGCTAAATGGACCTCTTCAGGTGATTACAGACAACACCATGGTGATGGGGTAGATAAACAAATAAGGATTTACCAGATCATAGTCTCTGAGCACACTGGCTATGATACCTTGGAAGGTAGCTTTACTACACTCTTTTAGCCTCCAAGCATTTTACATTCCATAATAGCAAAGTGTAGTGGCACTTAAGCTGAGAAGGACTGTGGGAGGTCCTCATGAGTGGAAATTGAACAAGGTGGTCTTTCATGAGTTGATCCATTTGTGACAAACATCTCAAATAGATCTGTTTGCCTCCTTTCAAAACAGACAACTGAACAAATTCTGCTCCAGGGCTCCTTTCAAGCAAGCCTGGAAAACAAGTACATTATATTTCCCTGGTTGGGAATGTTCCATTATGCATTTCCACTCTTTCCACCAGGATAGTTCTGGAGATTCAAAAGGATTCTCCAAAATTCATTGTGGGTGACTCCCTTTTGGCCCAAGTAACACTTGTTCTTCATTTCTATGAAATTGGCCAAAGGCAGTTACCACATTCTTCCTCAAAGACAGGACTTTCTCATACTAGACAGGGGGAGTTTGATGCACCCAAGTCTCAAGCAACTTCATCTAACTGCCTGGATGACTCAATTTTGAATCTTTTTAGGGATCTCCTTCATGATGACGTGCAGCAGACACTAAAGGAGGCAAGACAACCTGCTACTAGGAAATCTCATATTAGCAAGTGGAAAATATTTTCTAGTTGGTAGCTAACCAATAACCAGAGTCCCATCAGGAATTATGTACTACTGTTTCTGAACTATTTGTGAGTTACTTTCCTCTGGCCTGTCTCATTCCTCTACCAAGGGATGTTTTGCATCCATTTCAGTATGTCTTCCCTTGGATCTTCCCTTTTCTTCTCTGTTTTGCTGAAGTGGTTTCTGAATTGTTTTAACTTCACAAGGCTCTTAGAAAACAGGCGTCTCCCTCCTGGGATCTTAAATCTGTGCTGAAAAGGTTACTATGTATCCTTTTGAATCAGCTCATTAGGTGGGTATAAGACTGATCACTTTGAATACTGTGCTACTTATTGATCTGACATATACAAGAAGAGTATCTGAGTCGGAAGCTATCATGGTGATTGAACCCTGTTTGGTCCTCCATAGAGACAGTGTCTCATTAAGAACAAATTCCTCATTTATACTGTAAGCTGTTTCAGAGTTTACTCTGAATCAGTACAGAGTAGCTAGCATTTGGGAGGTAGGTCTATGGACGTGGGACCAGATCAATGATCATGATGCAAAAGGCAGTTTAAAGCCTTTTGAGTGTGACTGTTTGTATTAGGGAACCAGGGCTAGTTGTTTTATGAGCAGTCAAATGCAGTGTGGCAGCATATGCACACTCAGGCTAAGGAGGAGCAGACAACCATAAAGAAAGTGGTGATCGCAGCAGAAAAAAAGGTCAAGTGAGGAAAAAGATACACAAGAACTTATGATGTAATAGAACAAAGGGCTTGGTGAAGGATTTATGTCATTATTGGAGTAGACATGTAAGCCTAGTGCTGGAAGAGGAAAAGCGGATAGAAATATTGATGACTGTGGCTCAAGTAAATATGCAGTATAGATACAAACATCAGTAACTATGTTTAATATATAATTGTTACTGCTCCCCACAGAAACAATGTGGTCAATGAGGGCTGGCTTCCAGTACGTGCTGGAGATGTGGCACCCCCAATGCCAAGATTATACATATGTTTTGTAGGTGAGCAAGGGTGCAGAAATATTGGATTTAATTAAGAAGCTTAATTTGGGAAATACAAGGGGCAACTGGGCTTTCTAGGTTTTAGGAATTATGTAGGGGGTAGAAATTTTATGCAAGTAGTAGTAAAGTGGTGGAAGACCCTATGTATTGCCCTGGGTGTGAATGTGAGGCAATATTTAGAGAGGCATATAGCTGGAATCTTTCTTTCATTCAAGTATGCAAGTGAAGGATGCATTTTCCCACCAGTATGGAACAAATGGTTTGCAAAATTGTGACTGTACTAAAATTTTCAATACATTCATTGACAATACACCCCTAAAAGTTGACCCAGTTGTTTGGGATTTGGGAACTTGTGTGGACAATGACCTAACTTTAGACCATGTGTCCGTGTCATAGGAATGGCCTTCTATATTGCACAGCTTATAAACAATGGGTTATGACTCGATCTAGGAATGTTATTTTCTCCATTTATTCAGCTCTCATTAGGCCAGTTATTGAGTATACGTCACCCATTGCTATGAATTTGCCCAGAGAGATGCAATACATGGAATGTCCACAGAAATATCTTACTAAAAGGATACAAGGACTAAACACTATGTCCCACATGGACCATCTCAAAGCCCTGCCACTATCCTTGGTATCCTATAGACTGTTAAGAGGTGACCTGTGTCTGGCATACAAGGCATCCTGTGACCCAGTACTGACAGATTTACTGCACATCAGCAATTCAAATGACATCAGAAATACTCAATCTAGGGATTTAAACCTCTTCCACAAAATCAACAGACCAGTTTGGAGCTAAAGTTTTATTTTACAGAGGATACTGCTACTTTGGAACAGAGTCCCCATCAACATAAAATTAGTCTCATGCCTCTTCCAATGCAAGGTCAACTTGGAAATATGGCTGGAAAACAGAAAATATGCCCAATAACTGCCCCTGCACTACTATTCGACAGAGGTTCCCCTTAAATTATTTACGGTGTGATCCTATTTATTGTCACTAGGAATAATCATAGAATCATAGGAGGTTACTAGGCTAATAGCCCTATGGCCCTTACAAGCCTGGCCAAGTACAACCCCTGTTCCCAAAAATATCAAGGTATTAAGCAGAACTAAGTCAACAACTACTACCCCTGTCCATGACTGACACAGGTGAAACTCGGGGGCTGAATTTGTGGTTTTCCATCTAATCATCAGATTTGCACTTAAATAGGGTCAGCAAGGGAATCTGCTTCACCTGAATCGGAAGTTTTGTTCGAGAGGAGAGGTAACGTCTGTGAGACATACCTACCTCTCCAGCAGGTTCTGTTGATGTCACATACTAGGTTGAGTTCCCTAGAGCGAGTGCATCTTATTTCATTTGATTTATGAATGTGCAGCATTTCCATTAGTGCAGGATCTGAGATTGCTTTATATGCAAGGCAGAGCTCACTTCTGAGTAGTCTGTAAAACACAGAGTATAGTGACAGTAATTTTAGTCTGTCAACATATGACATATGCCGAAGACCTTGAATTTTCTTAGTAAGAAACCTCTGAGGTCTTTCCAGTTGCTGCAGTTGCCTGGTAAGGTAAATAGGTAGCATTGTACTCTGTTATTGGCCTGATGCGTGAGGTGTGCAAGGAGGTTATAACCTCTTTTGTTTGGATGCAATGCCTTTACTTATGAGGAAGGCAACATAGAAAGCCATTTTTGCTACTGTGAAGACATGGTGGTTAAAGAAAAGGTTGCTGTAAACCTGTGTCCTCAAATCTCTCACAACTGATTACATGCTTAGGGTGTTGTTATTAATGTGGTAATCTGCAGGAATGTCGCCATTGCCGAAGGGGGTGACAATTCATTTTTTGCATTAAGCTTTAGTCCATGACTTTGGCACCAGTTGTTTGTCTGTGTAAGTCCCTCTTGTAGGATGTTGGCATCATCTGGGGACTCGATAACTGCTCCCAGTTTGCAATCATCAGCCAATCATCAGCAAACTTTGTTAGCACATAGGTCTTTTGTTTTAGCCTGGACATCTGAGAAGTCAATTCCAAACAATAGGTGCCCCAGCACAGATCCCTGTGGAAATCCACTGGTTATGGGTCTGTTGTTGGAGGTAGAGTCACCTATTTTGACTGTATGTGTTCTATCAGTGAGCCAGTTTGTAACCCACCTCACAATATACGGGTTGATCTCCAGCTGGTTGAGTTTATCAATGATACCTGAGTGGTGAATAGTGTTAAAAGCCTTGGTCATGTCCAGGTAGGCCATATACAAGGATTTCACTTCATCCTGGGCTTTGGTGACTGTCTCAAAGAAGTCCACCAAGTTAAAGAGGCAGGATCTTCCTATAACAATGCCAGACTGGGGCTGGTCGAGCATTTGGAGGTCTCCAATATCTTTGTTGCTAAGGCCCATGATTTTTCTTTCCATAGCTTTGCAGATTAAACTGGTCAGGCTTGTGGGTCTATAGTTCCCAGGGTCTATGGAGGCACCTCTTTATGTAAAAGGATGATAGTTGCTGTTTTCCATTCCACAGGTACAAAACCAGTGTTTATACTGTGGTTAAAAAGAGTACACAGTGGTGCAGCTAGTTCCTGTTTTAATCCATTTAGAACACAGTCTGGGATATTATCAAGTCCCATAGAGGCTGTGTTTTTGGCTTTTGAGAGAGAATTTGCGACCTGTTTCTTGGAGATAATAGGTGGATGGCAGGTGGTAGGGATGCTTTGGGTATTTGTGGCAGGGACAGGTGCAGAAGTTTTCACTGAACCTGTCAGCTAGCAGGTTGGCTATTTCTGTGGGTTCAGTATATGTGGTGCCATTAACAACCAGTTCTTCACGGATCTGAGTTTTTCCTGTAAGGATTATGATATAGGCAAAGAAGACCTTATGGTTATCCTTAGCAAATGACACTAATTTGGATTCCTAGTTAGCTTTAGAATGCCTTACCAGGTGTCTTATTTGCTTGTTTAAACCGAGAGGGGAATGCTTCTAGTTCAGAGAGAATTCCTTCCAGCTCTTAGACAGTAATTTCTTTCTCTTATTGTAAAACCTTTTAAAGGAAGATGTCCACCAGTTAGGCTTGTTGATCCTTTCAGATATGGCTGAGTCAATACATTTGTATAGATGATTATACAAGGTATTGGCATAAATCCCAGTATAGGTGTCCATGCCATCAGTGAGGACAGGGGCTATGAAGCTCTTAATTTCATCACATATTAGGTTGTAATTGGCTTTGAAGATGTTTTTTAGTCTAGTTACTGCTAAAGGAGGTCAGATGTTACTGTTACTTCTAATGAGACTGTTTTATGATCATACCTCACTAGGAAGGGCCACACACATGGGATGGTGCAACGATCATCCATGTTAGTGAGCACCAGATCCAGAATGTTTGGGCCCCTTGTGTGGGTGTCAATCAACTGGCCCAGGACATTGGAGTTAATGAACTCCAAGAAACTTTAGGCAAGTCTGTTAGTACACATATAATTTACCCAATCTATTGATGGGTAGTAAATATCAGCTAAAACCAGGGTGTTTGGTTGTATCTTGAGCGATTCAAGTAGTTCCAAGTATGCAGTGTGGATATGCTGGTTCATGGAGGGAATCCCATAACTGGCAATGACTTGGAGTAGGGTCTTACCTGCAGTCAGTTGGACCGGGATTAGTTCAAGGGAATTGTTTTGTTTAACCAATCTAGAAGTGTGTTTATCTTTGATGAATTGTGATACTTTATCTCCTTTAGTTCTCACATTTTCAGTTTGTGGTCTGAATGTGTGGAAGGCATTATAATCTGGTATGGCTGGGGTGCTTTTCACGGCCTTAAACCAAGTCTCTGTGACTGCACAGATGTCAGTATCTTCTAAGGTGAGAGCTACTGCCAGTGAGCGCAGTTTTAGATTTAAACTCCTAGAGTATAGCAGCATAACCTTGAAGTTGTTTTTTGAAGATATTTTTATGTGGGGAATTTTGTTGTTGTGACATTGTCTAAAAAAGGCACTATGGGGGAGGAACGAGCCTTAGCCAGTAACCAAAATCCCAACGGTGACTGGCAAAGCAGTGTGGTCTATCTAACATGTCATCCCAGACTGACATGTACTGGATCCCCTTAGAATGATACCAGAAACTAAGTCAATTGCTGAAGTTCATCATTTTTCACTTATATGCTATCATCTTAGGTGAGGGTAGTACGCTGCTCAAGGCTAGGGACATACCTGCCTGAGACACATATTCAGAGAGCTCAGTCATGTCTCTCTTCATATAGTCCAGTAAGGTACATCTCAAGTCATTCACACCAACATAAACTATGACTGAGTCATAACGGTACTTATTGTGGAGAGACTTTAGTTCATATGTGATCTGGCAGATCCTGACACCCGACAGACAACTGACTGTAACCTTCTCCTTGTCCTGCATGGTGAATGGGATATCTGTGTGTGTCAATATGGAGTTGCCTATCATCAAAAAAATTGCCTGCAGGACTTGTTTGCTGAGGCACTTGTGCTTGTGTTTTTATGTGTACTCAGTGCTGTACATACTCTATTAGGTGTAGCATGTTTGTGTTTCTGAGATCTCTGGTGTTTAGGTAAATTTCTGGTGCGCACCTCCATGTATGATGGTTTATGTGTTTAGAGCATGATTTGTACAGGAGGTGTAGTATGAGGGCTGACACCCTGTTCAGTGTCAGTGTTCTGTGAATGAGTCAGCAAGGATTCCAAATTCTTAGTGTATATGCATCACTCACAAATTGAGCTTGGGTGGTTCAGGCGTAGTGAGTTGTCAGTGTACATGAGGCAATTGCTACACTGCCTTAGGATACCCATGTCAATCTGGCTAGCAGGAGAAATGGAGGAGAACTGACCAACCAAAATATTAGGTGTAAATTTGTTTACTTTAATGAGGAAGGACGTGGTTTAATCCGGGGATTAATGCTGGCTATATAGTTTGGGGGCTCTTAAGGAGTATGAGACTATTAAGGATTAGGAGATTTCAGTTAAAGTGGCAAATGCTGTAGAAAGCCCAGCTGAGGTGCTCTCTGAGCAGCTAAGTGCGATTTAAGGGACACCTTAGTTGGAGCAGGGCAGCTTCTAAGGGAAAATAAATCTACTTTAGTTTTTGCATCTATAACCACAGTTATTGACCACAGGAAGGGGAAGGCCAATGAAACAATAAATGGGGTAGGTTAATTCAAGCACCAAAAGGGAAATCAGCTAAGCTTAAAATGGCCTAGGAGGGTAGCTAGTCTAAAGCTTACCTATAAACCTATGAACCTATTAATCAAACCATTGATCTCCCTATGTTTCATACAAATGCTCAGAACCAGAGAGACATCATTCTAGATATTCTGCACTTGCACAGGAGCTTGGGTAAAATCTTGATAGAACTATGTCCTTTAGAAAATATGATCGCCTGTTGATTTCTAATGATGGGACAAAGGAGGGACAAGTCATGATAAAGCAGATTATTTGCAGGTGGTTTTCCTCCGCTACTGTCTTTTGTTATACCCACCATGGTAATTTAGTGCCAGGCAGTACCAAGGCACATTTTAATTGAGCACTAGCATCTGCAATATCATATCAGGAAGGGGTGGACTCTAGAAGCATTCTAGAAGCAGCAGCTTGGTCCTCTGTATGTACTTTTACAAAGCATTACAGACTGGATTCTAGGTCCAGGACTGGCTTTGCTATATGACCATTTTCAAGGAGCACCTGGATCCTTACCTTCCTCCTTCCAGGTTGGATAGGCTTTGGTAATCAGCCAAAAGGCTACTGCAACAGTGAGAATGATGAACATAATGTAGTTGTGTGAGTTGCACTTACCATAGCAGTAGATGTCTGAAGTTTGCAGCACTGTCGTAGCCACACCCATTCTCCACCACTTACTTCTGTATATAGTTAGTTGTTGAGATATGAAATTATTGACATAACTGAGAGGGCTGCCATATTCACTGCCAATCAACTAAACAGCTACATAGAAAAGTGAGTACCTCTCTGACCTTAATATGTTAAATTCAGGAATAAACCATGCGGGTGATACTCCCATATTAATAAACTGTATAACAAAAGAAGGAAAATAATTTAAAGATGTAAGAAATCTACATCCCTCTACCATCCCTTTGAAACATGCCAGCAAGGAACTTATCAGCTCTATTAGGAAATATACAGCAGAGCATGAACTAAGGGTCATTATGGGTAGTAAAGAAAACTTCAAATCTTTCTTCAGTAGTGTCAGGTAATTAAGGAGTAATGCTCACCAATATGCTGAGTTCATTCATAATAATATCACTCATTCAGATCCCAAGGATATAGTCAGTATACTAACAGATAAATTTAGTGCAAACTTTATTCCACTTACCCATATTGTTGTATCCACTGTCCCTGCAGATTTGGTTTCTCCTGTAATCACCTTGTAACCCTTGTCAAAGACTAAAAAAAAATTTCTGTAGAACCAGATAACATTCCAGGATGCATTCTCATTAATGCCAGGTGTGTACTATCTGAGCCTGTTCTTAAGCTGCTCAGCCTATCTATAGGCTTTGTTCCTGATGCCTGGAGGTGCAGCCACTGTGGCTCCTCTACACAAAGGTGGCCTCTCTACAGACCCAGTTAATTATAGGTCTATCATCTTCACTAGCCTTATATGCAATGCCACAGAATGAACCATAGCAGAGCTCATTTCTGCAGACATAGACAATGTAACTAATCTAGAACCCAGTCAGTGTGTTTTTTGTGAAGGCCAGGTCATGTCTTCTGAACCTAGTAAATCTCCTTGAAAAAGTTGCAGTGGCTGTGGGCAATAATCATTCTATGCACACTACTTATCTTGACTTAGCCAAAGCTTTTGACACTATTCCACATGCTGGTATAACTGAAAAATATGGCAAACCTAATGTGAACCCTTATATTGTCTAATGGACTTGAAAACTGGCCATCCAACAAATTCCAAGTAATGAGAGTTGTCAGTATTCTCGATGAGCATGAAACCTTAACTGTAGAGATATCTTAGGGATCAGTGCCAGGTCTTTTTCTGTTTGGCATTTATTTGCAGACAATCAAGCCAATGCCTATGAAGTGTGGTTGAGCAAGTATGCTGATGACTGCAAGCTGTGCACCACTATCTGTTCATCCACCAATACTAAACTACTCCATAAATTGCTTAAATATGTGCATACTTGGTGTATTGAAAATGGTCTCAAGCTAAATGCAAAAAAGTCCATCATAGTACCATTTCACAAAAAAGTTGTTCCCGTCTCATATGCTATGCTGCTCTTAAAACATATATGGTCTTAAGAGACCTGGATACTTATGTAGACAGTTCTGGCATTCAGTGAAAATGTTTCCACTATACTCAGGAAATCATTCTGTCTGGATCAGTTCATTTTTAAGGGAACACCTTCATGATCCAAAGAAGTCATCTTACCACTGTACCCTTATCAGACCCAACCTTGAATATAGTGTTGCATTTGGTTTGCATAAATTCAAGCATATCTTTCAACTGGAAAAGTCACAATGACTTTTAATCAAAAATATATACATAAATAAATAAATAAATAAATAAATAAATAAATAAATAAATAAAGGGCTTAAATCCTTCAATTGTCTTGACAGATTAGCACAACTTGTCTTATACTCTGTAGATTACTGGCTGCTCAGTGGTGACCTGTGTCTCCTTTTCCAAGCCACGAAAAACCCACTTCTATTTGACCTCCCATTTGTTTGCAAAACCAGTGGTTCTACAAACACTTTCTAGATACCAAAATTTACATTGGCAAATAAGATTTGATGGAGTGATATAAATCTCAGTGTTACCACTACAGGTCAAGCAAAGTATTACTTTGTCTGCTTTTAAGGAAAGTCATGTTGATTGAATGGGTAGACATAAATTTACTTTATGGTTAGCATGTATGACCCTACTTGTCTTTGGCGGTAGGTACTATTAAGTACTCATAATGGGTAGCATGAACTTTTAAATGTGTTCTTAACGGTAAATATGACAAGGCCTCTATTCATACATATTTTTTTTTGTAACCACAAATGTATTAATAGGTAACTGAGATACAATAATCACAAGCTCTGAATGGTTTAAGATGAAAGATCCTAGTGACTTCCAACATCAGCATGCAGTAAAATCCTTTCTTGAAAATCATACACCTGGTTTATTTTCTTATATAATGGCTTTCTTAATGATTTTTACAGGATAGTATAGTTTCATTCATACTCATGTATTTATTACTGTTAAATCTATAGATGCAAAGACGTGGCTCCTAGAATTCAATTGAACTGACAAACCTTGATCTATGACTCAGAAGATATATTTTGATTCAGGAGTGTTAGATATCTTTTTTTTTGAAAGTATGCAGTAGCCAAGAAAAGCACATCAATGTATTACACTATTTATGCAGTAGCCAAGAGCACATTTTCAGAAGGTACCCCTATAAAGGTTGACATATACATCAATGGGTCATATTTATATCAATTTTTCTGAATCAAAAAGTGCTGCTTCCAATGCATGTAAAAACAGAAAAAAACATTTTTGCAGGGGTGCAAGTCCTCATGTACCAACTATGTACGGGACTTGACCTCTTCATGTACCCTAACTTATATCTATGTACCTATACATATATATGTATATATGGATCTACTTCAGATGATCGAACTTTCAAAAGTTCAACTTTCATATGGCCGAGATCATATGACCGAACTTTTGAAAGTTCAAACATCAAATAAAAAAGTAAAAAAAAAATTACCTGGATGCTTTAAGCAGGATGGCAAGCCACCCTGCACCCCCACACCCCGTACTATTTATATATATCAACTTTAAGATCACACTACAGTGTGGAAAAGGGAGATCTTCCCATTCTGTGCTGTATGGAGATCTCTGTTACAACGGTTCAAACTTTCAAAAGTTTGATCATACGATCTCGGCCATATGAAATTTGAACTTTTGAAAGTTCAAACATATGAAGGGGACTCATACACACACACACACACACACACACACTCTCACACACACACACACACACACACACACACACACACTCTCACACACACACACACACACACACACACACCATCATCATAATCATCAACCCCCTTTTTCACATTTTTTCTACACAGGGTCAGGGTATCCTGTTAACTGTTGCTAGCTTTCTCGATTCAGTGCCACACTCCTGGCTTCTTCAACATCATGCCTGACTGTTGCAGATCTTCTTTCACACAATCCATCCACCTCTTTGCTGGACATTCTCACTTCCTCTTACCTTCTTCCTGTCTCTCCCAAATCTTCTTCATCAGATTGCTTTAGTGCACATTTTCCCTAACCACTGTAATCTGTTCTCTTAGATCTTTTCTGCAATTGGAGCTACTTTGGCTTCTGCTCTTATGCCCTCATTTTTTCATCTGTCCCACAATGCGCATCCTACCACCCCTCTCAGGCACTTGATTTCCATCACCTCTAGCTTCTTCAACTGTTCAGCCTTTACTGCCCAGGTTTCTGTACCATGCAGTAGTACTGGTCGCACCACTGTCTTTTACACCTTACTTTTCAGCTTCTTTGGCATTCTTCTGTCATAGACTACACCTAACACTCTATAGCAGTTGGCCCTCTGATTCTACATTTGACCTCTTCATTCTGACTTCACTTCTCCCCAACCACCCCTCCCAGATTCTGGAAGCTGTTTACCTGTTCCACTCTCTTCCCTTATATCTCTAGTCTCATCTTCTTCTGATTTCCCCAATTTTCTGCCATTACCAATGTCTTATCTCTGCTTAGTTTCATCCCATGTGCCTTCGGTTTTGCATTCCATTCTCCTATCCTTAGCTGAAGTTCAAGCTCAGAGTCTGTCTGAAATGCCACATTGTCTGCATACAAGTTTGTTGATCTGTCTTGTCCGACCTGTTTGCTAATGTAGTCCATCACCAGTATGAACAGCAGTGGGCTCAGAGCTGAACCCTAGTGCACACACACCCCCACTGGGAACCCCTGTGTGAGACCGAACACTGTTTGTACTTGAGTCATTGGGTCCTTGTACATAGCTTGCACTGAATCTACCAGTGTTTCTGGGACTTCGAACCACCATAGTACTACCCAGATAAGCTTTCTTGGGACCTTGTCATATGCTTTCTCCAAGTCTAGGATTGCCCAGTTGGACTCTTTCCTCATTTCTAGCTTCTTCTCAAGTATCTGTTTCACTGCAAACATCGGGTCAGTTGTGTTGCATCCTGATCTGAATCTGAACTGCTCATCTCCCATCTTACATTCTACTAATCTGCATATCCATTTATCAGTCACTCTCTCCAGAACCTTTATGCAATGTGATAGGAGTTTGGTGCCTCTGTACTGCCCACAGTTGTGGAGGTCCCCTTTGTTCTTGTATACTGGTAAGCGTATGCTAATTCTCCAGTCATCCGGGATATGCCTTTTTCTCCACACTGCTATTAGTACCCTCAGGAGCCATTTCTCCCCTATCTCACCCAGCATCTTTATCATATCTGCTGTGACCTTATCTGAGCCTGCTGCTTTCCCTGA
The DNA here is from genome assembly GCF_019279795.1 of Protopterus annectens. Lineage (NCBI taxonomy): Eukaryota > Metazoa > Chordata > Ceratodontiformes > Protopteridae > Protopterus > Protopterus annectens. The sequence goes on from NC_056725.1 coordinate 1,612,424,877, forward strand.
CTTCATCTTCCTTAGTGCTGTTCTTACTTCTTCTAGGGTGGGATCCTCTTCTTCTCTCATCATAGACTGTTTCTAGGCCTTTTCTGGGGCAATACAGCTTCTGTGGGGTTTTCTTTATTCAGAAGCTGCTGGAAATACTCCTTCCATCTGCCTTTGCTGACCTGTGGACTGGTAAGCAGGTTGTTGTTGGCGTCCCTTATGAAGGGAAGGGGTTTGACTTTCAGTATAATTTCTCTGTGACACTTACTGAGTCGCTTTCCAGAAGCTGGTAGAGTGCCTCTGATGCCCTTTACTTTGCTATTGCAACTTCATTTTTAGCTTCTTTTTTGAGCCAACCAGTAGTCCTTCCTAGCCTAGTCTTCTGTCTCCCACTTCTTCCTGCACTCCTTCTTTCTTTTGATGATGTCCTGGACTTCTGCATTCCACCACCAGCTTTCCTTATCTACTTTATTTCCATAGCTGTCTCAGCCACATACCGTTTCTGTAGTCCTAACACATGCTGTTTTTAGGCGCTGCCATTCTTGTTCAACTCCACCTGTTTCCTCCTTTTCTTGGGGTAGAGCCCTGAGTAATTCCATGAACTATTGTACTTTCACCAGTCAACTTCCAGGTCTTCAGCCTAGTCTCTATTGACCTTAGAGCCTTCCCTGACCACTGCTTGCAGCTGTTTGTGGCAACTAGTGGTTTATGCTGTGGGCCAACTGTTTCACTGGGGATGACTTTGCAGTCATGGGGTCTACCCAAATGTCTTTTCCTTACTAGGAGGAAGTCTACCTGAGGTGCATGTTGGCCACTCTTATATGTGATCTTGTGAGTGTCTCTCTTTCTGAACCATGTGTTGGCTACTATCAAGCCATTTGCCAGACAGAAGTCTAGAATGGCTTTTCCTACTTTATTCCTGTTGCCCCACCCATGTGGACCCTGGTAGTACTCATATCCTGTTCTGTCTGCCCCAAAATGTGCATTCAAGTCACCCATTATCAACACCAATTCATGTTGTCCTGCTTTATCTAGTAGGTCCTGCAACTGCTGTCTGAATGCACTTGCACTCTTTTCTTCACTATCACAACCCTGCTGTGGGGCATAGGCTGAGATTATGAATACTGCCCTATCATTACACTAAAGTCTGATTGCCATGAGTCTGTCATTAATTTTGATGATATCCCTCACTGCCTTCTGAAACCTTTCTCTCACCACAATTCCTATACCATTTCGAGCCTGTCCCCCTCCTGAGTAGTATAGTCTGGATCCCAAGCCATGTGGCTTAGAGTCTGCATCCTGTTTCCATAACTTTTTCCACTCACACCTTGTTGTCTTATTAATCCATATCTTTTAGCTCTGACTTTGGTTTCTTGTAGACAAGAGTTATGAGTCACCAATCATCCCAGTGCTGTAAGTGTACGGTTGCTGGATATCCTCTATGTATACGTGTTGAATACTAGGCTACTTAAAGTTAGGTTGTACTGGATGACTTGTTCTGGTCCTGTTTGATATGGAAACAATGACCAGCCAGGCATTATGTAATGAAGTCTTTTAAGAGTTATGTGGTTCATTGTTGACCAAATAGCAGAGTAGTTTTAACTCTCTGGGTCAGTCACACTTTCTAATAAATTGGTTAGTGCAGCACATAACTTTGTATAATATAACTTAATGACTTACTTTATACCCCCTTCTAAAGATTCCATGAGCACAACTTTTAGAACAGAGTTATACATTTGAAAGTAAAACATGAAAAAAAAAGACTAAAGGATGATGTCCATACCAGGATAGTAGTTGAGCGCTTTCTTTCATTTTAATGCAAACAAACTTCTTCAGAACTAACAGACAAATCCATACATCAGTTTAAATCCAAAAAAACTCACTAATTAATGACCCATTTGACTTCCATTCCTAATTACTTAGTAGTCTTAAAGACTTTCTTAAAGATATATATATATATATATATATATATATATATATATATATATATATATATATGATGCTATCGAATGGACTAAATAGCAAATGCTACTTAGTCGATCCGATACTGTCAAAATGGCAAAATAGCAAAGTCACGGAACATCTAATTTTTTCCCAGGGAAAAATTCGGTGGGCCATCATCGGGACTTTGCCATTTCCTCCACTATGGTATGATCTCGGAGTTGGTATATTTAAGTAGGGGGGTGTGGGGGGGCACAGCCCACCAGTTAAATTTGTGTTTAAGTTTAATTTTTTTTTTTTTTTTTTTTACGGAGCAGCAAATTTTTTCCCTGGGAAAAAAATTGCTGTTCCGCTTGCTCGATATTTGTTGTTTCGATATTATCAGTACGATGAAATAGCATTCGCTATTTACATTGTACAATAATATGATATAGACACACACACACACACACACACACATATAGATATATATATATATATATATATATATATATATATATATATATATATATATATATGAAATTATAAAAAATTTGTATTATTTGTATTCGATGGAATTGATTTCACCCCTTTTGTCACAGAAGTCAATAATGCTCTTGAAGTTAAAGAACTTAAATGGCAAGTATTCTTGAAGGCAGACAAAAGTCCTGGTCTGGATGAGACCTTAAATGTAAAATGTCTCTATAATAATAGGTTATACTATTAAGTTAACCTTTTTTATAATTTCATAGATTGTTTCAATAATGTCTCATTTTAAAATTGGTGTATATAAATACATGTTTTACAATATATTTTTGTACAAAGACATATATATATATATATATATATATATATATATATATATATATATATATATATTTAAGAAAGTCTTAAAGACTATTAAGTAATTAGATGAATGAAATTAATTTAAAATTGAAATTGGGTCATTAATTTTGAGTTTTTTTTTAATTTAAACTGAAGTGTGGATTTGTCTGTTAATTCTGAAGAAGTTCGTTTGCATTAAAACAAAAGAAAACGCTCAACTATTATCCTGGTGTGGACAGTCATTCTTTAGTCTTTTTCACGTTTTACTTTCAGTTGTCATTTCATTTTCATGAAATTGGGTGTTTTTACTGTTACTGAGTTGTGTTCCGTCACCTGTTAGACTAAACTTTGGCTGCTACTGGAACAACGGTGAACCAGTAATGCCCTCTTCTGTGGAAGTGTTGCCTGTTTGAGATACAGACAACAACCTTGATTTGAGCACCTACAACACTTTGGAAGATGTAAGTGTGATAGCTAACAGATTAACAGAAGCCATCCAGAAAGCCCAAATAGTTTTGGACAGGCTTTTGACTTTTTCCCATTCATCTAGTTCAACAGCGGCTCCTTTAAATGCAAATAGAAGCAACATGAAGCCTTATACCGAAAGTTGCGGTAGTGATTCCACTGTTATTGCAAGTGATATGGTTGATTACAGTGGGTCTTTTATTAACAGAGAAGTGGTTAATCTATTTGCCATGTTTGGAAGTACCTTTAATAACATTATTAGACCTGTGGATAATAACAGACTGGAACCAAAGTCACCAAACTGTAAGTCAAGCATTTTCAATTTCGAGAAGAAACTTTTCAAGTTATATTCACTTGAATATAATAACTTTTATCTGTAGACATGTGAAGAACATAAACAAGTACCTTTCGGTCTGAGATTTTATAGGATTCCAAATGGCATTAAAGAAACTGACTGTATTTTTAAGGAACTTGTAAGTATGTATAGTAATGAGGGAATGGAAGTTTTAAAATTGTTAATTAAACATAATAGTGGTCAGATAAATGTATTAAAACAAAAAATTAGTGAGCTAAATGAAGCCATTTTAAATGATGACCATTTTGGTGTATTCAAGTCTTTATATGATGGAATTGAACCAAAACTTCAAAGACAGCATGAGATTCCTTAGTTTATGCAAACAATACAGCTTTTATTTTGAACATGAAATCAAATGTGTTGGCCAAGAAAGGTAACAACAGTAAGTTTAAGGAATTTAAAGGTAACGGAAACATAGACAAAGGGAATAATGTTCAAAATATTCAAAATAATCAGAATAGTGGTATGGAAAACATTAACACTTTAAATGAAGCAGGGGAAGGCACTAGTTGTAATAATGATGTCTCACATGGTCCCAACAACCCTTTTCCCCTCAAGTCACCAGAGACGAACAACAATGGGATGACAAACAAGGGGAAGGGGGAATGTGGGGAACAGAAGGAAGGGGAACTACTGGAAGAGATAGTGCCTTTATGCAAAAATTATAATTTAAGTGATTTAACATTCAGTGAGACTCAGAAAAAAGCATTAGAGAAAGGTTTCTCCTTTTTCCCTCCTGTCAAAGCTTCCTTAACTGACACCATTTTGGATTTAAAGTTATATATTAGAAAATTAAATCTCAAATACGCATTTGATGTGACAGAACACATGAATAACACTCTCTGTAAAAACCCTAGTAGTGTTAATCCTAAATTAGCACCTACTCTCAGTGTTTTTAAATGAATTATGTGAAAATGCCATCAGGTGTATTTGTAATAACCAGGGAATGTATATAGGCAACAGCAGAAACAAAAATAAAAATTTTTTTGGGATAACAGAGAGATGAAAATATTAGTTGATCTTAAAAAAGAGCTAGCAGTACAGATTTATGAAAGTGGACAAAGGGAATGGGTTTGTTGTTATGAAAATATTTGATTACCAAATGGACATGGAACAATTATTAAATAACAAAAAAGAACTATCAATTAGTCAGTAAAGACACAGAAAGAATTTTCATAACATAGATCAACATTTGATGTCATTATTGAATAAATACTACATTAATTTGAGTACTTATGAATTTCTTTATGTCGAGGAACCTTTCTTGGGGATTATCTTTGGAATTCCGAAAATAAATAAAGATGTAACAAACCCACCCTTTAGACCCATTGTGTCAGCTAAAAAGGGTAAAACTGTCACCATCTCTCATTACTTGGACCACTTATTGAATCCTTTAGTGGTCAAGCCTCCCTATTTTTTAAAAGACTCTTGGGAATTTTTGGATTTACTCAAAAATTATACATTTACAGGTACAGAAACACTGTTGGTTACTGTAGATATGGTGTCTTTATACAATTCTATTGATCAAACTTTGGGGGTAGAAGCTGTAAAAAGTTTTTTAAAGGAACACACTACATTTGATGATATAATGGTTTAGTCCATCAGTTTATTACTTGATTTAGTTCTAAAAAACTACTTTTTTCTATTTGATGGGAAAGTATATCATCAGACATGTGGGGTGTCCATGGGTACAAACGTAGCACCTTCTTTCACTAATTTAGTGTTAAGTTGGTTGAATTGTCCTTCCTAACCAAGTTGGAGAGAGTTAGACACATCTCCTTTTATAGGAGGATTATTGATGATTTGGTTTTCATCTGGAATGGATCTACTGATGAGCTGAATTTATTTTTGGATGATATGAATATACATGTGCTGTGACTCAAGATTGTATTAAGTGGAGTTGGTGTGAATGTGCACTTCCTGGATCTGGATATAACTATGAATATCGAAGAAAGGAGATTTATCAGCACAGTGTTTAGAAAAGACACTTATACTAACAAATCTCTCCACTATGAAAGTGGGCATCCTTTATTCATGAAGTTGAACCTAGTCAGGGGACAGATTATACGTCTCAGTAGACTGATTTCAGAAAATGAAAATTTTATCTGTGAGGCAAACAAGCTTTTAAATATGTTTGTCCAAAGAGGCTATCCATATAACAAGTTAAAGGAAATTTTGGAACAGGTATTATTGGTTAGGATGGAAAGATTCCCACCAATTATAACAAGCGGGTTCATTGCTAACAATAATAGTAACAGCAATAGTGAGAAGATGGACTGCGCCTTTCCTATCCCTATTCGCTTAGATTGTAACAACATTAAACGGCTATTACAGACAACTGGGAAGTCATTTTGGGAAACCATGATTTAGCGATGGTGTTGGCTAATCATCCATGTTTTATTTATAAAAAGGTTGCAACTCTGAAGTCCATATTAGAAATAGGAGAACACAAAACTGTCAGAGGACCTACAGGCACATATCCTTGTCACAATTGTAGACAATGTAGGTTCATTGATTCATCCAGAAATAGATTTTTCCTCATATTAAAAGGATTGTGGTCAGTAAAGGTAGATAAAACTGAAAGAGTATTGGTATAGTATACTTGGCATCGTGTTCCACCTGCCCCAATTTTCATGTTGGAAAAACTACAAGAGCATTATATAAAAAAATTTATGAGCACCGTTTGGCTATTAAAAACAAAGATACCAACAATACGTTAGCCAAACATTCTTTAGAGTGTTCTAATTTAAAAAAAATTGTATTCTTTGTATTGGATGGAATGGATTTCACCCCTTTTGTCACAGAATTCAATAATGCTCTTGAAATTAAAGAACTTAAATGGCAAGTATTCTTGAAGGCAGACCAAATTTCTGGTCTGAATGAGACCTTAAATGTAAAATGTCTCTTAAATAATAAGTTATACTATTGTCAACCTTTTTTTTTATAATCTCATAGATTGTTACAATAATGTGTCATTTTAAAATTGGTGTATATAAATATGTTTTACATATATATTTTTATACAAATACATATATTGATATATAACTCTTTAAGAAAGTCTTTAAGACTATTAAGTAATTAGATGAATGGAAGTCGATTGGGTCATTAATTCGTGAGTTTTTTGGATTTAAACTGATGTATGGATTTGTCTTTTAGTTCTGAAGAAGTTTGTTTGCATTAAAACGAAAGAAAGCGCTCAGCTATTATCCTGGTGTGGACAGTCATCCTTTAGTCTTTTTTCACGTTTTACTTTCAGTTGTCATTTTATTTTTATGAAATTGGCTGTTTTTTACTGTTACAGAGTTATACATGTCTCATAGTATAAGCATGCAACATCAGTAAGGGTGGAATGGTCTTTTTCTGTCTTGACTACACTGTTCTCATTGCATCAAACACATGCCAGAAATATCTGTAGTAGCTCTTACAAGTCTTTGAATACAAAGTATGTTTGTGTGTCAAGAAATCTCATGCTAACATCATTCTGCTTTATAAAAATGATGTCTAGTACTAACAGGCAGCTCTCGCCTAACTTTACAGGCTGTTGGACAGTTGTACACGACTATATTTATGAACAGATCTGTGTACCTTCCCACCAAAGAATAGAATTACACAATCCTTGGATTTGTCATGCCATTACCCTACTGGTGGACACAGACTGAACACTTGAGTTTCAGTTGTAAACCCCCTTGCTCTCCTTATTAATGGGTATTGACCTTAACCCTGACGCTGCCCCTTCTCCTAACACTAACCCTACACCTTATCTTAATAGTATTCAGATGAATTCAATGCTAGTGTTACAGAGTGTTTAGTGCTAATATTGGGAGAGAACATATTTGTTTCTCAGTATATTGCAGTTTATTTGTTATGTTTCATGTTCTGCAAGTTCGAACATATTTTGTCAATATTTTCACTTCGACAATAAGTATGTTCGAGCATACAGTATAGAACTCTATCAGCATAGCTGCAAATCCTTCCTGGTATAGAAAATCGTAAAACACAGATGCTCCCCAGAAGTCACTTACCCCACAGGTAGCTGATAATGATGTTGCTGTTGCGAATACAAGCTGCGTAACGCTAGTTCTGTAAAACTATTTACTAAACATCAGGTGTAAATATTTGTAAATTTAGCTTTCTGCCTGTCTTGCTAAGATCATTTACTCCCGCACCTTAGTAATTCCCACAAACAGAAATTACAAACTTATTTAGTAATTTGATTTTATGAAATGCATTTTGTCCTATCATGTCTGTATTCCATACAACTGTAGTGTGCTCCTTTCTAATCCTTAGCTCTGTCATCTGTATTAACACTCGCCATTTAATAATAGTTTCCTACTGAGTCACAGGCCTGGATACATCTAACAGTGTATAACCTCTAATTCTTATTATTTCCATCATCTGACTTACAGTGAGGCATACTAACTTTGGGAAGCCTTTACCATGTGCTCTGCCTGTAGTCTTCATTATGCCTTACTCATCTAAAACTAAATCAATCAGATGACTCTTCAAGGATGCCCTTAGTGTGCCTGTCATACTGAGTCTGCTGTTTCCGCTGTTCTGCAGCATACCTGTCACCGGACTTAACAATCCCCCTGACTTAATGAGACCTCAACTAACACTTCCTTCATTAGGAATGCTGTCAGTGCTAAGGACTGCAGTATTCTTGAAATGCAACTCAACCTTTTCTGCCTATTTTACAGAAGGTGCCAGTCAACTTAATAGTGTTGTGTGTGCATTAATTACCTCTGAATCATGTCACGCTAATCAGACTGCTCATTTGAAAAAAATACTGGCTGTTATCTGCTCCTTCTAAATGGGTCATCTGATTTCTAACTGTACACTATCCATTTTCAGTTTTACTTTGGTATTTGGCATATGGGATTCCCTAAATAGAAATGATATAAAAGAAGTGAGCCTCGAATCATATTACTTATACACATCACTGCAACTCTCATGAGAGGAAAAGTGCATTACAAATAAATGCTTCTAGCTTCTGCTTGTCTCAGTTAGCTGATGCAATTCTAATAGCAGACCTCCTCTTTGACTCTTTTGTGATTTACTAGAATTAAATCTAGGATTTATAATGTCAGATTGTCTTATACAGATACATTATTTTTAATTATTTATTTACAGATGCTATTTCACCTTGATTTGATATTGATACGGAGTTCTAAGATCAGTTCCTTAGTCATAAACATGGTATCATTTTTATTTTGGGATCAAAATATCAAACTATTTATCATGATAACAAAGTTGTGGAGGTGAAAATCTGTGTTATTCTGTTCAAGAACAAATCAAATAATGTCATCATTTAAAAAAAACAAACAAAAAAATAAAGTCTGTTCATCTCAGTCTGGACTACGCAAGCAATAATGGCCAACAGGGTGTGTCTTAGTGTGGAAATAATGCTCACCCTAGGGTGTTCTGAGGCCTGTCACTGCAGGCAAAGGCCCTCTACACTCCTGGAAGGATGTGATTTCCAAAGTAAAACACACGCTGGAGGGCATAATTGTACTTAGAGAATGGGCTACATTGTTGTGTTTTACATACTTATTTATTTTCTTTTTATTACTATATTATTGCTTTATATATTTTTGATCTAAAACAGTTCCTCTGCCTAAGATATCAAACTTGCTGTAGTATATGGTAACGGTTTTGGAGTAGGCATTTTACATTCAAAATATAACACTTTAAAAATATCCAGATATTTACTTTATTTTTGGTACTTTACTCCTAAAATGTTTGGTTTGCTTCCAGTCATTGGAGATAAAAGTTACTAAAGAATGACACACATTTGAGTTACAGACTTTTATTTCCTTTAGAAAATTCATGTTAACACAAATCCTTTTATTTAAGCATGTTTGTAATTTTGTAAGAGCAATAATTAAAATATTGAGCCCTTGTTCCCCTTTATTTTAGGCTTTATCCAGATTTCCTCAGCTTAAAGGCCCAGAGGTATGCAAACCTCTTTACTGTTCTCAGTGGTGAATCTCACTCACTGTCTCTCACTTTGATCTGTTCCTCATAAAAAATATGTTTTTTGATAAATCACTGGGATGCTCTAAAGATTAAAGATGCTAAATGATGACATGCATTTGAGTTTCAGACTTCATATCCTTCAGAAAATGCATGCGAACACAAATCCTGATAGTTTAGTAACTTACTAAGTTTATAAGACCTATATTTAAAATGTGTCCCTATTTATGAACATCCCTCCCCCCATTATGTCAGGCTTTATCCAGATTTCTTGAGCTAAGAGGTTGAGATGTATGTTTAAGAAGTCAAGAGGTACTCAAAACTCTTTGCTGCTGCTGCCAGGAGATCACTTGATCACTCTCACTCTTCACTCACACACACACACACACACACACACACACACACACACACACACACACACACACACACACACATGGGTCTATATTATTTTCCTGAATGGCTATTCGTCAAGCACATATTTAGTGAAGTCACTTTTCATCAAATGGCAAACTTTAAATAGGGCAAACCAGCAGTTAGCCACCATCCGGAATTTGTCCTTTCTCCCACTGTAGTGTGATCTTAGAGTTGGTATATTTAGTTAGGGGGATTGTGGGGGCTTGGCAGGTTTTAAATTTTATTTATTTATTTTTTTTTGTGGTTGCTCGGTTGGCCAACCACTTGTTTGCCCTACTTAAAATTTGCTGTTCAGTGAAAAGCAGCTTCACTAAATTGGTGTTCGATGAATGGAAAAACAAAACCAGGCAAACTGCACTTCACCAATGGCAACTGAGATGACAGAACAGCAGATTTATTAAAATAGACACAACTTTACCAAAAAATGTTAGCACTTTCGTCTAACAATTAAGACTTCTTCAGATATATAAGCAGATTTATTAAAATAGACACAACTTTACCAAAAAATTTTAGCGCTTTCGTCTAACAAGACATCTTCAGATATATAAGGGGAGATGTAGACCATTTGTATGCAATGACTCCAGCTCTAATGCCACTACTAATAGTAATGTTAATGGTATTCCTACAGTGACCCAAGGCTGTAGCGATAAGATTAGGATGCGCCTGACTTATGCCAGTGATATACATATGGTTTGTAATGTCATTAGGAATAACTGGGATATTCTTTCAACTGTGAATGAGCTAGAAGGCATTATAGCTCCTGAACCCCATTTTGCCTTTAGGAATAATAAGTCCCTCAAGAGATAACTATGTTATAAAACACAGCATGCAACACCACATATTCTGTTAGATAGAATGGGGACGTATATGTGTAGGAGATGTGTGGCTTGTACACATATACACAATGGTGGACATTTTAAGCATCCCCACCTTGGTTTTGAAATTGATAGTAAATTCTATACGGATTGCCAGACTAGTAATGTGGTGTACTTCTGCTATTGTATTGTGTGTTTTTCATTTTATGTAGGCAAAACGAATATGGTATTAAAATATAGAGTTCTAGAACATACTGGAGATATTAGGAATACTAAAGAAACAATTGCCCTACCTCTCCATGTAATCAAAACAGGTACTGACCATAAGTTTAAGTTTCTTGTTTTGGATATTATGCACAAAACTTTAAGAAAAGGTGACCTGAGTAATAGAACTGAATCCTATGAGCAAAAGTGGATCATATGTCTTCAAACAGATAAACCTCCAGGTCTAAATAATAGGGTTTCTCTTAAACCCTTTCTGAAGGCGAGAGCCCTTAAGCATTGATTATTATGTGTATTAATAGTTCTGTATAGCATTAGTTTGTGCTTTCTTATTTTTCAGTTAAATAAAACACAGATGAACACAATTTGGCAACCAAATGCAAGTATGCCAGTTCATTTTGATGCAGTTTGGATATCCTGGATCTCCCAGGCTAGCTTTCACTGTACATTTCAGGAAAGCTGTGCAAACGTTAATTTATTAGACAGGTGTCAGAATAGTTGTCAAACTATAGCAGTTGAAGGTTGAAAAAATGAATTTTCAATATTTATAGATGTTATTTATTTGTGCAAACAAATGGTCAGAATAAACTAAAAACAATATTTCTGTGCTATTCATAGGCTCATAGATAAATACTAGGCTATCAGTCTGCAGACTATTACAAGATTAGCCAACAAATAAAAGTCAGAATCAAACCTGTACCTTGTATCTGTGAGGTAAAGACCTTATATGTTATGCCAAACCCTCTACTCAAGACTACTAGGATCATAGGATTTTACTAGGCTATCTACCCAGAGGTCATGTCAGGCCTAGCCATTTCAGCCCAATGTAATACCATAGATACACTAGTCTATACCCAGGATTGCATTTAGTAATGATTGCTCATATCCAGGAGGGTTGTGGGTGCTATCCTCCATAAGAATTGATGGTGCCCCATCCACTTGTCCAGGTTCCTTTTGAACAGTATCATAGAAGTGCTGTTTCACATGAATTGGTACCTTATTCCAAAGATGTAGCAGTCACTGGGAGACAAATCTGTCCATCCAGCATGTCCTATTTAAGTTACAGGCCATATTTAGACCCCTGGAATGTGTAGCTCTAGTCCCATTTGATTTACGGATGTGCAGCAAGTTCATTAGATTTAGGTTTGAGATTGCTTTGTAAGTCTCCCCTAAGAAGTCTATACAATACAGAGTATAGTGACAGGGACTTTAGTTGGTCTGTGTAAGGCAGGTGCTGGAGTCCCTTGATCTTCTTTGTTAGAAACCTCTGTGGTCTCTCCACTTGCTGCAGGTGCTTTGTACAGTGCATACCGAATGGGGCATTATACTCAATTATGGGCCTGATTAATGCTGACTATAGAGGAGTTATAACCTTCTTTGCCCTTGAAGTGATGCCTTTACTAATCAAGTGTGTTACGTAGAAAGCCTTCCTTACTACAGTAGACACATGCTGGTTAAAGTTAAGGTTGCACTTAACTAGGATCCCAGATCCCTTACCACTTGGTAGGTACTTAGGGTACTGTTGTTGATTTGATAGTATGAAGGGACATTGTTTTTGCAAAAGGGAATAATGATAAATTTCTTTGTATTCAGTTTGAGACTGTGACTAAGACACCAGTTGTTGGTCTGCGTAAGACCCTCCTGGAGTATACTGACATAATTTGAGAATTCACAGACTTGGTCAGCCACACCCCCTTAATTTTGGCCTCAACTTCTGAGAAGTATATACCAAAAGTAGGGGGGACCCTTGTGGCACCCCACTGGTGACAGGTCTGCTGGCTGAGGACGAGTCACCCACTTTGATAGTGTTTGTCTGGTTTGCGAGCAATTTGGTAACCCATCTTATAACAAAGGGGTTTACATTCAGTTTGCTAAGTTTATCGATAATGCCTGAGTGTGGGATTGTGTTGAAAGCCTTTGCCAAGTCAAGGTATGCTGTGTGCACAGATTTGCCCTCAACAATGGCCCTGGTAACATTTTTTGAAGAAATCTACCAGATTTTACAAGCAGGATCTGCCTTTGACAAAGCCAAATTGGGTTGGATCCAGGGTTTGGAGGCTATCTATGTCTTTATTTATGAGGTCCATAATGATATGTCCCATGGCCTTACAGATGAGGCTGTTAAGACTTATGGTTCTATAATTATAGGCATGACTAATAGGTCTTTGAAAGATAGAATTTTGGAAAATTACAGGGATATTAGAAACAAAAGAGAGACCAATGCTTTAGCACAGCACATCATTCAGCATGGCCCAGCACATAATTTTAAGTTTGTAGTTCTGCAGGTATTGGATGTGGGAACTAGAGGGGGCGATGTTGTTAACCATACAGGAGTTGCAGAACAGAAATGAATTTTACTGTTTAATGCAGAAAAACTACCTGGTTTAAATGGGGTATCTAGCCTCAAACATTTTCTGAAAGCACGTCCACTCAAACATTAGTTTTTATTTCTGCACAATATCATATGTATGCACATAATATTTTATATTTTCTTGCTTGTGTAATTTTCAGTATTTTATTTTTTAGGCTTTGCAATTTGAACTCGTGTGCAGTTTTTCCTGTGACTATACCTTTTATTCTAAATGGCTTAATTGATTTTAGAAATTCATTGGTTAGTCTCATTTTAAATTGAGTGATGTTTCATTCAGTTTTCAGTCTGATGAAGCGATGTTGTAATCGAGAAAACGCTTACTTTTAATGTTTTATTTTAGTTTGAATAAACATTTTTGGGTACTCAGCCGTGTTAGTGCGGTATTTGTTGTTATTTTTTGGTTTACATATCTTCTTTTACTGCCCCTCATCCTGTTCCTGTGTTTTTATCCAATCTTTGTTATAATTACCTGGGTCTGTTGTTAGGCCCCCTTTTTGGATGGGAATAACTGTTACTGTTCACTTCACAGGAACAATGCATGTAGTTAGGCTGTGATCGAAAAGGGTACTTAATGGTGATGCTAGTTCATGTTTTAGCATGTTTAGAAGACAGCCTAGGATGCTGTCTGATACCATAGAGGCTCTATTTTTTGCCATGGAGAAGGTTTTAATGACCTGTTCTTCAGATACATAGGGTGGGGGGAAGTTTGTGGTAAGATTTCTGATAAATTTGAAGGGGGTAAGAGAGTGAAATTTTCACCATACCTATCCACTAACAGGTTTCCTATTTCTGTGGGGTCAGCATGTGTGATTCCATTAGTTGCTAGTTTAGCACATGCTTGGGTTCTACCTTTTACCCTATGTACGCTGCGCTTGCTAAGTTTTTCTCAAAGATGCTCTTAGAGGATTTTACATGTTGTCTTATTTGCCTGTTGAGGCTGAAGAAAGTGCTTTTCCATAGTTGGGGCTTCGCCCTTGTTTTCTTGGATAGCAACTTTTTGTATTTGTTGTAAAGTTTGTTAAAGCTGGATGTCCACCATGGCAGCTTGTTTTTTCTTTGGGCTCTAGCTTTGGTTGTATCTGGTAAAGCCAAGTCTATACACTTATGGAAATGATTGTATAGGGCTTTAGTGTAAGCTTCAGTGCAGTTACCACTTCCAGCTGGGAATGGGGCTTGAAATGCATTCATACCTTCCCCTAGTTGTGTATAGTTGGCCTTGGTGAAGTCTTTTAGTCTGACTTTACCCTTTGTGAGTTCTTTTATAAGTGCTAGTTCAAAGGTGACAGATTTGTGCTCAGATTTAACTAATGATGGCCCGACAGTTGTGGCAGTGCATCTGTTAGTAAAGACCAGATCTACTATGTTTGTTCCTCTTGTTGGGGTATGAACAATTTGTTTTAGGGCATTTGAGTTAACAATGTCAAAGAACTTTTGCGCTAGGGAGTTAGGGCTAGAGTAGGTTTTCCAGTTGATGGTGGGATAATTGAAATCCCCCATAACCTGTGTGTTCGTGAATACTTGGATTGACTCCAATTTGGTCAAGTAGGCTTCATGAGCATCATGACCCATGGAGGAGGATCTATAACTGGCTATGACTTGAATGGAGGTCTTACCCACAGTAATCTGAACTTGGAGTAACTCCATGGATTTGTCCAGTCTAACTAGACGGCAGGTGAATTTATCTCTAATGTAGATAGAAACACTTCTGCCTTTGGTTCTCACATGTTCGTTTTATGGTCTGAAGGTGTGGAAGGCATTGTAGCCTTGCAAGGCCGGGTTACTCTCTCAGGCCTTGAACCATGTTTCTGTAACTGCACAGATATCTACATCTTCTGTTGATAGAGGTGGTTCCAGGGTGTGCAGTTTTTGATTTAAGCTCCTAGCATTTAGCAGCATAAACCTTATTTTGTTATGATTAGCAAATTTCATGTCAGTAAATTTGTTCACTGGCCTTAAAATAGCACTATGGGGAGCCAAGAGCCTTTGCAGCCAAAAGTCTAGTTGTACTAGGTGCAAACTGTCTCTGGAAAAGCAGCGAGGTTTGTTGACTATGACTTCCCAATTTGACAGAAACTGGATCCCCTTTGAAGGACAGCAAAAACTAAGACAATTATTGAAGTCAGTCATTTTTTTTATTTGTACTATGGCATCATTCCAGGTGAGGGTAGTATGCTGCTCAAGGCTAGGGACATAACTGCCTGGGACACACACTCAGAGAGCTCAATCATGTTTCTCTTCACATAGTCCAGTGAAGTACATCTCAGGTCATTCACTCCAACATGATCTATGACAAAGTCATAATGGTACTTGTTGCTGAGAGACCTGAGTGCATGCATGATCTGACGAATCCTGTGACCGTACAGGCAGCTGACCATGACTTTCTCTAGCCTGTTCTGCCAGCTGTTTTGACATCTTCCAGTAGTGTGATCTACATCTGTCAGCTAATACAAACACTGTGAGGCATCCCTATAGCAGTTCTCTACCAGCAAGCTGCATCTACAAAAGTCTGTGGCCGGTTTACTTAAAGTACAGGAACATTGCAGTTTGTCAGCTAATACAAACACTGTGAGGCATCCCTACAGCAGTTCTCTACCAGTAAGCTGCATCTACAAAAGTCTGTAGCCGTTTTACTTAAAGTACAGGAAAATTACAGTGTATGTTAATTATTTAACTCTTCTATGATTGTAAATTTCATTAGAATGTATTCAAGGAGTGCACACTACTGGTAATCCCCACCCCACTAGAGATCTCTCTAAACCCAATACTATCTAGTTTGGAATCATGATTTTACTCAGTCTTCTCCTTCCCAATACACTTGTCCATATTTCTCCCACTCCATGCTCACTCCTGGCATAAGGTTTCTATTTCTCTAAGAATTCCTAGTCTACAAAATTGTCAGCTGCATAGATACTTTTCACAGTACCTGGTACTCTAAGTGACTGTTCCTTGCTGTGCAGTTATAGAACTTGGCTCTGCCCACTCCATTCCGCCCACGCTATGCCCAGGCTTCACTCTGCCCCCTACCTCTGCCCCCATTCCCTCCCACCCCTAAATCACTCAAATTTATCTAAACCTAACCACTCACACGTGTCTACCAATCACCACCTGTACAATTTTGAATTATAAAGTAGCCCACATTTCCACACTAATTCTAATCAACACCCATCCATTAGCACACATATATTAACCTTTTACCAATCCCTACCCGTTTTACCATTACAAAATGCTATCAATACATTGACGCTATCAATACAAACAATCCTCTTGTTTCATACACATCTAACAATTGTCACACCTTGTAATCAAAACAGGCCAATCTCCACTAAACCCCCCTCCCCCACCATGACAATACAACACATATCTACCTGCACATTCAGCTGCTCTGACCTACCACATAGTCACCCTCCTATCTTAATTAATCCCTGCTCTACCACATACCCATAAACTCACAACTATCACCTCCCCATCCAGCATCTCACAACACACTCTAACCACACGCTGTTAGTCCCACTCTAACAATCTCAACACACTAATAAAGCACACAATGTTACATTCACTAAAACACACATCATTACATCCACTAAAACAAACACTATTTACTACCTTATTTCTCCACACAGCCAACCTATTCACACTAGCCCGTCTTTATCATTTAACTAACTTCTACACCCCCATCTACTATGACCACCCCACCAACTCCATCACCAACTCTCCACTGCCCATAACCCACCACTACAACTCTCACATTTCACCCAACCTCTACAACAACACAGAAATAGACTACCTCCCACTTAAATACCATCAAACCAGACACAAACATGAACCACTATTTAGAAACCACAAACAACTAAGCAAACTTATAAGAACTTTATTTCATATATTATCAAACTAAAACTCAGTGGTAACATCCACCCCAACCCTGGCCCCAAGACTACCAATAAACAAACTACCACTTACACCTCAATCAACTGCACCTTACCCCTTCACCACAAACACTCCCTGCTATATTTAAGAAGTATACTAAACAAAATCCATGACTTCCATGCACTAATTGACTTAAATTCCCCTGACATAACCATTTTGACTGAAACTTGGCTTAAGCCACATGTTAAAATCAATGAAGTACTTCCCCCAGGGTTCAACATATATAGACTCAATCATCAAAATAAATGTGGAGAAGGTGTAGCAATAATGTTTAAACAAAATCTAGCCCTAGACGTTATCAACACCACAATTCCTACATCTAACAATGCAGAATTTCTTGTCACCAAACTGAATATCAACAAGAAAAAAACACTAATCGTAGTGACTATCTATAGCCCTTCGGAAGATAACACTAGCACAGTTGAAGACATACTTCACTGGCTATCTACAACCTTCCACCAAGAAAACATAATTATGAGTGACCTCAACACTGACTGGTCCACCTATAATTCCAATAATCCATCCAATTTCATAAACCTATATGGTTTCTCCCAGCTCATACAAAACCCCACAAGAATAGACAAAACCTCCAACAGACAATACATCCTGGACTGGACTCTCACAAATAAAAATAACACACCCCTTCTAGAAGGATGCCTCCCCAGTACCATAAGTGACCACCTACCCACATACCTAATCAGAAACAATCTTAGTCCACCTAGGCAAGTAGTTTATAGGCTAATCCACAACAAGAAAAAATGTAATACCCACATTTTCAACTCCCTCTTCCAACAAATTAACCGGTCCCTCCCTCAAAACACTACCACTAGATGACGCTGTTCAACACTTTAACACCACCTTCCTCAACATCCTAAACAGCCTGGCCCCCTGCAGAATATCTAGAATAAAACATCACCACACACCCTGGCTTAGAAACAACACCAAAAACCTACTAAAAGAAAGGGACAAGGCATGGGAACATTGGCTAACTACAAAAGCAATGACAATCTTCTACTTTTCAAACAACTTGGGAATAAAGCCAAATCCCAGATAAAAGTTCACGAAAAAGCCTACTACATCACTGCACAGCAAAGAAACAAAAACAACCCCCCAAAATTCTGGGCCACTATAAACAAACTCCTGCAACCTGGTAGTACGTCAACCCCCAATCCAACCACACCCCCATCAAATGATAACATCGCAACACAATTCAATTCCTTTTTCATAAACACAATTCACTCACTTATTGACTATGACCAAAACATCACTACTAAATTCCCTGTAGCCAACAATGAGGGTGTAAACTCCTTCTCCTTTAAGCCCGTCCCAAACCATACCATAAAAAAACTACTCAGTAAGCTCAAGCCCACCAGCCTAGCTGCTGACAACCTCCATCAGAATTCCTCAAATCTGCCTCCGAAGTCATAGCCTACCCCATTTCTATCCTCATCAACCGCTCTGTCTCTGAGAACTATGTTCCACTAATCTGGAAAGTCTCCTATATCACCACACTGCAAAAAGGTGGCAACTCTACCGAACTTACTAATTACAGGCCCATTGCCATTCTTCCACCTCTCTCCAAAATACTAGAACAATGTATTCACTCCCAGCTTCTAAACTATCTTCAATCCAATAACCTCCTATCAAACAGGTCTATATCATAGCATTGAAGTTGCAAAACCTCGAATGTTATGATATTGAACCCAAAACCTTGAAGACTGAGAACAGTGAAGCCGCGGAACATCACATTATTTCCCAGGGAAAGAATTTGGTGGGCAGTTTCCACAGCTTCGCTATTTCCTCCCCTGTGGTGCAATCTCGGAGTTGGTATATTTAAGTAGGGGGGGGTGAAGCCCACCCACATTAGACATAGTAGTGCTTGTGTGTTTTGTGTTTTGTGCTGGAACAGCGATTTTTTCCCAGGGGAAAAAATGACTGTTCTCAGCTTTCAGAGTTTTCAGTTTTCGCAGTTATAAGTTCGATGTTATAGTGTTTGATTTTATTGCATTTTGATCATGTGATATAAACTCCATCAAACACACAACATGGTTTTTGCCCCCACCACAGCACCACAACCACCCTCCTCAGTTTTACTAACACAATAAATGAACACAGAAATCAGAATAAATATGTTTCATCCATCTTTCACGATCTCTCAAAGGCATTTGACAGTTTCACACCAAAAACTGTCAGAACTGGCCACATTACATCTCATCTGGTGCACAAAACCGTGCAAATGCATTTTTTATAGCAGGGAAATGAAAGAGATAGAAATTAGCCTGAAATGGCCAATAAACTACACTACTAACTTCTGGGCTGAAAACACTCCTCCAGGGACAGATAGGCTGCTCAAAGCTTTCCTCTCTCACAGGTGAACAGAGATTCTTCCTTCTGTCCAAGTAAGGTATGGGTAACACAGAAACTTGTAACACAGCCCTGAATTCAGCAATAACCTGAAAACTGGACTATACTAGTTCAGAAAGGCAGGAAACAAGTATATTTTTGTTTTGTTTTTTTTTTCAGAAGATAAAGCAGATACAATAAAAAAAAACACTTTAAATGCACATAAATGGCTATCAAACTTTAGTGTGTAGCCTACAAAAGTTAAACAGATTATTTAAACACAAAAATGACTTAGTCAAAGTGCAGGCAGCAAATACGTACAATATGTAGCAGAAACAAGCTTTTTAAATCACAGAAATGCTAAAAAATTGGTGTTTTAGGTGGAATTAAAGACAGCCAGAAAATGCAGAAAAATGATACTTAATCACTCCAAATTCTCTCCTTTGTGCCTCTGCTGCTGTAGAACTCTGCAGGACACCTGGTAGGCACTCGCTGAGATGAATATAAGTGCAAAAAAAACGTGCAAATGCGGTTTTTATAGCAGGGAAATGAAAGAGATAGAAATGAGCCAAAATGGCCAATAAACCATTATACCAAGGCTATAGATGAGGGAAAGGTGGCACACACAGCCTACCTAGACCTCGCAAAGGCCTTCGACACCATTCCCCATTCTGGTATTATAGACAAGCTCACCAGCCGGAGCATAAACCCCTATGCCACAAGATGGGTTGCCAATTGGCTCACGGACAGAACCCACATGGTGAGAGTTGTGGGAGCTAGGTCTGACTCTAAACCGGTTACAAGTGGCATTCCCCAGGGCTCAGTCCTAGGACCCCTACTGTTAGGCATATACTTCTCAGAGGTATGGAGAAGCACAGGAGGACTATGGCTGACCAAGTTTGCAGACGACTGCAAACTAGGGGCTATAATTGACTCACCGGCTGACACAAACCTCCTCCAAAAGTGTCTCACTGAGACGGATACCTGGTGTCAAAATCATGGCCTCAAGCTAAATGCCAAAAAGTGCATAGTTATTCCCTTTGGAAATAACAAATTACCCACAAACTACCACATAGGTGGTAGTCCCCTAAATACGGAAAACGTAATAAGGGATCCGGGGACCCAAGTAGATAGTATCTCTCCTTTGATAATCACATTGCTAAAGTGGTTAGAAAATCCTTCTATGTGGCCCACCTAATCACAAAAGGGTTTGCATCCAGATCAAAAGAGGTCACTGTGCCCCTCTACTCATCACTCATCAGACCCATCATAGAGTACAACGCCCCATTTGGGATGTACCTTACAAGACACCTGCAACAGCTGGAAAGACCACAGAAATACCTCACCAAGAGGATCACTGGCCTCAAACAGATGCCCTATGCAGCTCAACTGAAGAAACTCCAGCTGTACTCGGTTGCATACCGCCTGCTGAGAGGTGATCTCTGCCTGACACATAAGGCCATGTCCAACCCAGAATTGATGGACATGCTCCACCTAAAGAAAACCTTACCCCTTGATCCACATGCTCTAGGGATCTAAACCTCACCACAACAATAAATAGGACATGCTGGAGGGACAGATTCCTGTCCCAGAGACTTCCCATGCTTTGGAACAAGATTTCAGTCTACATTAGGCAGAGCTCCTCACTAGCACTCTTCAAGAGAAACCTTGATGAGTGGATGAGAAACAGAAAGTTTACCCTGGGGATCACTTAAGTGGATCTGCTGGGCAGAGGCACAGGGAACTAATCTAAGGGGGCGGCGAAAGCCAATACATTCTGGCTAGGCTTGTAAATGCCTTTGGGCAGATAGCCTAGTACCTACCTATGAACCTATGAACCTATAAACCACTAACTTCTGGGCTACACAAGCAAGGCACACACATTTCAGAAAGAAACAGTTTAAATAAACAAGCACAAACAGCCTTTAACCAGAAATTCCCAGCTCAGAAGGGCAGGATCTAGCCTCTCCTCCCACAAGAGTGTAGACCACAAACCTTCTTAATGTAAAATAACTGGCCTGGAGCCCAAGTGCTTAACCAGAACTAATACACTTTTAGAATAAGAGACACTGAGCCTTCAATCAGCAATTCCCAACTTAGAAGGATGTAAGCTACATGTCCTGCCACAACAGTGCAGACCACAAAACTTCTTAATGTAGAACAAGTGGTCTGGAGCCCAAGTGCTTTAACCAAAAGACTTAAAATAACAGTTACAATTTAATCAGGCTACTACCAAGCAGTAATAAATGCAGAAGAATAAACACAATTGAGTACTTTTAAGAAGAGACAAAAGCAAAATAATGTAATAAAGTAGGAAGAAACACAAATACAGTAAAAGCAGGTAAAGTGCAATTTGTTTTATATAACAATGGAAAACAAGCAAACTGATGTAAACAAATTACCCAATTAATCAGTAAAAACCTCAGAACTGAGCCCTGTTTCAACAGTCTTCAATCAGACAAGTTCAGGGCCTAAGTGGGTTTATTGGAGCTTTTCTCCCCAGGCCTCCGCTGAAAATGGGCTCACACTCAGACGGACTATCCTGGTCAACAAATGTAACATAAAAATAAATAAATAAATAAATAAATTGTCCAGTCTGGAAAGTGGGACATCTGTGTGTCTCACTATGGGGTCTCCAATGACAAGAAAATTTAGTTTTTGGATGTTACACCTTATGGGTTGGGTAGGTGAGACACTGGTGATACTGTATGTGTCATGGGTGCTGTGTGTACTGTGTTAGTTGTAGCAGCCTTGTGTTTTGGAGGTCTCTGTTGTTTTAGTAAGGTTTTTGAGAGAAACTCCATGTATGTTGATTTTTGTCTTTGATGCGTACCATGTGCATGAGTAGTGTTACTATGTGCATGAGTAGTGGTGGGAGGGTTGACAACCTCTTCAGTGTTACTGTTTCGAGTGCGAGAGAGCAGGGATTCAATTCTTGGTGTAGATACATTTCTCATACTCTGTACTAGATTGAGTTTTTAGTAGGGGGTTGTCAGTGTAGATGAGGCAATTGCTACACTACATCAGGAGACCCAGGTCAACAAGGCTGGCAGGAGAAACAAGGGTGGTCCAACTGTCCATGGTGCCAGGTTGAAGAACTGTTATCACAAAGGGGGGACCTTTCTGTACTAATCAAGGAGGTGCTCAGTGGATAGATATTGCTGATGAATTTTTTTTTTTCATGGTGTAATAGATCACATCTCACTAGCAGTATTTCATGGACTGGAGAAGTACTAAGGGTGAGGACTACACTAATGTGCTACTGCTGTATCTAAGGGACAAATTGTCGAATGTATCTGTCCAGCTATGGGTACAGCTGAGCAGCAGTGTGAGGTGCTTCGCAACGAGCAAACAAGCAGAAACCTGCTTAAAGGCAGGGCTTAAATACCACAAGCTAAAGAATTTAAAAAAATTTAAAAATATTCAAAAGGGCCAATGAGGGTGCTTATTCTAAGCCCTAGACTAACCAACCATCACCAGACAGGTACCAATCAGCACATTTCTCTCACTACAGCGCAGAAGGGTCCTTTCCAATCCAAGATGGCTTGAAAAATGTGCTCAGAACAAATAGCCACTACAAACAGACCCAGATGCAGCAAACCTGTATCTAGACTATGCTACAGCTACTAGCTACCCTAGTTTTGGTAGGAAACTCTACAGAACGTTTAACACAGCAGAAAAATAGCAGTGAGACACTAAAAATGTTTTAAACAGCAGAAAAACAGCAAGGAGACTATAAAGAATGTTTTAAACAGCAAACAAATCAGTTATTTTAACACTGCTTGGTAGGAAAACCAAAACAAGTAGAACAGATTGCTTTGCAACAGTGAAAGATACCAGCAAATACTTAACAAACAGTGAAAATAGCAAAACAAAATATTTGTAAACAGTGAAAACAGCAATAAAATATGATTTAACAGGCATAGTTTGGCATAGATTCATAAATATATATATACTAGGCTGAAAGCCACAAGGGCATTTTAAGCCTACCTACACATCGCAGTTGAGAATCAATTTCTGTACCTTTTGTCTGTAAGGTAAACACCGTAACCATTATGTAACGTTCATTATACAATGACTCCCTATTAATATTTGAAAATGTGCACGCTGATTGGCCCAGCCCAACCAGCATGCCCATTGTAAATCCTACAATATACCAATGGAAAAAGGTCCGGTCACCCACACTTTTTTCCATTGGTATGAAGTGCCCCAAAACCTTTTTTTTTTACAATTAAAAAAAAAAAAAAAAAAGAGAAAATGGAGCAAAGGAGCCTTTCTTTTCTCTGTTGTTTCCGTTTCAAACCATTGCTGTACTGGGTATGCATGGGAACGCAAATCCCATACTCATACTAAGTACATCAAAACAAGGAAGCAGTGTACCACAACCAGTGGAATAACAGTAATCCGCCGTTATACAAAGACATTATTTAAGAAAAGTAAGTATTTTTTTTCTTAAATAATATCATTGTATAATAGCAATAACTGACTCCATGGTTGTGGTATATTGAAGATTTACCTACGGTTGCCTTTGTTTAATCAGGCTTCGCCCTCATGATTAAGCCACACCAACCATGGGTAAATCTTCAATATACCACACCATATAGGTTATTGCTTAAGTATTGTATCAGTCTGTCTGTAAACTGGTTTATTAAACAGCTGCCAGAACAGCTTTCAAACCTACTCATATTAGTCAGCCATATTAATTTATTTGTTTGTTTGTTTATTTCTGTTTATTTTCTATTTATTAACTTCTGTAGAGCACTGATCCCTGTGGATAATTTTCAGACTCATCTCAAAGAGAAGATAACATACATTTGTAAAAATAACACTAGTATAGGATACAGTAAGTGGATCTCTTATTTCTTCAAACTTGTGGTGCTGTGGTAGCATTGTCGCCTGTCAGTAAGACGCTGTCCGGTTCGATTCTCAGTTAGAGCATCTTCTGCGTGGAGACATGCGTGAATGGGCGTACCTTCATTGAAGGTTGTGCATCAGGGCTGGCAACTCGGCACGTAAAAATCAACTGCCAATCATTAGCGGACCGGAGTTCCGCTGTGGCGACCCCTAACCGGGAAAAGCCGAAAGACACAACAACCTGCTGAACATGACAGCAGAACTTTTTATATCAGAGGCTCTCTGTTATGCATTTGAATGTTATGTAGAACAGTACAGGAAAGAGCTCAACCCCCAAAGGTTGCAAAGACACACACACACACACACACACACACACACACACACATGCACACACACATGCGCACACACACACACACACACACACACACACACACACACACACACACACACACACACACACAAACACACACACACAAGTAGGCATTCCCACACACACACACACACACACACACACACACACACACACACACACACACACACACACACACACACACATGCGCACACATGCACACACACACACACACACACACACACACACACACACACACACACACACATCTACAATCAGATAACACATATTTAATGACTATTACAAATATGATATATGAAAGTATTTGACTATGAATAAGCAGAAAGAAACTAATAAAAATGGCCTTTATAACTATAAAACAATTTGAAATGAATCAAAAAGAAAAAAAAAAACAGAGACTATTTATAACTGTAGACTGTCATCAAACAGGAGTGTTACAGATCTGGAATAGATCTTCTAGGGCTGGCGAGACCTGACACCACCTGGACAGTCCGTTATTTCCTTATAACATACAACCTGCCAAGCATTCTTGCTTGCTTAATTCCATACTAGGAACAAAGCATTTTGAAACCTACATAACTTGAAAAAAGTACAAATGTTACATAAAATCTGACTATGCAAAAAACTAGTTGAAGAGCCCGGAACTGATATGTTTCACTTTCCTTTTACCTACCATAGTAATGCAATGCATTTGACAATGAGAAATTTTCACTGAAGTATGTCACAGTGGAGCAGAAAGTAGCATTTTTGTCACACAGCAGCAGGTCTTCTGGCTCACATTTTAGCAGAATTGCCTTCTGTGTGGAGTCTGCTTGTTCTCCCTGCATTTGTGAGGATTTACTCTAATTTACAATTTCCTTCCACAGCCCAAAGATATGAAGTAGGTAGATTGCTGACCCTAAGACATGCACTCACTCTCACAAGTGTGCAGACAACAAAAGTCAATTCATCCCTGGTTAGATCCAACCACAAACTAATCACCATGGAAATCCACATCTCACCCACACTTCCCGCAGAGGTAACCACCATGAAAAACTTCTCCAAAGCTGACTTTGGGTTCCTAAAAACAGAGATAACTAACTTCACGGCACCAATGCCAATAGAAAATAGATGCATAACTCCTGAATCATACACCAATACAATGCACGAACATGTACATAAATGCATGGAACTAGCCATATCCAACAGAACCAAGACACTATCCTCCAAAAAAAGGAAGCCGATTTGGTGGTCCCCTGCCATTAATAAAATCTATAACAGAAGGAAGAAACTGCTGCAGAAAAAGGTGAAGTCCCAAGACTGGAAAAACTCCCTTATTAGCCTCAAGAAAAAGTTGAGATCTTTTTAAAAAACCTCTAAAGCCAGCTATGAAGGTAGAATTGTGGCAGACACTAAAAGCAACCACAAAGCCTTCTATAGTTATATCAAGAATCTCCATGGCAATACCCAGATTTGCTCCAAGTTACTAAACAATGGTACCTCCTATACTGAGCCAACAGATATTGCCAACATATGGTCTGACAGATTCAGTGCCAACTTTATCCCTCCCCCCTCCCCAAAGGACCAATCATAATACTGTAAAAATGCCAAGCACCCAGCATCACTGCAGCACATGTTAAAGCTGCATTGTCCAAGGCCAAGAATACAGCTTCCATGGGACCCAGCAATATCCCTGGCTGTGTTCTTCATGAATTACAAAGTGAACTGGCACCACATCTTAGTGCCCTGTTCACTCTCAGCCTCACCTTAGGCTTTGCCCCTACCAAATGACACACTGCTACAGTCATTCCTCTCCATAAAGGGGGAGCAACTACATACCCTAGGAATTATTGCCGCATTAGCCTGACGAGTCTGATATGTAAGGCTATGGAGCGCATCATCATGGACCTAATTAACAAGGATATAAGGATTCTTTAAACTCTAGATCCCACTCAATTTGGTTTTGTGAAAGGTAGATCATACCTGCTCAACCTGGAGCTGTGGATGAGGGTAAAGCAGTTCATACAGCCTACCTCGATCTGGCCAAGGCCTTTGATACCATTCCTCACTCAGAAATCATTGATAACTCACCAAACTAAGCATCAACCCCTATATCACTAGGTGGGTTGCAAACTGACTCACAGATATAACCCACAGTGTGAACGTAGCGGTCTCCAAGTCAGACTGCCAACCAGTTGTGAGTGGAGTCCCACAGGGTTCGGTCCTGGGTCCTCTCCTGTTTGGCATCTACTTCTCAGAAGTCCAGGCCAAAATGGAGGGACTCTGGCTGACCAAGTTCATGGATGGCTGCAAGCTGGGAGCCATTATTAACTCCCCAAGTGATACAGACATCCTACAGAAATGCCTCACTGAGACCAATGATTGGTGTCAAAACCATGGCCTTAATCTTAATGCCAAAAAATGTGTTTTCATCCCCTTTGAGAAAAACTCATTTCTCGCTAATTACCACACTGATGGGAGCCCACTGAACACTGAAGGTGTTATAAGAGACCTGGGGACACAGGTTGACAGCAACCTCTCCTTTGACCAACATATTGCCACTGTGGTCAGAAAGTCATTCCATGTGGCACATCTCATTACCAAGGGTTTTGCATCCAGGAAGAAAGAGGTTATCATCTCTCTCTACTCTTCCCTCATTAGACCAGCCATTGAGTATAATGCCCCTTTTGGCATGTACCTCACTAGAAACCTGCAACAGCTGGAGAGGCCACAAAAGTACCTCACAAAGAGGATCCTAGGTATTAAACACATGTCCTACACGACAGACTCAAAAAGCTCCAGCTATTCTCTGTCTCATATCATCTACTAAGAGGTGATCTCTGCTTGACTTACAAAGCCATGTCTGACCCAGCCTTGTTAGAAATGCTACATCTAAAGAAATCCCAATCCCTCCACACCACATGCTCCAGAGACCTCAACCTCATTACCACAATCAACAAAACATGCTGGAGGGACAGGTTCATAACCCAGAGACTGCCCATGCTCTGGAATTGACTTCCCATACATGTCAAGCGGAGCACCTCACTGGCCTTCTTCAAGAGAAATCTTGATGAGTGGATGGGAAAAAGAAAGTTCACCCCAGTGGCTCTACTTGATAGAGGCACTGGGATCTAACATCAGGCAGCACAATGCCAGGGTACTTCTATAGGCTAGGCTTGTAAAGGCTCCAGGGCCATTAGCCTAGTATGTACCTATGACCCTTTGTGTGGTGTGCAGGTGTAAATGTGTTTCTGTGAGTGTGAAGGAGTGAGTATAGGCTTGCTTGTGGCTGATTGGATATGTGTGTCTGTGTGTCTTGTCTGACTGTGTGAGTGTGTTTGTTTGTATGTGTGTGTGAGAGTGCAAATGCTTGGAATGTGTTTGCATGTGTGTGTGTGTATGTCTGTGTGTGTGTGTGTGTGTGCGTGTGCGTGCGCGCACGTGTGTGTGTGTGTGTGTGTGTGTGTGTGTGTGTGTGTGTGTGTGTGTGTGTGTGTGTGTGTGTGTGTGTGTTTGTGAGTGTGGATACATTTTGGGAGCTGCCCATGGTACTGCAATGTATGGGCTAATAAGAGAAACACCAGCACATTCAGGTCTGAAGAGCAGTGTTCGAATTAGAGGCCTAGCAAATAGCTTGTGATGAGGTGATTCTCTGTATAGCTATACATTGTCACTGAATCATAGATTCATACCATCAAACCTGATAACCAACCACTTCTAGTCAGTTAGAGCTATTGGTGACAATCTCTTTGAACTTCAGAGTAAGAAGATATTTGTTATTATGTAAACAAATTGAAATATTTCTATTATGTATATTTGACAATTACATCTTAATTTTGGCTGTTAGACAGTGCTTCTCAAAGAATAAGCATCATAAGGTCATAACTTGACTTGTTTCCTTATGATCATCTTTTTTTTCACAACTGCATTTGTCATCATAAGTATTTCTGATTAATGACTTACTCAGAGTGACACTGAAGGCAAATGGAGCCTGAAGGAATCAAATCAGAGAGCAAAAGATGAAGCTTGTTGGCAGGTGAGTGTCTCAATCCTGTGTGCACACTGCCAGAGAAGATCACTACAATTATCTCATTCAATACAGTACCTCTGTGCACAGTGAAGCAGGGTGCTTGTTTTCTTCAGGATACACCTTCATGCTGTATGCAAGTGTGGATGGTGCCAACTTGCCTGACATCCACTGCATGTGTAGTGTTTGTCATGTTTTTAATTGTTATTCTAATTCTGCACTTTTTTTTGTTCTTTTAAAAAGTTTTAAGGATAAAAAAATTGAAAAGCTAATGTTGGGCATTGATCATTTAATAATAGTGAAAGATGGACACACACACACACATCCAGCTGGAGGACTGGGATCCACTGCACCCCCTGCTATAAATAGCTGTGATTGCCTTGCAGTCATTTGGAGGGGGGTTGTGGGATTGTAAACCCCCCTATGGATGTTACTTTGTCTATTTTTTATGGCATTTTCTAAGAACAACTGAGTCACATAAACATTAATTTCATGAACAATAAGAGGTCTGATATTAAAAGGTCGGTCATGTGATACCGGGGGTGATGCTTGCTATAGTTGTGAGTGGCCGCATGGCTGCACACCTATTTTCTGGATGTTACAGAAATCAGTACTTTGTCCATTTGGTGCCAAATGCTACATTCATATATATTTATACATTTTATACATACAGACACATACGTTTGTATGTTCTTTATTATATTATATGATATTATAGTATATTATATCATATATTATATTATAATTATTTACGTAACACACATACCCGCACACTCACACTGTAAAGCTACACAAAATGCCCTTCTCTCTTGTGCAGCTTTACAGTGACTCTGGAAATGTTAATGCAACTTCTTCTGTACTGAGGGGCAGTATAACCCATGCTGGTAGATGACTATGTCTGCTTTGCAGAATCACGTTAACTGATAGCCTTGGTGCTTTGTATAACTGACTTTCTTTTGCCATCTGCACATCCTGTGTGTATCATGGGCAGATATTGTTTCTCAATGCTTTCCTGCATCTAAGAATTTCACAATGTATCGCTGCTTTGACTGTGGGAATGCTAAACTGAGGATATCGATTATATAGGTGATGGAGAATAAGAATTCCATTAGTTATTCCTTATGCTTTATTTACATTGGAAAAGAGTTTGAGTGAATACTTTTGTAAGCATCTTCCTCACAGAATTAATCACAAGATTACTTTTTATATTCAACAAATATTTCCTGAAGAAAATCTGGTGAAAAGCACACACAGAGACAGAAAGAATGAAATAGACAAACAGATAAAGATGCAATGCATGTGTCTATTAACTATTATAATGCTTTAGGACATTTCTATCTCACTGTAAAATAATTCAGGAATTTACCATTCACAGTGTGATAGGTCATTGATGAATCGGCCAGTGTGCAGAAAGCAGACTTTTCTCACTGTGTGATAGTTCAAAAGTCAAAAGGTGATCCATTGTCTGGAGTAGCATATTTGCAAATCCAATAATAGTTTATATGATTAGGAGAAAGAGTTATAAAAGTGAGCATAATAATGATGGTGCCAGAAAAGAAAACTGAAAAGTACATGCTTTTTTTGTCATTTACCACTGAGGAATGGAAAACAGTACCTTACTCATAAAGGTATTTTTTGGGGGAACATGAATGTAAAAAGACACACTCCTTCCTTACACACAACATATCTTTTGGTACGTTTCTGTTGCAACCAAAATACTAGGAAGGAAAACACTTCACTTGTATACATAAACAACTGCTTTCTTTTAATGAAGTGCCTTCTACTTTGTTCTTTTACCCTTTGTCAGGTGTTAGAAAGCACATGCATTACAATTATATTCTAGAAATGCTCTGAAGATTGGTTCCTTTTATTGAATTGATGTTTTTTACGGTAATTGACTTATCCACGATACCCATTTTCAGATCCTGGGCAGATGAGGTAATGAAGTACAAAAAAAATAATAAATTCCACAGCAGACATAGAGAACAGAATTAAAATTAATAAAATAAAATAAAATGTACATGGCAATACAGCATAAATGGTAATCAGCAGTATAAATAAAATGCACTGTTTATTTAATGTGTACATTTGGACTAGTTAGTCATGAAGTGGATATAGTATCAAGCAAAATTACCAGGTACAAAACTTGTGATAACTTATTAAAACAGATACTCTGAAGGAAAAAGTGAACTTATTCTGGAAAAAAAAATGTGATATAAGACGGAAAATAAAGGTATTCAGTGCATCATTAGTTTAAGTGATGGAGGAGGAAACTGATACGGGGATGGTCATGGAATGAGTTGAGTCAAGGACTGAAAAAGCACTATGAGGTGATAGAAGCAGGGTATTTAATCAATGACATACCAATAGTTCATCGGAATGAGATCTGAGAGAGCAGGGAGCTGTCATCAGAGTTAGTTTAGCTGTTAGTTGTTGGGCGAAGCCACATTTCAGCATCCTGATAGAGTTTAAAAGAACATCAGAAAATGAATTTATTGGGAGGGGTTTAGCCTACAGAGGGCAACACAGTTGTGATCAAAATGCCAGGGCCTACCACAGGGGATCTGAAAGTAGTGAGCACTACTCATGGGGAGAGACCATGTTCAAGCTGAGGCTGACTTCCTTTACCAATTTCTGATTTTGCCTCCTTCAGATGAAGTTTACAAGAAATGGTTATGAACTGGTTGACTTTCTGAAGAGCATTCCATTAACTTTTTCAGTTTCAGAATTAGCTGGTTCTTGGTAAGCCAATTAAAGTTGTTTCAGAGATCATTTTGAAGTATATATTTGATTTTGATATGCAAAAATAAAATATAAATTTGACAAGATGATCACATTACAGTAGTAAATTCAAAAAAGAAAGATCCTTCCAACTAAATGGCAAAAGGCTCTAAGAATTTTTTTTGCACTTCTCTTACTTACTGTGATTGTACTTCATCAGTTAAAAAACACTGTATTATTTGCTGCTGCTTTGCACTGAATTTTACTACTGCATTTGTTGCACTTTGACTATATTTCACATGAACTGCTGCTTGTACTTAATTTAAGAAAAGATCTGTTTCTGCTGCTTTCGTCTGTTGCAATTATTAATTCAAGAAAAACTGCACTGCTTTTTACACTGTTGCTTATATAATTAAAAAAAATATCTTGCTTTTTTCTGTTGTTAGTTGCACTTCTGTTGACCATAGTATAGATTGGATTCAGACTGGCTGAATTCAGTTCTGTTTGTAGATTGAGCACTAAAAATCAGGACTTCTGTTTTTGGAGAATCCCCCGTACCCTCATTGCAGGACCATACAGTAGGACTATCCTATTGAAGGCTACTGGTTCAGGGCTCCGTCTGAGCTTTTTCATTGGTTTCTTTGTATTAGCTGCTTTGCTATTGCTTGGGTGTAGTGCACCATTGTGCACCACTACACAGAGGGACTAACTCTTGAAAGTTGCAGATTCAAAGGCACCAGTAGAAGTATTTTCCCTTAGAAGCAGATGCTGTCTAGCAGAACAGTTCTTGAATAGCTCTAAGTTGTTCATTAAACCACCAAGCAGAAAATTTACCTCTTACCTATTAACATCAGGCCTTATAGATTCCCTCTTTTATAGACCTCCTACTGTACTATATTTTAATATTAATAAAACATTTTAAATTAATTTTAATTTTAAATTAAATTTTAATTTATATTTTAATTGTAATATGTTTGTCACCCTTAAATAGCTGCCTGCCTGATAGCCTCATCTTTTTTTCTTATCTGCTGAGATACCAGGTTCAAACCTTGCATTATAGATCATCAATTTCCCTCTGTTTCCCCTGCTAGCCTAGTGGATATGGATTTTTTGAGGAAGTGTAGCATCTGCCTCATGTACACTGACAACCCCTCTTAAATCACTCAAGTACAGTTTGCGAGAGATGCTACACTAAGAATCTGGAATCACTGCACTCTCGCGCCCAAAACAGCAACACTAAATAGGTTGTCAGCTCACATGTCAAGACTCCGATTCTTAATATGCACCCAACAAATAAACCTTCATATGCAGAGTTATTTTCTAGAAACCTATATAAACACCAGAGACCTCCAAAACACCATCATGCTACACCTGACATGACACCTAAATCACTCAATACAAATAAAAACACTAGCACCTGTTTCTCACTAAATAAGCCCTTACGGCAATGCACAACTATTCCAAATGTTTTGGTTGTAGGTGACTCTACAGTAAGACACACAGACACCCCACTCACAAGGTTGAAGAAGGAAAAGATTATGGTCAACTGCCTGTCTGATACAAGGATTCACCAGATCACACATGCACTCAAGTCTCTCAACAAAAAGCACCATTATGACTCTGTCATAGCTCATATTGGTGTGAATGACTTGAAACATGCATCTCTGGACTATATGATGAAAGACATGATTGAGCTCTCTGAATATGTGTCTCAGGTGGGTGTGTCCCTAGCTTTGAGCTGCATGATACCACAATATAAGCAGAAAATGATTGACTTCAATAATTGGCTTAGTTTCTGGTGTCATTCTAAGGGGATCCAGTTCCTGTCTGGCTGGGACAACATGGTGGATAGACCACATTGCTTTGCCAGATATAATCTTTAACTGGCACCTCTAGTCTTTTGCTTGCTGGCTAAGGCACTTATCTCCCCAATAATGTCTTTTTCGGAAAGGTCACAACAACAAAATTTCCAGCATGAAAATATCAAACAGAAAGTAACTTAGGGTCATGCTTCCAAACTCTAGGAGTTTAAATCAGAATCTGCACTCTCTGGAAGCACGCCTCTCCTTGGAAGATGTTGACATTTGCGCAGTCACAGAAATCTGACTCAAGGGCACAGAAAGTACTCCAACCTTGCAAGGCTTCAATTCCTTCCACACTTTCAGACCACAAATTGAAGGTGTGACAACCAAAGGAGGTGCAGTATCTATCTTCATTAAAGATAATTACATCTCTAGACTGGTTAGACAAGAAAACTCAATGGATCTACTCCAAGTCCAAATTACCGTGGGTAAGACCCCCTTTCAAGTCATTGTCTGTTATAGGTCCCCTTCCATGAACAAAAATGCCCATGCAGCTTATTTAGACCTACTTGGGACAATTAAGGTACAACCTAACAACATAGTCATGGGTGACTTCCACTATCTTTCAATTAATTGGGAAACTTATACAAGCCCAAATTCACTCACACAAAAATTTCTGGACTTTGTTAACTCAAATGCCCTGGAACAAATAATGCACCACTCCACAAAAGGCTCCAATATTCTAGACCTGGTCCTTACCAACATGAGTAACTGATGCAACGTCACAAGTTTATGTCCTGCACTGGTTAAATCCGACCATAAATCAGTCATTTTTAAGTAGCAATAATACCACAACTCCCCAAAGGAGAAGTCAGGCTAAAACGCTTTACCAACACTAACTATACACTCCTAATGGAACGTATAATTGACTTCCAAGCTTCAGTTTCCACATATGGCATTGACGGCTATATTAAGGTATATACTGATGCCCTGTATAAACATTTTATTTTTTTTTTTTATTTTACATTTGTTGACCGGGCTAGTCCAACTGGATATATGTCCATTTTCACTAGAGGCCTGGGGAGAAAAGCTCCACAAAACACACTATCATTTATACTTTGTGACATTTACAAATGCAGCTACATTTACAGATATGTTGCCATTCATTACATTTTGTTGCATTTCTGTAAACAGAATCATGGTACATCTCAGCTATGGTTAGCCATTCAAAGATATCTCTAATAACATTTTTAAATACAGGAGCACACTCTATTTGCAGTTAACAGAAAGTAACTAGCTTGTACAGGTATGGTGATTAGTACCCTGAGAAAAACTGAGGTAGTTGGTCAGGGTTAGACAGACAACATCTACACAAATGTATAGACACAGCCATGCCAGATAAGATTAAAACAAGACCCTCAAGAAAAAACAAACCTGGTGGGCATCTAGCATTAGTAAATTATACAATAGCAAAAGAAGCTGCTGTCAAAAATACAAAAGTGAGATCCCAGAACTGAGAGAGCACCCCCCTCATCCTAAACAAGTAAATAGGACAACTCATAAAATCCTCAAAGAGCAACTATGAGAAAAATGTATTAACCATAGCCAAGGATAACTATAAGGCTTTCTTCAGCTGCGTCCACAGTCTTAAAGGTGGGACTCAGATGTGTGCTGAACTAATTGTGGATGGCATCACACACACTGACCATGTGGAAATTGCAAACCTGCTTGCAGATAGGTATGGCAAAAATTTCACCCCCACTGTCCCTCCAAGCATACCACAAACCATGTCTTCATCATCTCTTCCTCCTTGCATCTCCAAAAAGCAAGTCATCAATGCCCTCTCCAAGGCTAAAAACACAGCCTCCATGAGACCAGATGGCATTCTGTGCTGCATTCTTAATGTTTTAAAACAAGAGCTAGTGACTCCATTAGGCATTCTATTCAACCATAGCCTGAATACTGGCTTTGTCCGTATTGAATGGAAAACAGCGACTGTTATCCCCCTCCACAAGGGTGGCTCGGCAACAGACCCAGGTAAGTATAGACCAATAAGTTTAACCAGCCTCATCTGTAAGGCAATGGAACAAATCATCATGGATCTCATAAATAAG
Organism: Protopterus annectens; assembly: GCF_019279795.1. NCBI lineage: Eukaryota > Metazoa > Chordata > Ceratodontiformes > Protopteridae > Protopterus > Protopterus annectens. The sequence goes on from NC_056725.1 coordinate 1,612,460,350, forward strand.
GATACAGGTGACTTCCAAATCCTGGATCCATCCCAGTTTGGTTTTGTCAGGGGCAGGTCATGCCTGCTAAAGCTGGTGGACGTCTTCAAGAATTTGACCAGAGCCATAGATGAGGGCAAAGCCATTCACACAACCTGTCCTAACTTGGCCAAGGCCTTCAACAGTATCCCACATTTGGGCATCATTGACTAACTGACCTAGATGAATATCAGGGTCTATATTATATGTTCGAAGTTTGAAAACTTAGAATGTTAAATAATCAAATTTAAATGTTCGAAGTTTCAAACATCGAACATATAATAAAAATAAAAAAACAAAAAAACAAAAAAAAAAAAACAAAATGGAATCTAACTGACTAGTATAGGCAGAGGGGCAAGACCCCCTGCACCCCCCACATGGGGGGCTGTGCCATCCATACCCCCTGCTCTTTAAATATACCAAATCCAAGACCGCACTATAGTGCAGTAAAGAGAAGATTTCCCTTACTGCACTGTAGTGCGGTCTAAGATTTGGTATATTTAAAAAGCGGGGGGTGTGGGGGGTGCAGGGAGGCTTGCCCACCTAACTATAGCCGATAGTTTTGGGTTTGGGTTTTTTTTTTTTTTTTTTACATATGTTTGAAGTTTTATAACTTCGAACATTTAAATTCGATATTTTAATGTTCAAAGTTATAAAACTTTGAACATATGATATAGACCCAAATATCAACCCCTATGTTTTCAGGTGGGTGGCAAACTGGCTCACAGATCAACAACATTTAGTCAAAGTGAGAGTCTTTACCTTTACCATAGACCAGTCACCAGTGGGGTCCCACAAGATTCTAAAAAGTGCATCATCATTCCCTTTTGTAGAAACAATGTCCCTGCTGATTATAAAATAAACAATAATACCCTGTGTACAAATTCAGTAGTAAGAGACCTGGGAGCACAAGTTGATTGTGACCTCAGCATTTACCACCACGTGTCTACTGTGGTGAGGAAAGCATTTCACCTCGCTCACCTGATTAGCAGAGGCATAGCCCCAAGAGCAAAAGAGGTTATAACTCCCCTGCATTCATCCCTCATCTGGCCTGTTATTGAATATAATGCTCCCTTTGGTATATACCATACCAGACACCTGCAGCAACTTGAGAGACCTCAAACATTTCTAACTAAAAAAAATTCAGGGTGTCCAGTACATGTCTTATACAGACAGACTGAAGTCAGAGTCACTGTAGTCAGCAGAGTATAGACTACTTAGAGGTGACTTATGTCTGGTTTACAGGGCTATCTCTGACCCAAATCTAATGGAAATACTACACATCCATAAGTCAAATGGGACTAGAGTCACGCATTCCAGGGACCTAAATCTTGCCTGTGACATACACAGAACCTGCTGGAGACACAGATACATCTCACAGAGGTTGCCACTCCTCTGGAATAGGCTTCCAATCCATATTAAGCACAGCACTTCCATGACCCCGTTTAAACCCAACCTGGATGACTGGATGGGAAACCATACATTTCTGCTGGGGATTTCCCCATCTTCTCTCCTTTACATGGGCAGTCCTTGTTAGAAAAACCTTGGGCATAGACAATATCTCTCATCTAGTATTATAGTGGGATTTAATGACTAGGCTTGTAAAGACCCTTGGGTCAATAGCCTAGTAACATCCCATGAGCATATAAGAAGAGAGTAAATGATAAATCTGGTGGACAGAAAAAGGCCATACCTATCTGTAACATAATTACTGAACCATGAAACAACATGTAGGATAAAACAGGGAGAGGACAGTGAGCCTAAAAAGAATTTACAATTAACAAGGCAAAGACCTTTAAAAATCAGTGAAAGGATGCAACTGTGAGTAGACATTCAAGCTTGGTATTGAGAAATCTTCAAGGAAACTGCTCATTTATTTATTTCATAGAATAACACAAAATGTTACTTTAGCTCCTTATAGATAAAGATTCTTCCCTAGAACAAATATTTTCTACTAAGTGGGGACATCCACCCCAACCCAGGCCCAACAACTATCCCCACAAACCCACCTCATACCTCCCATTTAAGCATAAGCCCACTGACATACTTATACTAAACCTCAATATTCGGAGTATCATGAACAAGACTGAACAGTTACACTCAGCCATCCCCATATACAATCCAAATATTATGACCATTTCAGAAACATGGCTTAAACCCCATATTAAAGACAACTCTATAACCCTACCTGACTATAACAATCTAAGAGTAGATGGACCACAATGAAGAGGTGGAGATATCACCCTTCTTTACAAATCCAACTTGAATGTCCAGCTCCTACATAAAGAAATCCCACCTTTTAACAATGCTGAAACCCTGTTTGCCAAACTCCTTAACCAGCATAAACAACTGAACTACTCAGTATATATATATATATATATATATATATATATATATATATATATATATATATATATATATATATATATCCATTGGGCTTCCCAGACCCTCTCTCAAGAGACCATAGTCCTAGGCAATGTCAACATCAGCTGGAACAGTATACACTCTCCCACAGCCACCATCCACATTAACCTATATAGTTTCACTCAACTCATACACTCACCCACACCTATTGACAAGACCACCAAAAGAGAATCCACCCTAGACAGGGTCCTCACTAACCAACCTAACACTGCCCATCAAAGTGAAACACTACCCAACTCGCTCAATGACCACAATCCAACCTTTCTCCTTCGGCACAAACTTACATGTTCTAAACCTCCCTCCCTGCTAATAATCCATTCCCGGAAAAACTTCCCCTTAGAGAAATTCTCTGATACTCTAAATTCCTGTAACTGGGTCCCCCTCAAAATCCTTCCCCTGGATAATGCAGACGAATACTTTAACTCCATATTCCTAGAGTTACTAAACCAATTAGCCGCTCTCAAAACAATTAGGGTTCCCAAGAACCCTGCCCCTTGGCTAGAGAAAACCACAAAAATCCTAGTAAAGGATAGGATAAGGCTTGGAAATTGTGGCACAAATACAAAGCACCCAAAATTAGAGAAACATTTTCCTAACTTAGGAATAAAGCAAAGAAACAGGTCAAAATGGACAAACAAAATCACTATATTTCCTTGCAAAGAAAATATAGTAACAACCCACAAAGATTCTGAGCTGCAGTGAACAACATCCTCCAGCCCGGTAAAGTCACTACACCACCACCAAACATCGAAGGCAGAAATCTTCAACAACTATTTTACCTCCTCCATACTGAAACTCATAAATTAAATACCACCCTCAACCAAACCGCAACCCTCAACATCGCAAACTAACTCCATCCCCTTCTCATTCAAACTGGTATCAGCATCAACCATTCAAAAACTCTTAGAAAAACTCAAACCAACCACTCTCGCAGCTGACAACCTACATCCGAGTATCTCTAAATTGCATCCAAAGCCATAGCCTACCCCATCTCCCTACTCTATTTCTGAGCATACTGTTCCATTCTTGTGGAAATCCTCATATATCATCCCCTTCCACAAGGGTGGCTCCTCTACCGACCTCTCCAACTACAGTCCCATTGCAATCTTATCCACCCTATCAAAGATTCTACAAAGATGTATCCACCACCAACTCCATTACCACCTACTATCCAAAGGTCTACTATCTAAAGCCCAACATGGATTTAGACCATTCCATAGCACCACCACTGCCCTAATTAATTTCTCTAATACCATAAACTCATACAAGAACCATGGGTAACTTGTGTCCACCACTTTCCTGGATCTATCCAAGGCTTTTGATACAGTTTCCCACAAAAACTCCTTGCCTGCCTCTCTGAACTCAACCTTGATAACCCATCCCTCCACTGGATTAACAGTTACCTAAGACACCGCTCACAATCTGTCAAATGGCCCAACTCCCTATCTCCCCTACTCCCTGTCACATGTGGTGTCCCCCAAGGCTCAGTCCTAGTCCCCTTTCTCTTTAACATATTTACAAACAAACTCCACCTAGCAACAACTAAAGCTGAGATAGTCCAATATGCAGAAGATACAACCCTAATCTGCTCAGCACCCAACATCCATCTCCTACAAAATAGAGCCCAAGAATCCTTCATTGAAATAGCGGACTGGCTAAACCATCACCAACTGATACTAAACCCCAAAAAATCACAGTTAATATTATTAAACTCAACTAAGCCCAATGGCCACCCCTTCTCCATTCTCTCAGCCAACAATACCCACATCACCCCCAGTTCCAGAGGCCAAACTTCTAGGTGTTACTATAGACCATCAACTTAAATACAACAAGCACATATTGCAAACCATCTCTACAGTCCATAAAAAACCAGGATGCCTCTATCATAGCAAACAGTTCTTAACATCCATGTCCAGAACTACCATAGCCAGAACTCATCTGCTATCAACATTGCTGTATGCCTCCCCAGTGCTAAATAACATAAAAAAATGACCTGAATAAACTCTTCACTTGCTACAAAAAGATAGCAAGGTTTGCAGCCAATGCTAAGTCACACTCCCTCCACTGCCAATCCCTACATAAAACTTCACTGGCTAGAATTTCTTAACTTACTAAGTTACCACCAAATCAACATAGCTCATCAAATTCTATATCACCCTAAGAACACCCCCACCCTAGCTGGTATATTAAATTTTTACAACTCAAACAGGGCACTACAGTCCACTAACAAAACCCGGATTGAAGTTAATCCATGCAAGAACAGCATTGGAGAATCCCTTTTCTCTTATTATTTACAAAATTATGGAACACCCTCCCCCCTGACCTCAGGCTACAAAATCATTCATCCACTTTCAAAGACCTCCTTAAATCACACCTCTATTTGACCCCTGTTTGCAACTGCAAAGATGCCCCTGAACCATCACCCCCTTGACAGACAACACCTACTTCTCACTACTGTCTCTGTAACCACCAATGTGCATTGTATAACCTTGTAAATATTGTAAATATGTACCTGTTCTGAGCACCTTATGTTCATATACTGTACAAATACTGTATTATTTGTGATCTGCTGATTTAAACTATTAGTGTACTTCATTTGACTGCCTTTTTACTTGATAATATTCCACTACTCTTTTTTTTTGTCAACAACTATTATTGTTGGCCAACAACTATTATTCCATACAACAGTCATGCCAGGCTAAAATGCCAACATTCTTCTAAATGTAAATTTTAACAACCTATATATTTTTAACTGTATTTTAAACTGGAACTTTTTGGAGATTTTCTCCCCAGGACTCTGCTGAAAATGAGCACCAGCTGTCCAGTCAGACTATCCTGGTAAAAGAAATATTAAATAAAAAATAAATAAAATGCTAGGGTCTATTTGCATCTTTCTGCAAATAGCATCTGTACTGATTATTTTAATTGCACATTTTCACCTTACACACACACACACACACACACACACGCGCACACACACACACACACACACACACACACACACACACACACACACACACACACACACACACACACACACACTCTCACACACACACACACGGTCATTTACCATTAAGAGAGATAATGTATCTCGTTTTATGCACAAAGTAGTCTAACCCCCTTTGCTAATTACTGTCTTATCATTGCATGTATTTTTAATAATGTGATAAAGATTTTCATACACTCAAAGTAATGAATTCAGTCCATTTCAATCATGTTACATTCGCTTACCTCCACTCCCAACATTGTTTATCTATTACTACATTGATGCTGCAGTCTATGTATTCCACACACACAAATCACAAGACTGTTAAAATATGTATATTGCCTATAGGGGATGAGGGAGATATTATTCCCATAGTAGTCCCAAGGCCTCCCCATGGCCTGGGTTGGCCTCCCTGAATTCTTTCTCACTGTTCTGTAGTGCTGGTTATACGAGATGAATCTAATGGAAATCACATCCTACTGCACACTTTGAATAGAAAGCAAGACCATAGTGCAGACTGCTGGCATTACAATCCTTAGATGTCTGTTTCTGGCTTACTTTTAGACTATAGGACAAATTATTTAGTTAGTATGACTTAATAGTTTGCCCTGTAATTAAGAAAAAAACAAACAAAAAAAACAAAATGGAGCATTGGGGTCAGACCTTTGCTGTGATTGCTTGTTTGTAAGAAATAAGGATACAAAAATGTAAACTGCAGTACATCTGGCATATGCCTGGTTATACCCTTAATGAATACCATTTCAAGAGGATGTTTCTTAACTTAACTCTCCCTAAGCTCCATCTCTGACTGCTGGAACAGGTCAAGGTCGTGCCTAGTCAGGTCGCTGTACTGGTGTTGGCACTGCTTGCCAGGATGAGTGATGCCAGTGGCATCACATATTCTGGCAAACGCATGCCAGCTATCAACACTGCACAAAGGGCCATCATAGCACCACAGCAGGTACTCAGCAAGAAAGCTGTGCAGAAACAAAAATAATATCTTGCTGTTCCTGGCACATCATGATGGAGCCCTGCAGACAGAATGTCTTGTCCACTCACACTGGTTCACTGAACAACCAAAATGGTAGCCCCATGTGCAATGCACATATTTAGACATCACTAGGCATAATTTAGTACCGCTGCACAGGGCATGCCTCTCAACCTACAGATATTGAAAATAAGTACAAAGACCCTTGAAAAGTAGATATCCAGCAAAAAAATCTAAGCATCTAATTAGCATAAATGTTGAATACCAAATAGCACATAAGTTTTCCTACTGCTAGTAGGAATTTGGGATACTACACAGAAATGCATGTTTGAAAACAGATTGATGAAATCATGGAAAATATAAAACATTATTAAAGAGAGTGTTAAACCTGTAGACTTTAATGAAATGTATTGAAAGATACTAACAGGAAGATAATTTATTTTTGATTCTGAATAAAGATTTATGATGACTGTGCTCTTTCTTTAGATTATTGTTGACGCTGGTATATTAGTCATGTAATGTGTCTTTTGTGATTTACACACCTTCAAAAATCATGTGTGATGAAGGGGATTCAGAAAATTGTGGGAAGTAGTAAATTAAGCCTGAAATAGGGGAGGGTGGCCTAATGGTTAAGGTGTTTGCCTTACAAACAAAAGATGCAGGGTTTGAGTCTCACAAGGGATAATTGGCTAGGCTTAAAATGGCTCGCAAGGGCAGTTAGCTTAGTACTAACCTATGAACTATGAACCTATGAACTATGAACACCTCCAACAATATGTACATCATGTGCAGGGGTAAACCAGGCCTGAAAATAGGTATATTCCTACAAAATAGAGAGAGTTGTGAGGTTTTCAGCAGGGCATTACTGGGCCCACATAGACTATGTGCATGAACATAACGTTTGCTTGCTTGCTTGCTTACAGCTGTGCCAAGCATAGCTAGTACAAATTGATGCAAGTTCCTCATCTCATTCTAGCTGCGATTTATTAAATTGCTTTATTACTAAAACCGTCATGCTAAATGACAGTTATTAGCAAAGTATAGAAAGTGGGTTGCATTTTTTAAGGAATGCTTAGAGAAATAATCTGGGGATTTCAACACAATACACAGTAAGTCTATAGAATTATATTTAAAGATACTGTAGGAAGATATCCCAACTGCTAATGTAAACCAGCTCTATACCTAACACCTATTGAAGATAGAAGTAACATTGAGAAAGATACCATGGAAAATGTTTGAATGGGAACAGCTAGGAAGTGCAAGACACAAGTGACATTATGACCACACATATTGTGGTAGGCATGACAACTCACAGTAAGGAAGGGGTGTAACATGATGTACATAGAAATATAAAGGGCCAGTAGGCAACTGGGATCATAGGTAAGCACCAGGCTGCCATTTTAAGCTAGATTCAGCTGGTTGTGGCTAGCCTAAATCTCACATCCAAACTGTGTAAAAAGACCACAACAATTACAGCAGAGTCTACTTGGGGGAGATCCAAAGAGCAGTGCAAGGTTCTGCTAACCAGCTGGAAAATGGGGAAAGGGAGTCAGTGGCCATAGACAGATGACCTCCATATCCTGTTTGACAGATACAGATACAGACTGCTACATGTAACCCAAGGTCTAGAGGGCTTGTCATGGACCCTCTCACCCCAGATAGTCAACAACTGGAAAAAGTCCTCATCCAGGAAGTAGAAGCATTAGTTCTGCTCCGCTCTCCCAACAACACACACATACACACATGGCATGTGCGAACTGGGCAAAGGTGCTATGGAAAAGATGTATTGGGGACAGGAATGGAGGAGAGGGAAGTAGAATGTGAATTCTGTAGGTAGCCATAATAGATCTATGCAACAGGTATGGCAGAGGTAGCCAATATGATACTCCATGTAAAGGACAAGGAATGTGACATTATCAAGAACATGTACACAACAGTGGAAGACCTCCAATGGAGAAATGTCTTACCCCTACAGTTGAATTCATTATATTTCCATCTGAGGAGGTAGAACAGACCCTAATACCTTGGTGTGGATTTGGATGTGAGAACTTGTCCAGCCGCATCTGCTTCATTATCTTATTTTATCTGTTTTTGCATTTGTTAATGGGTAAGTATACTGTTCCAAAGATCTTATACAAGCATGCCATAAGCCAAGTGGAAAAGACAAGTATAACAGAAAGTAAACATAGCATATCTTCACCATTGAATACTGAATGTGCCAAACATGACACTCAAATACATATTTTGCTTTAGTTGAGAGGAGTCTATTTATATTGCTGAGCTTCTAGTGTGAATAAGTAGCTAAATACCAAGTGAAGATACCGTCCAGGTAAACGTCAGGAAAATAGAAAGCTAGAAAACGTGTAAAAGAGAATATCTAGAGACAGAGTAGGGCTATTTGGGTTCCATTCACACAGCCAGGTGTTGCCATATAGGAAAGAGTAAGGTTAAACTAATAGAGAGGTGGTTATGCATAGCTGCACAAATGTAGTGGTAAGAAAAAATATATTACAGAGAACTTAGATAAGAAGAGGGAAACTTGAAACTGCTGACAAAGCCAATAAAAACAAAGAAACTGAGCAGCAGGCAGGATTAGGAGGGGAAGACTTAAAGATGCCCTGGTGTGAGGTGAGAAGAAAGAAAATTTAGAAAGAGGTTACCTGTGAATTGCTGTATTATGCAAACATTTTTTTGGTTGGCTGCTGAACAGTGAGTGAGATGGATAACCTGGAGTATCAGGGCAGGTAATTTGTGTGTCTTGTTTGGGTTTTTTTTGTTTGTTTGTTTTTTTTTTTTAAGTATTTTCTAAAGTTTTAATAGGTTGGAGCTATTGCAATATTCTGGTGTGTTTGGTAAAAAAAATGTCTGCCTCAACAAGAGTATATACGGTCAGACGGGGAGATTGCAGGAAGTTCTTTTGGGAAGGAGTACTTCTCATAGATTATCTTAAATATGAAGGAGGTAATAAGTAAAGATAACTTAACATGGGGAAGAAGCCATTTGGATCGAGTAATTTTTAGACAGTGATGCTCATTGTGTCAATTATTGTAAATAAATCTGCAAATTTTGCTCTGTTTCATTTGCACAATATTAAGGCCTTCTGTTATTTGAGAGGTAGCGTTTGGCAGGCCATATTCTAGCCTAGGTAGAAGTGCATTTATAGCTATAGCCTGCCTGTAATCATTGGATGGAAATTATAACATTTTGTAGACAATCCTAAATTGTTAATCTATGGGAAGAATGGGACTTTCAAGATGGCTGCACACTGATCAAAGGGTGGATTAGAGCACTCCCAGTGTGAAAACTGCAATTGTAAAAAAAAAAGAGTTATAAAATTACATCAAATGTTATTACTGGCTTATAATGGTAAGTCCCTCTTCGACAACGCCATTGCCAAAACCTGGAACACACTACCAAGCCAAATAACTTTTACCACCTCCTTTAGTCAATTTAAAAAAACTCCTGAAAACCCACTATCTAAGTAACTGGCTATGCTCATGCCACTCACCAGGCTAATCCATACCAAGAGAATTTGTCAAGGTACAAATATGTATAAACAGCTTCTCCCCTGAAAGGTTCCAAACCCATGTACATTTACCTTACAAAACTTACAACTGCAAAAGAAAAAAAAATGTACCTCTGATTATCTACTGTAAGAAATGTTAATCACTAGCATGATGTCCTGTTGTGTGTATATATGTTATATGTATGTTTGTTAATCACTAGCATGTTGTCCTGATGTGTGCATATATGCTATATGTCTGTTTGTTAATCACTAGCATGTTGTCCTGAAGTGTATATATGCCATATGTATGTATGTTCTACTTCTTTTTTACTCTCATGTAATGTATTGTAATGTGGAGCTTTTCTCCCTGGGCCTCCGCTGAAAATGGATCTGTGTCCAGTCAGACTTTCCCAGTAAACAAATGTAAAATAAATAAATAAATAAAATAAAATAAATGACATTACTTTGGTGCCAACAAAGAAAAAATTGGAGAAATTAACTTCTTTGAAACAGTTACCAAAGCCATAAACGAGGGGAAGAAGGTGCACACCGCCTACCTTCACCTGCCAAAGCCTTTGACAGTATTCCCCACTTGGGCATAACATATAAACTCTCCCAGCTAGGCATCAACTTGTATGTTACCAGATGGGTAGCTAATTGGCTCACTGATAGAATCCACTCAGTCAAAGTAGGGGAAGCCACCTCTAGTAGTAGACCCATAACGAGCGGCGTACCCCAAGGATTGGTCTTGCGGCCTCTACTGTTTGAAATATACTTTCCTGAGGTGCAAGCCAAAACCAGTGGTCTGTGGCTCACAAAGGTTTCAGATGACTGCAAGCTGGGTGCTGTCTAAAATTCCTGTAGTGATGTGAACATCCTCCAAGAGGGCCTTACCCAAACTAATGACTGGTGCCAGAAGCATGGCCTCAAACTGAATGCCAAGAAATGCATCATTATCCCCTTTGGAGAAAATGTCATCCTCACTAATTATCACATTAATAACAATGTACTAAGCATGCAATCAGTCGTGAGGGACTTGGGCACCCAGGTTGATAGCAACTGACTTTTGACCACCACATTGCCTCCATTGTGCAGAAGGCTTTCTACATGGTCTACCTCATAAATAAGGGTATTTCATCCAGGAACAAGGAGGTCATAACATCCTGTACTCATCCCTTATCAGACCCATTATCAAGTACAATGCCCCCTTGCCGAGCACATGCAGCAGTTGAGGAGACCACAGGGTCTCAAACACCTATCATATACATTAGGCTAAAAGCACTAATGGTCTTCTCACTCTCATACAGACTGCTCAGAGGTGACCTGTGTCTAGCATACTAGGCCATTTCAGACCCAGCATTGATGGAGTTACTGCATATCTGTAAGACAAACTCCACGTAACCCACACACAAGGCCTTAACCTGGTCTGTGACATTAATAGAACTGTTGGCGGGATAGATTTGTGTCCCAAATACTCCATCATCTGTGGAATAGACTCCCTCTCCATGTCAAGCAGAGTTCCTCTCTAGCCTTCTTTAAGAGGAACCTGGATGACTCGACGGGCAACAGAAAATATACCCCTGGGAATCCATCTGTGTCCCTGTTGGACAGTGGAAACAAGTGCTGACTTTGAGGGAATATGGGCGAAATTCATGCTTATAAGGGCCTCCGGGCCAGTAGCCAAGTATCATCCTATGAATCCTATGAATCCTAAGAAAATCAACCAAAAAAGGAGAAGAAAAAATTCTATCTGGGAAACGTCCTGCAGCTGTTCAGCAAAATGAAGTTCAAGTTTCAAGTTTGGTATAGACGATGTTTTCCAGTAATTTAGAGGAAATAAATCAAATGTATTTTGGGATATTTAAAATCAGTATAACAGTGAATGAATGTATGTAGTCACATAACAAGAGGCTGTAAGAAATAAGAGAAGTTTAATCAACTATTTAAATGAGTTGATAGTACTTCAAAAATCAGAGGATGAAATGAAACATAAGGCTGCTCGGGAAAAGTCATTTCAAAAAATGGTAAAGATAGAAGACAAAGCTCACAGAGAAATCCTGAGATTGATGTTTGGTCAAAGAAAGAAAGAAACCTGGAGACAATTCATTCCAGATCAGTCCTTTATTCAGTGCAGTTAGGCGGATGAGCTCTCTAACCTATTACCCAACACCCTTGGTGTCCCACAAGGTTCTATATTAGGATCCTTACTGTTTTCCATCTTCATTAACGACCTACATACTGTCATCCCCAATGTCAGCTGTATCCAGTATGCTGATGACTCCACCCTTATTTGTTCAGCTACATCTCCTGCAGAATTGAGGTCTGCTACCCAGTCCGCCTTTAATACCATAGAAAATTGGCTCTCTGAACATCGATTGCTACTTAATCCTAAAAAAACTAAAGTGCTGCTATTTTCCCCCACACAAAGGTCTGCTGTTTTTTCATTTACCATAAATGCAAAAGATGGGACTATCATCTCCCCTGACCCCTCTACAAAGCTACTAGGTCTCATTATTGATAATAACCTAAAATTTGACCTACACGTAAATCAATTGATCAAGACTGTCAATAAGAAACTTGGATCACTATATAGAATTAAAGCCTTCTTAATCCCTCCAGCTATGATTTCCATTGCCCGCTCTTACCTACTCTCAACCCTTCTATATGATTCCCCCTTCTCTCTAATCTAACAAGTTTGTACTTAATAGACTGTCAACATGTTACAATCACATTGCCAGGTTTGCCACAGGCCGGTCTTTTAGAACACACCACTGCTACATCCTTAAACAACTTCAGTGGCTAGAACTTCCCGGTCTTATTCAATTTAACCTCCTGACTGTAGCCCAGAAAATTCTCCATAACCCGGATAAAACACCAGCTCTTAAAAATATTATCACCCCCCTATAACAATCTGAGACTGCTTAGATCCGCAAACAAACTACTAATTCAAACTATCAAAACCAGCAATGCAGCGGGTGACTCCCGCTTTGCAAACTCTGTTGGCAGAGTCTGGAACCTACTCCCAGCTGATATTACATTGCTTTCCTCCCTAACCCAATTTAAATCCAGACTCAAAAAACACCAGGCTCTAAACTGGCTATGCCACTGCATCAAGCCTGGCTAACTCTTATCTAAATTGAGAATTATTTCTCAAAATACTGTTAAAATTTCCCCTGTGTTTAACCTAAGGGAAACTTTATCCTATGAACTTGCTTTTACATTCTTTGTATATATCAAATCTGTAAAATGTCTACATTGTTTATAACTGTTTTTAACTGTAACTGTTTGTCTTGGAACTTTTCTCCCCGGGCCTCAGCTGAAAATGGACATGATTCCAGTCGGACTATCCCGGTCAACGAATGTAAAATAAATAATAAATAAATGCCCACTGTACCAGAGAAATTGGAAGGAATAGACTGTGTTAATTTTATGAATGTGCAAATATGCAGATGGACAAATCCACTGCAGGATTTTTAATCAAAAGGACATATTGTGTATATGCTCCAAACCTGGTCATGAGAAACCAGCCTAGACCTATATTAGTAAAGATACAATAGTACTTGTAGAAGGAGTTGCTCTCCTGACATGGCAAAAATCCTACAGTTGCCTGTAAGGGCCATGGAAGCCAGTCAAGTCTTGGATTGGAAGTTTCACTGCAGAACCCTTTTCTTTTTCACATTTCTAATTATCCGTGCCATGTTAGCTTCCATGGTGAAGCAAAGGTATTCTTCTTATCCAGCCATTAGGAACCTTGACGATTGGATGGGAGCTAGGAAATTCACCCCGGGGATCACATCAGTAGCCCTGCTAGACAGGAGTCCAGGAAAGTAAATATTTGTGGGAAGCAATAGCCAGGGAATCATTATGGCTAGGCTTGTATAGGCCGTTGGGCTGTGTCAAAGAAAAAATAACTTCAAAATGATCAACACATGGCAAGTTCAGGTTAAGGCACTTTAATCTTGCAGTAAGGAGACAAAAATGTGCTAATACAGAGTTTGTCTAACTAAAATCAGGAAGTGCGACTATTTTTATACATTTCTTATAAGGTATTGCCTACTAAGCTGACGTAATAAATCACAAGTTCTTTCAATATTGTTTCTCAGCAGCTGTTTGTCCATGATTTTCTGCTGGCATATCAAGTTTATAAAAAAACTTCCTAAGAAAAACAACGTGGCCTTGACGACCACCGGTCAGATACAACTTTTACTATGCAATGTTATTATTCAAGGTACTATGGCTAATTTGAGCACAAAGCAAGTAAAGATTACAGTTCATTTCTTCTAGCAGTCTTTTGTCTGATGTATCTCTTCTTTTCCGCAGCTGTGCATGTTCTCATAACACGAACAGGGCTGATTGTTCATATTCAATCACATTATAGAAAACAGTATTGTTCTATTCATTCACTATTCATTCATTTTCCTGACCTAGCAGATAATCATCTGCTTCCCAGTACATTTCCAAAAGGCATAAACATGAATTTTGCTGTGCTAGCAAATACTATGTCAGAGAGCATCTTGCAATTTCAGAAAGCATACTGCAGTTTGAAAAGCATTTTATAATCTCATACAAAATTAAGCTGTACATAAAATAGAATGAAAAGTGTTAACCCTTTTAGCTTCTAATAAGCACTAAACATATACATTAATACATATTTTTCTAACAGGCTGATAGCCTAGTACCTACCTATGAACCCATGAACATGCTAGAGAATTTTCCAGTAAGTTATGTTTGGTCAAAGAAAGAAAGAAGCCTGGAGACAATTCATTCCAGATCAGTCCTTTATTCAGTGCAGTTAGGCAGATGAGCACTTTCTGAGACAGTGTTCAACTGAGCTGTAATTTATCATGAACAATGCAAGACAGACAGTAATCTTTAACTACACCCCCTCGGTGTGCCTCAATTATGGAGGGAGCCAAGGGGTGTATCCTTTGGGAATTTAGAACTCCCCTTCATCCTTAACCCATAAGGTGCTGGTATAATGCCCAAAATACTAAAATAACATAAAGAAAAGCATGCCTTGTTTTATTACACTTATCAAACCTATTAGAATGTGTCATTATTATTTATAAATCATTTCTAAGACTTACGCAGTATAATATAGTAGTCATCGTTTTTTTAGTCCATCTGGATACTTGAGAGTTATATGCATATTAAAGAAACACATTTGCCAATATTTCATTTTCAATAAATCAGTAAGTAGGAAACGCAGAATGTTTTTTAATGAGGCCTACATCATCATCATCTTTTGGCTGTTCCCGTTAGGGGTCGCCACAGCGGATCATCTGTTTCCATTACTTCCTGTCCTCTGCATCTTGCTCTGTCACACCAACCACCTGCATGTCCTCTCTCACCACATCCATAAACCTTATCTTAGGCCTTCCTCTTTTCATGTTACCTGGTAGCTTCATTCTTAGCATATTTTTCCCAATATACTCTGCATCCCTCCTCAGCACATGTCCAAACCAACGTAATCGTGCCTCTCTGGCTTTGTCTCCAAACCTTCCAACCTGGGTTGACCCTCTAATATAATTATTCCTAATCCTGTCCATCTTCATCACACCCAGTCCAAATCTTAACATCTTCAGCTCTGCCACATCAAGTTCTAACTCCTGCCTTTTTGTCAATGCCACTGTCTCCAACCCATATAACATAGCTGGTCTCACTACCCTCTTGTATACCTTCCCTTTCACTCTTACTGGTACTCGTCTGTCACAAATCACTTCTGACACTCTTCTCCACCCACTCCATCCTGCCTATACTCTCTTCTTCACCTCTCTTCCACACTCACCATTACTCTGAACTATTGATCCTAAGTATTTAAACTCATCTACCTTCTCCAAATCTATTCCTTGCATCCTCACCATTCCTCTATCCTCCCTCTCATTCACACACATACATTCTGTCTTAGTCCTGCTGACCTTCAATCCTCTTCTCTCTAGAGCATATCTCCATCTCTACAGGGTCTCCTCCACCTGTTCCCTACTCTCACTATAGATCACAATGTCATCTGCAAACATCATAGTCCACGGGGACTCCTGTCTGATCTCGTCTGTCAACCTGTCCATCATCTTTGCAAATAAGAAAGGGCTCAGAGCTGATCCTTGATGTAATCCCACCTCCACCTTAAATGAGGCCTACAGTAAACATTAAAAAGATCTTTCACTACAGAATTGCTTCGTCAGATCTACCTATCTGGAAAGGAGGCTGCATTCAGGGAATGATACTTAATACTTAATCCATCAAAATAAAAAATAAACATAAAAACGCAAACAAAAAAACACCAAACGCCAAATACTTAAGACAAAAACATTGTATTGGAAGTTGTCTCACTAGGTTTACCAACATGGTAGACTAACACTGTATCTGGGTTGTGTTTGCCATATCCACAAATATAACTACCTAGCTCTGTTAGTGTTTAAATAAAGAGCTTCTCAATATTATAGGTGCCTGATGTTGAGAATGAAGCAGGAGATTATTGGGCCAGAGAGACTACATAGGGGAGGGAGAATAAAAAGTAGGACCAGAGATAGGTGATAGTTAAATACTGTGGACAGCAAGAGTACAGAACCAAATAATAGAGAACCAAACAGAATATAGTATACAGGAGGTGGGGTATCTTGTCCTGCAAACAGTCCATTAACTATATCAGGAGATTCACATCAGTATTAAGTAGGTTGAGTTAATAATAATACTACTAATAATAATAACATTAATAATAACAGTAATAAAAATAATCAAGAGAAAAGACAAAAGAAACAGTATGAAATGAGATGACCAAAAGTTGTAAATTAGGGATTAAAAGATTGAATCACTACTTTATTGCCTTTTGAGTCCATAAATACATGAGGTCCTGGGAAACAGAATGACATTTGAACATTAAGCTTATTACCCATTAAGTCCATATTGACCTAAAGTCCTGGGGAACTTAGGGATCCAGAAATGAGTTATAGTTCAATAGTATAAATGATGGTCCAGTTTTTGTAGATTTAGTATGCAGTTAACAGACACTGTTGTGTTTAGATCAGGGTATTTGTTGGCTTGGAGCCTGATTTGCCATTCAAGTTCCATTTTTTCTAATCTGTCATTTTTTTGCCTTCATATGGATCTCCAGTTAGCTATTCGATGATGAGGAAGGAAAATTTGTTGTGGCCCAGCTTATCCTTTTTAGATTGTCACTTTCTCTGCCCACAAGCAAGGAGGTTGCCACTCACGTTAGTTATTAACACCCTTATGAGAGCATGGAATTTTGGCTTATTATGACATGGCAAAAAAGGAAAAGTATTAACAATTGGGGACAGCAGAGTGTTTGTGGAAAATAATTACTCAGTGTACTTCAGACAGAAGAGAAGAAAGTTTATCCCAACAATCAGGGAATGTTGAGAAGCAGGTGTGCAATTCCAGCTGTCTTCATTTTTTTCCTTGAGGATCAAAGACAGGAGGAGGAAAGGTTTAGCCTCAATATTCTGACAATAACAAAGCTCAGTCAAACATGTTCTTGTTATTCCAAAGGAAACGCATGACTTGACAAGAAAAAGTACACAGGCTGACTAGAAGAAATAGGATTCGTCTGGATTTGAACCAGAGACTGGTGCTGGGAGTTGGAGATAACCAGGAAGAAGACCAGCAATACTGTGAAATTTGTGAGTGACTGGGAGAGAATGTAAAGTATCAGTCCCATTAGATGTAGGATTAGACTTGAAATATGGCTTTGCAAGAGAAAGTGACTAACAAAGACTGGGTTTTCATTGTGTGACACTGGTGGGCTAATTGTAAAGCACATGCCCCACTTTATGTCATTAGTGTTTACAAAGACAAGGAAGTGATGGAACAAGCACCTGTAAGTAAATCAGTTTTTGTTATTATTATTTGTATAAAACTGTATGGTTATCATATTGTAAGCCTAGCATGACAGTTGAAAAACCTCGCTGCTTTGCCAGAGACCATTTGCACCTGGCACCAACAGGCTTTCAGTTGCTGACAAAGGCTCTTGCCTCCCCCATATTGCCTTATTTAGGCAAGGTCTCACAAACAAAATTGCTGACCTGAAAGTTGCCAATTGTAACAAAATAAGGGCTAAATGCTAGGAGCTTAAACCAAAAACTGCACACCCTGTAAGCACTTCTAACATTAAAAGATGTAGATGTCTGTGCAGTCACAGAAACCTGGTTCAGGGCTTTACAGAGTACCATGGTCTTGCAAGCTACAATGCCTTCCACACCTTCAGACCACAAGAAGAATGTTTGAGAACCAAAGGAGGCAGTATTTCTATCTATATTAAAGATAAATTCACCTTCTGACTAGTTAGACTAGACAACACCATGGAGTTACATCAAGTTCAGATTACTGTGGCTAAGACACCCATTCAAATCATAGGCAGTTATAGATCTCCCTCCATAAATCATGATACAGACAAGGCCTACTTGACCAAACTGGAGTCATTCCAAATGTTGCCAAACACTGTGGTAATGGGGAATTTCAATTACCCCACCATCAACTGGGAAACCTACTGTAGCCTTAACTCACATGCACAAATGTTCTTTGACTTTGTTAACTCAAATGCCCTGGAACAAATTGCTCAAACCCTAACAATGAGAGGAATTAACATATTAGATCTGGTCCTCACTATAATAACAAACAGTTGCACTACTGCAACTGTCATACCCTAATTAGTTAAAGCAGACGATATATCAGTCACCTTCGAACTGGCACAAACACCAGAAGTCATAAAGGGTGAAGTAAGTCAGACTAAGAAACTTCACCAAAGCAAACTATACCTGCCTATGGAAAGGTATAAATGCATTCCAAGCCCCACCCACAGCTGTAGATGGTAACTACACCAAAGCTTACACTGAAGCCCTGTACAATCACTTGTTTAAGTGTAAAGACTAAACTGTTCCAGATAGAATCAAAGCCCAAGCCGCAAGTTAAAACAATCCACCCTGGTGGACATCCAGCATTAACAAACTTTACAACAAATGCAAAATATTTTTATCTAAGAAAACTAAGGCAAGGCCCCAACAATGGAAAAGCAGCCTCCTCAGCCTCAGCAGGCAAATAAGAGAACATGTCAAATCCTCTAAGGGTAATTTTGAGAAAAATCTAGCAATCACATCCAAGAATAATCATAAGGCCTTTTACAGCTACGTAAGTAGCCTAAAAGGTAGGACCCACGCATGTGCCAATAGTATTACACACACTGATCCTGCAGAAATAGCAAACCTGCTAGCAGACAAATGTGGCAAAGAATTGACTCCCTTATCCCCTCCAAACTTATCCCAAAACTTGCCCTTAACCCCCCACCCACCCTACATATCTGAAGAGCAGGTGATTAAAGCCTTCTCTAAGGCATAAACACAGCCTCTTAAGGATTAGATGGCACCCCACGCTCTCTTCTAAACAAACCAAAACATGAACTGGCATCACTATTAAGTACCCTATTCAATCAAAGACTATCCACAGGTGTTGTTACTGCAGAATGGAGAACAGCAACAGTTATCTCCCTCCACAAAGGTGGCTTAGCAACAGACCCGGAGAATTATAGACTCATAAGTCTGACCAGCCTAATCTGTAAGAACATGGAATGCATCATCATGCATCTCATAAATAAAGACATAGGCGACCTCCAAACCCTAGATCCGACCCAATTTGGCTTTGCCAAGGGCAGATCCTACCTGTTAAGCCTGATAAATTTCTTGAAAAATGTGAACAGAGTCATTGATGAGGACAGATCTATGCACACAGCATACCTCAACTTAGCAAAAGCCTTTGACACAATCCCACACTCAGGCATTGCTGATTAACTTAGCAAACTGAAAGTAAACCCTTTGTTGTAAGATGGGTTGCCAACTTGCTCACTATCCGGAAACACACTATCAAAGTGGGTGACTCCATATCAACCAGCAGACAGTCACCAGCGGGGAGCCACAAGGGTCAGTGCTGGGCCCCCTACTGTTTGGTATAATCTTCTCAGAAGTTTAGGGCCAGAACTAAGGGGCTGTGGCTGATCAAGTTTGATGACAACTGCAAACTGGGTGCAATTATATAATTCACAAATGATGTCAGTATACTTCAGGAGGATCTTATGCAGACCAATGACTGGTGTCTTAATCACCGTCTCAAACTGAATGTAACAAAATGCATCATCATTCCCTTCGGTAAAAACAATGTCCCTTCACACTATCAAATTAACATCAATACCTTATGTACCAAGAAAGTGGTAAGGGATCTGGGATCACAAGTTGACTGTGTCCTTAACTTTGACCACCATGTGTCTACTGCAGTAAGGAAAGCCTTCTGCATAGCCCACTTGATTAGCAAAGGCATCTTCTATAGAGCAAAGGAGGTTTTAACCCCTCTATACTTGTCATTAATCAGACCCGTAGTTGAGTATAACACCCCTTTTTGCATGTACCATACAAAGCATCTGCAGTAATTGGAGAAACTTCAGAGTTTCTAACAAAGAAGATCAAGGAACTTCAGCACGTGCCTTACACAGACCGACTAAAGTCCTTGTCACTATACTCTGTAGTGTATAGACTTCTTAGGGGAGACTTATGCCTAGCTTAACAAGCAATCTCCAACCCAAACCTGATGAATCTGCTGCACATCCATAAGTAAACAGGACTAGAGCTACCCATTCAAGGGACCTAAATATGGCCTGCGACTTGAATACATACATACATACATACAAATGTTTCAAGCACGGGCATTAAAGCTCTTCTAGCTTGCCAATATGCCAAAGCACTTGTTCCCATAATAAATGTCCAGGCTGTTCTTAAAAATATCTAAACTAGTACTTGCTTTAATGTAATTTGGTAGTCTGTTCCATGCATCAGCTACTCTGTCAGAGAACCAATTACTACACTTCTCATTCCTATAGAATCTTCTACATAGGTTATCTGATGGTTCTCTAGCACTTTTTGATAGCCCCAAACATTCCCAGAGGTAGTTGTCCCTAAATGCCCTATATACCTGAATAAGATCTACTCTTAAATATCTCTAAGAGACACTGTACAAGTTCAGATATTTTAGTCTTTTATAATAACTTAGATTTTCACATCTATGGATGCCCTTAGTATATTTCCACTGTCCACTGAATAGGGTGTTCTGGAAGGACAGCTATGTCTCCCAGCAACTGCCTTATCTTTGGAATAGGCTGCCAATTCATGTAAAGCAGAGAACCTCAATGGCACTGTTCAAAAGGAACTTGGATGAGTGGATAGTGCACGGTAAATTCTTACTGTGAATAGCTCCCACAAACCTCCTGGACATGGGCAGTCATTATTAAATACAATCTTGGATATTGACTGGAGTATCTATTGTATTACAGTGGGATGAAATAGTTAGGTTTGAAATAACCTCTGGGTTGATAGCCTAGTAACCTTCTATTATCCTATGATCCTATGTAAAGCAGTTGTGTATACGCTCCAATCAAGAGTATTTAAAATGTGAGGTGGGGGAAGAGTTGTCAGTGACTACTTTAAAGAAAGTATTTTTGTTTATCATATTGATCACTGCCGCAGTAGCTTTAGCTATATTGGGTTATATCCTGCCAAGTATGCAACAGCCAGCCAGCTTCCATTGCTTCAGGGAACCCACCTTCCATGCACTCAAACCATTTGGCAGCTTGAGCTGAATTACCTAAAAAGACAGTTTTGAGTGCCAAGCTCTTCATAACTTTCTTGCCACTGAAGCAAGTACTCCTCTGTCGGCTTTCAAGGATCGATGGTCGGCTTGTGCTGCTCCATTGCTAGCCAGATAAGTTCCTTTTCAGGAAAACCTCCCACATTTAAATAGTTATTGTTTAATTTTACTTTTCTAATAGGAAAGATAATTTTCTACTTGGAGTTTGTGCTTTAAAGGACTATAGCGAGACATAACTTCACTTTTAAACGAGAGTCTAAAAGTTGTTAAAAGTAGATGAAAACATTTTATCTCTGTGTTTGTTTTACATTTGGGAGAGACAAAGGGTATTAAAATGTATTTTACTCTGTTTTATTGAGAAACAGTGGCTTTTTACAATTTTAAATTTTTACCTGGGTGTGCTGCCTGTTTTCCCTAGGAAAAAGACACCATTTTTGGCTTGACCATGGAAAAAAAATACTGGTCCCATGGTCAATCCTTTTTCCACCCACAAAAAGAAATACACAAGTAAACAGCCTTTGCCACCATAGCAGACTACCAATGTGCCTCATCTTCTGGTGGGTGAATCTGTTGCCAAACCTGGTTACTCAGACCACTAATCATTTAACCTGGATCCCTCTGGTGTGGCATGTACAGTTACTATGAACCAGGGTTAGCCAAGTCCTCTGTGAGTGTTGTGGACTGTAATTTAGGGAGCAGGGAAGTCTTCCTTGTTTACTCAGAATGTCATGACCGTCCCTAGGAAAGCTGATTTTTCCTGTCCAAAAGAAACAGAAAACTAAACATGTATCTGCTCTTGCTCAAATTACCCTGGACAGGAATAGTTTACAAGATCTGGTTCATGGTTTAATTTGGGCTATTGGTCTTTCTTATAAGGTGGTTGCTGGAAAAAGAAAAAGGATACCTCTTTTCCTGGAGAGAGATTCAACATTCTCAGTCTGAACAGGCAGATGAAGGACAGATTTAATGTTTTCTCCTTGCATTTCTGATTCAGATTCAGAGGAGAACACTATCTGATTCTCTGTGGTGAAGTTTCTTTTTCTCAGAGACTTTCCAGAATGTGACAATGTTTTCTATGGATTAATACTGAAGTTTATCAGTCCCTCAGAAAATACTATGAGCTGTTACAATTGAACTTTCCAGAACCTTCACCTATTACCCTAGTGTTGTCAGCACTGGAGGATGTATGTGTCGCTGCGTGCAATATTCCTTATAGCCTGCTGCCTCTAAAAAGGCAGAGAGAGTATATGAAGTTTCTCATTCTTTTACATTTTTATACACTCATCCCAGTCCTGACAAGGAGATATATCTTTAGTTAATCTCATTCATGCTAAACATTTACTTAATTCCAACCCTACAGCTTGTGACAAGGATGGGAAAATAATTAATAAGTATGGCAAAAAGATGTATACTTTGGCAAATTTGATTTTCAGAATTTTGAATTCTCAGGTTCATAAGTTAAAGTATGTTAAAGTTTATTCTGACTAATTATGAAAGTATGAGGAATGTTTTGTCTGCAGTTTTTTTTTTCTTGTTGGAAAAAATCTGTTTTAAATGATTTTGTTTTTTCCATATCACAGGTCGCAACTCATTGTTTAAGGTGTATGTATGACTCTGTTGATAATTATTTCTAGGCTATGGCCACTGGTACTGTTTTGAGGGGATTTTCTTGGCGATGTTCTCAGAATCTCCCAGAAGATGTGAAAAAAATGAGATTTTAAATTCTCTTTCGGATAATGATTATTTTTGGTCCTTCTGTGGCCTGACAAGACTTAATCCATCAAAAGGTGTGATGAGAGGGGTAAGCTGACAGAAGGAATCTCTGACATTTCTCAGCCCTCTTTTCCTAAATTTTTCAAGGGATTGTCTCCCCCCGCCAGCAACACACACACACACACACACACACACACACAGTCAAGTTTTTGGCAAGAAACAAAATAAACAGCTTTACCAAAATGGTGACAGACATTGAAGAAGCAATGGGAAAGGATTTTCAAAAGAAGACTGGAATCCTCCAAAAGAAAGTACAGTCTAACAAGTCAGAATGACTGTATGAAGGACCATGCCTCCATCACACCCTGGCAGTCCATTTCCATTCTAAAAAGTCTGAATCTCCACTTTTCTGTTTAGGAACAGACAGTGTCTGGCAAATGGATTCTGTAGATTATTTATCAATGTTGCAGATGGCAGTAGTAGGAAATTCCTCCTTTTCATGGGGGATTCCTCATCCAGCAGAACAGACTCCTCTATTTCCTCCTGTCTATCAACATATATTGTCTCAGGGATTAATAGCGTAAATTCCTTCTCCTCATATTGGAAAAGCTGTTATTCAAGCATGTTTTTGGTTCCAAAGAAAGAAAATGCCTGGAGACCAGCTTTGGAACTTTCTTTCATAAACCAATATATGATAATTCCAGGTTCAAAGTAGTCACTTCACCACCCATTACATGTGTTTGCCCATTTAAGTTTCCTGATGTTAGATTTGAAAGACGCATATCATCACATATCCAGATTTCAGGAGTTTTTTACGTTTTCTTGTGCCTGGATCACATTATCAGTTCTTTGCCTTACCCTTTGGACTATCTACTGCACAAAAGTTTTCACAAAGTGCCTAACTCCAGTTCGAGCTCATTGCAAGCAATCAGGTATCCACATTTTTTCATATTTGGATGACTTGCTCATCTTTGCAGAGTGTCTTTTTCAAAGTGTCAAGAATCTCTCACTTGGGTAAGAGATCTCTTATACAAGTTGGGATTCCAAGAGAACATTAAAAAGTCTCTTTTGACTCTATCACACATCAGTGCGTTCCTGGAGTGTCTGCTAAACACCTGAGTTCAAATAGCTTTTTTTCCACAAAAAAAAAACAAAAAAACAGCTATATCTCAATCTGTTTGTAGTGTTTTCCTCTTATACTTTGGTCTGTACAAGGGAATGCCTCAGGATTTTTGGTCTCATGGCATCCACGATTCCCACGATACCCCTGTAAGACTCCACACAAGAAAGATACAGTAATATCTGAAGTCTGTTTGGTCCGAGCACCAAAACTCATTATCTTTTCAAATCGCAGTTCTTCGATTTGTAAGAAGAGAAATCAATTGGTGCTAACAGTAAATATCCCTAAATCTAGGTATCTGTTCATCCACCCTTGCTTCAAAGGAGTCATTATAGAAACTTTGAACTTTGCACAGGGAGTAGTTTCATGAGGGATAAAAGTGCAAGGTGTGCGGGATAACAAGGACAGATACAACCATATAAATATTCTAATCGAGGCACCCAACTCACTGACTCATCTTTGGTCCCCTGGACCTCTTCAAGTTGTTACAAACAGTACCACAGTCATGTGGTATATCAACACGCAAGGGGGAACCAGGTCTTACCCATACTGCAGACTAGCTATTTAGCTTGGGATATGGCTTTACATCACAGTCTCACTCTACAGGCATCTTACATCCTGTCAGACCAAAACTGTCTGACACACAAGCTGAACAGGACACAGGCAGGCATCATAAATGGAAACTAGGTGAGGGGCCAGACAAGATTATTCCATCTGTTGGAGTTCCTCAAGTAGTCCTCTTTATATCCTCTCTGACATTCTGCTGGCAGAATTCTGCTCCAGAACTACATGCAAGAAGGCCAGGAAGACCAATGTCTTTCCCTTTCCTTGAACAGAAATGTTCCTATACACTTTTCCACCATTTCCACTTATATACAGGGTACCTCTGAAGATTCAGAAGGAATTCCCCAAGATAGTTGTAGTGACTCAGTTCTGTCATAGTCAACATTGATTCACCCCTTCTTTTAGAAATGGCCAGAAAATTACTACAAGCTTCCTCATGGAATGGATCTACTCACACAAGAAGAGGGTGTTTGATACACCCTGACTACAATCCACGTCAACTGACTGCCTGGATGATAGGGTCTTAATTTCCTTTAGGTACCTATTTAGTGAGAATGTAAAACACGTATTAATGGAAGTAAGAAAGCCTGCTATTATAAATCATATATTAGTAAATAAAGAAGGTTTTGCAGTTGGTTCCAACAGGATAACCAGCACCTTTTCAGGGCTATTGTTTCTCGGGTTTTACAATATTTGTGTGAGTTACTACCCTATGGCCTTTATTACTCCTGCATCTAGGTTCATTTACCGGCCATTTCAGCATATCTGCTCTTAATTTCCCCTCTTTTAGTATCTTCTCATGTCAAAATGTTTTTGAAAGGGGCTTTGCATAACAGACCTCCATAAAAAACTGATGGCTCCTCCTTGGCATCTTAAGTTTGTGTTAGAGAAACTAGCATTTGCTCCAGATGAAGAAGCTCATCAAGCAGACATGAGATTCTTAACATGGAAAACTGTCTTACTGATTACCCTGACCTCTGGAAGAAGAGTCTGTGAGTTCCAAGCTCTTATGGTGAGTCAACTCTATCTTATTTTCCACAGAGTCAGGGTTTCTTTGAGAAATAATCTTTCTTTTATGGCTAAATTGGTACCCTACTTTACTTTAAGTCAACTTATCCCCCTCCCTGTTTTCTTTTCTCAACCCAAAAATTCGGGGGAAAGAATATTCCATACGGTGAATCTTGGCAGAATAAAGTAATTCAAACCTTTGAATCACTCATTCATTTCTTTTGAAGGTAAGGAGATGGGACACCTTTTGTCTAAACAGACTTTTTGCAAAAACAGCTGTCTCAGTCTATTCATTTTGGTATTTTCACCACAAAAAAAAAAAAAAAAATTCAGGCAGGGTCAAGTTTCACTGTACATGGGCCTTAGCTCCATCTGTGGCTTTTCATAGGTTCATAAGTTGGTACTAGGCTATCGGCCCTAGGGCCTATACAAACCTAGCCATAACAATTCCCTGGCTATTTCTTCACACAGTATTTACTTCCCTGGACCTCTGTCTAGCGACTGACGTGATCCCCGGGGTGAATTTCCTTTCTCCCATCCAATCATCAAGGTTCCTTTTGAAGAGGGCCAAAGAGGTGCTCTGCTTGACATGTATAGGCAGTCTATTCCAGAGTCTGGGGAGTCTCTGGGTCAGGAACCTATCCCTCCAGCATGTTTTGTTTTTTGTGATGACAAGGTTTAGATCCCTGGAGCATGTGGCTCTGAGGGATTGGGATTTCTTTAAGTGTAGCATGTCCAACACCTCTGGGTTTGACATGACATTGTATGTTAAGCAGAGATCACCTCAGAGTAGACGATATGCGACAGAGTACAGCTGGAGTTTTTTAAGGCAGTCAGCATAGGGCATCTGCTTTAGGCCTGTGATTCTTTTAGTGAGGTATTTCTGTGGCCTTTCCAGTTGTTGCAGATGTCTTGAGAGGTACATACCAAATGGGGTGTTGTATTGTATAATGGGTCTAATGAGGGATGGGTACAGTGGGACAACGACCACCTTTTTTCTGAATGAAAAGCCCTTAGTGATGCGTTGTGCCACATAGAAGATTTTCCTGACTGTTATGGTGATGTGGATATTGAAGGTGAGACCACTGTCCACCTGTGTTCCTAAGTCTCTTATCACACTTTCTGTGTTTAGTGTACTGCCACCTATGTGGTAATTTACAGGTACGTGTTTTTTTCCCAAAGGCGATAACTATACATTTTTTGGCATTGAGCATGTGCGCATGGCTCTGCCACCAGCAACTGTTTCTGAAAAGCCCTTTTGTAGAGTATCTACATCATTTGGGGATTCAATAATGGCTCCCAGTTTGCAGTCATCTGCGAAATTGTTAGACAAAGTCCCTTAGTGTTGGCCTGTACTTCAGAGAAGTAGATGCCAAAGAAGAGCGGTCCCAGGACTGAACCCTGAGGTACTCCACTTGTCACTTGTCTGGAGCTGGATTTGGAGTCAGCTACCTTTACAGTGTGGATTCTGTTAGTAAGCCAGTTGGCAACCCATCGAGTGACGTAGGGATTAATGCCCAGCTTAGTAAGTTTATCTATGATTCCAGAGTGGGGGATAGTGTCAAGGGCCTTGGCGAGGTCCAGATAGGCTGTGTGGACTGCCTTACCCTCATCCATGGCTCTGGAGACTGATTCGAAGAAGTCAGTCAGGTTCAGGAGATAAGATCAGCCCTTCACGAACCCAAACTGGGTGGGGTCCAGTGTTTTAAGGTTGCCAATGTCTTTGTTTATAAGTTCCATGATAATCCGTTCCATGGCCTTGCAGATCAGGCTCATCTGACTGACGGGGCGGTTGTTCCTGGGATCCAAGGTGGATCCTACCTTGTGGAGTGGGATAACTGTAGCTGTGCTCCACTCAGTGAGCACGAAGCCTGAGGTGAGGGTATGATTAAACATGACACTTAGGTGAGGTGCCAGTTCATTTTGTAGTTCATGTAGTACACAGCCCGGGATGTCATCTGGTCTCATGGATGCTGTATTCTTTGCTTTGGAGAGTGCGTTTTTTTACCTGTGTGGCCATTATTACCAGAATTTTGCAATCTTCCGGTATTGAGATGGGCCATTTAGGGGATGAGAGGGGGGTGAAGTTAGCACTGAATCGATCTGCCAGGATATTGGCAATATCCTTGGGATCAGTATATTTAATGCCATTCTGTTGTAGCTAAGAGCAGATCTGAGCATTGGCATTTAGATTCTTGACATAGTTATAGAATGCCTTGTGGTCGTCTTTGGAATCTTTGGCAATTTTATTTTCGTAACTAGCTTTGGAGGATTTTATGAGGAAGCTCAGCTTCTTACTGAGGTTGGTAAGGGAGTTCTTTGCATCCTGGGGTTTTCCTCTTTTCTGCAACAGTTTCTTCCTTTTGTTGTAAAGTTTGTTTATGGCAGGGGACCACCAGATTGGCTTCCTTTTTTGGAGGAGAGCATCTTGGTTCTATTTGGGATGGCACGATTCATGCATGAGTGGATGTGCTCATACAGTGGCTTAGTGTAGGACTCAGCAGTCAAACTTTCAGTTCCCGTCTGCATGGGTGTCATGAAGTTTGTAACTTCTGACTTGAGTAGCATGAAGTTGACTTTGGAGAAGTTTTTGAAAAGGGTTGGATTCTAGAAGTATTACAGAAGCAATAATTTACTATGTCCATAATTTTACAAAGCACTACAAGTTTAACTCCTTCTCTAGGTCTAGATCAGGCTTTGCTAAGACCATTCTCAGGAGGCTCCTGGACCCTTCCCCTTCCACCTCCCAAATATAGTAAGTTAGTTTATCTATCCATGTAAAGTTACTGCAGCAGTTATCAATATGAGGAACGCAGCCTAGTTGTGTAAGTAAACTTACCATAAAAGTGCATGTTTGAATGATCACTGCTGCAGTAGCTGTACCCTTTCTCCATCCCCATTTGTTTTCTGAATATGTTGTTTTGACAGGATGTGTATATATGTATGTATTTTAACTCCTAGATATATATTCTCAGGGCTCAACCTTCCTCTTGCAGTTGGCATGAAAGCTTAGAATGACCTGGAATTCAAATCTGTCTTTTTAGACAGCTTAGCTCAAAAGTGTGAAAGGTGCCATGAAGCTATAGAAGCTGAACAGCTGTTATGTGTTTGGCAGAATATAACCCTCACATAGCTAGGCCTACTGCAGTAGAGATCATTTGAATATGTACTGATATGGTAAGTTTACTTACACAAGTGTGCTTTCTTATTTTTAATGTATCCAGCCTTTAGACTTTTAAAATGTAAGAAAGGGTGGAAAGAAGCAAGTTTAAGTTAATATAATATTATGATCTTGGGCTGGTGGGGGATATAAAAATGTATTGATCACATTATATATTAATAGAATTAAGTTAATAATCTGTGTTGTTTTTACAGAGGTGCATATCTGTATTAAAGCTCATAGTGTAACCTACAGACCATTTTCAAGCAAATATTTTTGAAGAATAAGTCAAAATGAGTTAGCTCAGTTGAAGTGGTACCTGTTCTAATGATGACTCTGTCATCAGCATACAACAAACACTAAATATGATAGAGGTTCCAGGGCATTCCTAAAGGGGGAGAATAGTAATGAGCCTAGTACTGAGCTATGGGGGATGCCTGACTTAGTTTCCCCTGTTAAATTTATGTTTCAATTAAGGCCAGCAGAGAAATTTCTTTTGGAAGGAGGTTAGCAAACCAAAGTCATATCTCATCTGAAAATGTAGAAGCTCTGAGTCTAATAATAAGGAAGTTGTGATTAACACATTTATTAGCTCTTTTGATAGCCTCAGACATATACCCATTGAGATTACCATTTTCCATACTAGAGTAGGTTTAGTTGATGAATATAAAAACTGCACTTTGGTCTGTACCCATGCTATCTGCTAGAAAGAATCTTGTATATAATGAGGTAGTCAAGTGTTTGGTTATATATGAGTATTTCTAAAATTTTCACATCTGTGTTGATATTTGCAGTGGGTCAGTAGTCATCAGCTGTTTCTGGGAAGAGGAAATTGGGCAGTAAAAGAACGTTTGCATAGTTCAATAGTCTTAGCATTGTTCCTTTTTTGTCAGATTTAAGTTGAAAGTGTAAACTAGTGATGAAGCAAGTAATTTATATTCCATTTTAGTTGCAGAAGGTGAATTGTTTAGACAATGCTTTTGTAATAATTTGCCATTTTTGATTACATCTTTAACTTATTTATTAATTATTGTTACAAAATATAATGGAGGACAGATTAAAGTGTTGTGCAATGGATCAAAACTGGATGATTAATTTGATGTGAAGAAGGAAGTGAGTTGGGGCATACAGAGGTTGCACATATTGTTTAATATAGCTTAAAGAGTCTCAGGAGTTATTAATTCTCTGTGAACAGAGTTATAAAATACCTTGCTGTTGACAATGCGTTTCACTGCTCTCCATAAACGTTTTGGTAAGCTAAAGTTTGAATGTTGTATTGCAGTTGGCTGATTTAGTCACATTAATATTTATTCTGCTAAACTGTCATAATACCCTTTGTATAAATTTAGTTTATTTAGGGTGGAGGGATTCTTTTTCTACTGCTTTCAAGCCTAGTCCTTTGACTTGGTTTGCTGTTTTAGAACCGTGGTTATCCATGGGACTTCTTTGAATCACAAACATCTTGTTGTTAGTGAAGAAAGTTAGCCTTGAATGGGGAATATGGTAAGGAGGAATACTGACAGTGCAGACTCAGGATTAGTGGTTATGTATAGGATAATCTTGTTTATATTATCAAGTTAATGTTGCTTGGAAGCCTGGAATTCTCATTTTTTCCAGAGGTAATATAAATGTGTGTGTGTGTGTGTGTGTGTGTGTGTGTGTGTGTGTGTGTGTGTGTGTGTGTGTGTGTGTGTGTGTGTGTGTGTGTGTGTGTGGGTGTGTGTGTGTGTGTGTGCGTGCGTGTGTGTGTGGGTGTGTGTGTGTGTGTGTGTGTGTGTGTGTGTGTGTGTGTGTGTGTGTGTGTGTGTGTGTGTGTGTGTGTGTCTGCGCATTTGTGTTGGGGGAGGGGTTAAAGTCTTAAAGACAAAATGAAGAGTATTGTGTATAGCCAATAAAGGAATCTGGGAGCACATGCAGTGAGTGAATTTTTATCACCAATATTGGTCAGTATTGTATCTGTTAATCAATATTTGTTTTAGGGCATATTTACTCATGTACTGTTTGGAATTACTTTGGCAAGATCATGTATCAGTGATTTTGTGTATATATTGTACATAGTTAGTAGTACTTTGTAGTGAAGATATGTACTTTCTATAGTATCTAAACTGTTGCATTCAGCATTGTAGCTAACATTCTGTTAACACGTCTATTGTGATTGTTTGATGTGCAAACTAATAAAAAGCTATTTTAAAAAAAAAGATCATGTATCAGTGTGAGTCTGCTCATTTGTATTTTTAGAGGGACTAGTAAATCAAGATTACAGCTACAAAGGTAATTAATTTGTGTTTTTTAGACAGAAAAAAAGAGATAAATAATAATATCATGGAAGGATTCAAGTAGAGCAAAGAACGCAGGGGCAGCATGATGTAAACAGAGGCCAAAATAATTTAATAGAGTTAGATACTGTTATTTAGATTATTGCCCAGTAAGGGTCATTCCCCTTTGCGATGTTACTTTTCAATGCAAAGGCTGAAGAAGTTCTTGTTGCTGTTTTTTACTAGGGTCATTAGTCCACCACCATGCCTGTTTCCTGGATGGTTATCATTAAATGCAGTGTAGTTTTCTAAGAGTTGAGGGGGAATCCATGTGTCTTTTTTAACCTAGATTCAGTTATCCATATTATTCTAGGGTTATTTTGCTGGGGGAGTTGTTCCTTTCAAGGACATTCCTTGTTCATACTTCAGGTATTTAAATTAGCTGCTGTGACTGTGCAGTGACTGAGGTTTAACTGAATGGCACCTGCCTGTAATAGTAGTAATAAAGTGAGGACTGGCAAAATGTTATGGTACCTAAACCTTGTAATGGAAGGGGAGTGAGAGACAAACGATATGGGGGTAGACGTGAGGGATTCATTGAGGAGATAATATCCAGATGTCATGGAGGACAGAAGTACTGGTTTTATGTAGCTGAGAATTATTAAGTTGGGGACAGATTATGTTATTGCTTTAGGTGGGTGAGTGGGAGGTAGTGGGGTAATAGAAGTAAAAAGGATTGCCAGAGTAAGCATGTTGTTATTATTGCAGAAAAACAAGAATGTGGTGTAGGTAATTGGTTCAACCAACAACTGAACAAGAATAAAGCAAAAAGAAAAGAGGATGAACCAAACCACAACAGGCAGCAGATAAAAAAGAAGTCTATTTAATGGTAAGCACTTTCACAGCATATCAAGCTGCTTCATCAGACACACAAGAAATGCAATGCCTTACTTTTAAACTAAAAAACAATAAAATCATTTATTCAATTACATGGAGGATTAAACACAATCCTTGTTTAAAGACATATACAAAAGCATATCTGCTGTTTTTAGTTTAAAAGTAAGGTTCATAGGTAGGTACTAGGCTATTGGCCCTAGGGCCTATATAAGCCTAGCCAAAAAGGTACCCTGGCTTTCGCCACCTAAGAAAATTATTTTCCTGTGCCCCTATCGAGCAGAGCCACAGACATGATCCCAGGGGTGAATTTCCTATCTCCCATCCAATCATCAAGATTTTTCTTGAAGAGTACTAATGAGGAGCTTTGTTTGATATAGATAGGTAGTTTGTTCCAGAGTATGGTAAGTCTCTGGGACAGGAATCTATCCCTCCAGCATGTTTTGTTTATTGTAGTAACAAGGTTTAGGTCCCTAGAGTGTGTAGTTTGGAGGGACTGGGATTTCTTTAAGTAGAGCATGTCCAACAGCTCTGGGTTTGACATAGCTTTGTATGTTAGGCAGAGATCGCCTCTGAGTAGGAGATATGCAACAGAGTAAAGCTGGAGTTTTTTGAGACGGTCTGTGTAGGGCATCTGTTTGAGGCTGGTGATCCTCTTTCTGTAGTATTACTGTGGCCTTTACAGTTGTTGTAGATATCTTGTGAGGTACATACCAAAAGGGGCGCTGTATTCTATAATGGGTATAATGAGTGATGAGTAGAGGGGAACAAAGACCTCTTTTTTCCTGGATGAGAAACCTTTTGTGATGAGGTGTGCCATGTAGAAGAATTTCCTGACTACTGTGGCAATGTGATTATCAAAGGAGAGACTACTGTCCACCTGTTTCCCAAGATCTCTTAGGCATTGCATTTTTTGTGTGTCTGATGAAGCAGCTTGATGTGCTGTGAAAGCAACTACCATTAAACAGAATTCTTTTTTATCTGCTGCCTGCTGTGGTTTGGTTCATCCTCTTATGTTGTTATTGAAGAATGTTGCCATGGAAGTGGTATAAAATATATGAGGTTAACACCACCAATATGAAGTTAACACCACCAATATCCTTATCACTTTCCCTGTATGTGTCTGGAAGATCTTTGTTGCTAAGATGGTTAACACTACATTGTTCTTTGTGTCCACTTGGATGGACAATCCATGCATCCCTCTTGACTCTGCTTGTGTGCAACACAGTTCAGCTAGGTCACATATGACGATCCTACCCATCTGATAGTAATCCACCATCGGTTGATCTGTAAGGTGATGGTATATAAGTTGCTGATGGTACTTTCTGCAGTGGTACAGATGACTACAATGTGCAAAATTGCAAAAACTGTCTCTGATAGTGGCCAGTAACAAATGTTGTTCTGCAGTAGCTGCTTCTAGCCCTACTATATCCATTTCCTTATATACCATAACATCCTTGGTTGTGCCATGGCACGGTGTACCTGCTTTATACTTCTTTTAATCATCTTGCCATATTTACTATACTCATCTGCAGAATCTGTGTGTCCATTTTAACATGGATTCCTCATTTCTGTATCATTATTCATTTGTTTGCATGCTGTATATACCTCACTATTTTCTCAATGTATAGCCAGACTATCTGTGTTGATAAATCACTGTAACCCTTCCCGCTGTTACTAGCTTTGCTAATTTGCACTGCGCATTGCAATAAATGTCAGTAAATCTCAGCCTCTTTCTGGTCCATCTGAACTTTGAGTTTGTATGTGGCAGTTAACCTCTGATTTTATCTTGTGACTTGTATGTCAAAGCCAGAGATATTTATTATATATTATGAAAAACAAGAAGAGTATGCTAATCAACTCCACATTTAGGAGCTCATTATAACAATGAAAACACTGAAATTAAAAAGAACAATATTTAATATACTCTTGTATATACTAAGGGAGATGAAGAAATACTGCTGCTCCAAATGACTGGCAATTTACATGATTATATTTCAATTATATATAAAAATTATTTCTTTTCTGAGCAGTCAGTTATACTTACAAACTAAATTGGCATTCTCAGTTCTTGAATGATGATACTTGATCATTTTTACGTAAGGGCAATTATCTAGTAGATCCCCAAAAATTCCAGCTTGAAAACATATATTACTGGTATTATCATTTTGCTGTCTTAAACATCCTGCATTTGACACATTTTTTATAAAAAATTAAATCAAATCAGATTAACATGTTCTGTGTTTCAAAGCTGTTACTGAACTGTCTTGTGAGATGAAATCTTACTTTTTTCAGCTGTAATTCAATTATTTCATGAAAAAACTAGTGATTTTTATCTTTGTTAACAGAAATGCAGATCACTCAAAAAGCTTCATTTCTACAGGGCATAACTAGACTTTTCAACAAAATCATTCTATTTAATCAAACATACAGTCTTATACTTTTACAGTCGGACATGGGAGCCTCATATGCCAGAAGTGCAAGCCTGTTTAGTTACCTTAATACAGTACTTTTGTCCTCCTGTCCTCTTATGAAAGTTTTGCCATGTATTGTAATCAACAGAATTATTCATTCTGCACCATCTTCGTTGCTTGTCCCCTCATGAGCAGTTGTCAATAATGATGCCATCTGACTACAGATATGCTGCTGCTTTTGTGATTCAGACATCTGTTCTGGAAGGTACTGTGCATATGGATGAATATTAGTTCGTAAACACCCATGACTTCAATGATTAATGAAGTTCCTTGCCCCAGTAATTCATAGCTGTGCTTTTATTCCACAGCACAGTTGAAATCTAACAGAAGTGCATATTGTTTTATACAGATGTCTTATTACTGTTCCATAAACACTTTACCCTCAACTTTCAGCTGTCATCCAAGTTCTCACATGCTCTTACTACAGTTATATAATATATGTTGTGCTATACAGCACAAAGAGCTAATTTAAATTTATAAAACAAAGGCTGGGATAAGGAAAGGTGAAGTGTATCTGAATTAACTTTATGCAATGATTCTAATTATTCACTGCATAAGACGTGATATAGAAGCTATTGTATGTTTACACCAATTTCAAGCCTACTGAGAAATAGTTTGATCTGTAATCACAGTGTGATTAACACAAGTTCTTTACCCTTTTATTGCATATTATTTCTCCTGTTATTGATATAAGTGGTTGCAATGTAGCTTAATGCATTTGAATTGCAGCTACCTGCTCAAATGAAGAAACATGACTCCTGTAAGAATATTTGCACTAGGTTTGGACATCACTGCCTTGTAGCACTGCTTTCTGCAAATATACATACAGAATGTTGAGTCATTAGTGGGGCCTGCTCTATGGTGCCTACAGCTGCCATGGACTTAACTGCTTCTCATATGATAGAATGATATAGTGCTGCAGCCACTTATTGACATTTATAGTCCTTGGAATGGCTTAATGCTTCGACTGCTCCCCAACAACATATTTCAGTAAGCTGCACTTCCTAGTTTTTTTTTTTCTTTTTTTGATGGGGTACATGGGCACAAAGACAGTTTGGGCAAGAACTTTGCTGCCAAATGTGACTTTGAATTGATTTTTTTTGCTATGAAACCAAGCAGTGCTGTCAGTCTTGCTAAGAAGAAGGAAAACCATGTTCATCTGCATATACCCTATCAAAATTAGTGAAAAGGTCATGTAGCGGAGTGCAGCCGTTGCAGCAGTGGGGGGCAGCCTATCCTTACCATGAGGTGCAGTGACTATAGACATGACAAGTAGTATTGTTGTAGGTGCCCAATGGCCCTCCTTGTTTACAGAATGGAGTAAGCTTCACCACCTACTTTTAACTCAGATAATGTATTTAGCTTTAAACTTTCCCAGCTTCAACACCCCAGTCCACCATTATGTTTCTGACCTAAGGTGAGCACCACATGCTCATTTGACACTATATCAAGGCTTATAAACAACATATGTCCACCTATATCTTTAACCTTTCAGATACTGTAACCCACACATCCTGCCTTTCCTCCTTCAGTCCCTGTCACTGTGGATATACTGGCTCCTACCCCCTTCTCATCCTCTTTATTTTAACATCATCTGCAGTTTCTTCCACATTTACGGTGGCATCCATTTCAACCCAGTGCTGTTCCTCATCCAAGTCCTTCATCAGTGTTCCTCCACAGCACTATTTCTGCCCCTTGGCCTATTGAGCTTCCCAATCCTCATGGACTGTCAGTCATTCTTTACCACTATCTCACTTTCAATGTAGCCTGTTTAATTATCCATATCCTCCAACACTGCATTCTTTTTATAGCGACTTGTAGCTTTATCCTTAATCCCCACCTATTCATGTCAGTCGATTTCCTCAAGACCTAAGCTGCACATGGTCAGTTAAAGACAGCTTATGCCTCTTATATGTTCTGTAGCAGTCTACATTCCATTTATTAAAACCAAATGTATCCCTACAGTATTTGTGAATCCCTCTTCCATTATCAACAAGTATAACACTCTCAAACCACAAACGTTTGCCTTAAGATGTCATATTCATTGCCATCTAAACAGATAACTGCTTTTCCTATCAAAAGTCCATCACCCATTTTTTTCATCAATTAATGCTCCTCGGCATCCTCCCTTTTTCCATGCTTTCCTCTTTCCTCTCGCCTCTCCATCCTATTATCATCACTGCTTATTAACCAAAACACCTATTTGATGTTGCAGATACACTGGCTAATGTGATCCATTTGGTAATCTACAGCCCACATTTAGCACATGTATATATTACTCCCCAAGTTATAGTAATTTCACAATTTTAGTCCACACTGCTATGACCAATTAATGAAATAATAGCCCCTGTTGCACCTGTGTGACTTTATAATATCCTTTAACTTTGGAATTACCCCTCTTTCCCATTCAGACAGGTGATGGCCTTTTCTTGGTTACTCAATAAGACATACAATGCCCCTGTAATACATTAAATGTGTGCACCTGCTTGTCTTTTTCTTGAGAATGGAATCTTTTCAATATTTCTCCACCCTTCTTGTCTTCCTTCAAAATATATTAGCTACAGCTAGCAATTGCATTTTAAACAATCATTGCAAATACGAAATGAAAACGTATTTAGTAAGACTTAGGCAGTGGATTTAACAGATTATGGGACTGTTAACAAGCTGTCTCCTGTGGTCCAGAGGTGCAAGGTTTGATTCCCTCAGCCTCCATTGTCTAACTGTATGACTTTGAACTAGTCACTTAACCAGACACCACATTTGAGCTAAGTCTGAGAAAGGTCCATAGAGATCAGTGGTCTAGCCCAGAAAAATAAATACAAATAAAATAAATAACATTTCTGTGTGCCATTATGCAAGGATTTTAAATTTAATTATGGAACACTACTGTTTAAAACTGTATAACCTGAAGAAACAATTTGAATACCACATACTATACAGACATCCAGTGACTAACAGTAATACATTCCTGTGCCTTATATTATTATACAGTATTGTGTACATCGGCCTGCAAAATATCCATTTTAACATATCACCCTGAAGTTTATAGACAAACACCAAGCTAATAAAGACTGTTTCTTCCCACTCTTTGCATGAAAAGAATCAATGATACTTTTTAAATGAGACCCAACAGATTAGATGTCTTCTTTAAACAGAGGCAAAAACAGTTGTAAAAAATAAACATGAAATTTTGGACAAATCAGTTAATTATACTTTGAAATCCCTTGCTCATATGCGACTAATTTAAATTCATTGCACATTCAATACTTCTTCCCAAATTTTGAGGTAGATGTCCACCCACTTATACGTTTATAGCCACTAATATTTAATTAGATTTCAATGGCCACAGATATTGATACTATTCATAAAAAACAGTAACTAAAGAGTGAGATCTGAACAGTACACAGTAGTAAGCGTAGAAAATAATTAGATACATTCTAGCCATGTTTAGGACTATATAATACTAGACCACCTTTAATAAATGCACAGTCTGAGAATATTCTGTTACTAAACGATTATACAAATAAAGGCATTTTTTAAAATTAAACCACATTATTACCTTTACATGCAGAATAAGACATAGAGCTACATATTTTTTTGCCAGCTGTAGTCAATATAAAATCAGTAACAGCTATAATCTCATATCATAGCCCTAAATGTTAAAGTAAAAATGTACAATATTTATCGCCATTGTTTAGACAAAGTTTCCTTAGCAAACACTATGTCAAGTAGTTCAATATCGACAGGTGGTTATTAATTTAAAAACACAACTTCTCTGAAAACCTTTGACAAATTTTCTTGTCAAGTGTCAATCTTCCTGTCATTTGTTTTCTGATTTTCAAAATTAATCCATTATAAAAACTTCAAAATGAGTGATAACAATCCTCTGTAGTGTTTGTTAAACTGAAGGCCTATTTGAAAAAATTCACTAAATTTTTAAGTTACTGGGGCATTTTACTTTATATCTTTTTAATTTTCTATGCAATAATAATATATTAGGTATGTTCTAATTCCATCATTAGCAGTCCCTGCAGCCACAGGAAATGAACTTCTAAATCATAAACTGTGCGTAAGCATCCCATATTTTTAAGTACTCTAGGGCAGGTGTTTTGCTTTCTGCTGTCTGAGGTAGCATGCATCTAATTTACCTTCAAAGTAAGGCTTTTCCTTATAATATAGCTAAACCTGTATTCCTCATTTAGTTCATGCTGCACAGAACCAGCCGTTGTGATTATTGTAAAGGTAGCTTCGGTTAATTTCTTTTTACTTCTCTTCGGTATCTTATTCTGCAGATAATAATCATTCTGTAGTATTGAGATTTGGTCATTTCAGTAGTTGTGCTTACTGGGTAATCCATATAAATTTGGTATCTGCAAACATGCATGCATGCATGTGTGCGTGTACGCCACACACACATTCACACAGGGATTGCACACACACACACACACACACACACACACACACACACACACACACACACAAAGAATGCATGCCATGAACAAATCTACTGCAGCCACAAGCAAACACACACACACACACACATACACACACACACACACACACACACACACACACACACACACACACACACACAAAATAGGCCACATTCCAAAAGACTTGCTTGCTGTCAGTGTAAGTGAGTTAATCTGGTGTAAGGGCTATCCATAAAGCAGGCCTACAATGCAATAAGTCATTTATACTGACAGCAAGTCTTTTAGAACTGGACCCTATAAAATATAGATAGATAGATAGATAGATAGATAGATAGATAGATAGATAGATAGATAGATAGATAGATAGATATGTATGCAAGCAAGGCTCATATACAAGCAAGGCTCAGCAAAGCTAGAGTCTTCACTGTAGAATACCTTACACCTCCTGTAGTGAACACTCATGGGATATATGCAGATGACATGTTAAAGACATACCAGAGTTCCAGCTGCATGACTTCTGAATACCCATGACTTTTTATTTTTGCTTTTTCAAGTCTTTTTTGCATTCAGGCCAATAAAGACAAAATCCTACTAACTCATCGTTACAACATAATGGGATTGTTTGATCATGCTTTAGAAACACAGAGCTTGAATACAAGTCTAATGTCCATAAACATTAAGGTGACTGCAAAACATCCCAAATAACATCCAAACCAAAGGATTAAAATGTGGCACACGCCACTCCTTTAGTAAAAACTAGAATAAAGACCCAGCAGAGTTAGAGTTTTCACTGCACAGTACCTTAAATCTCATGTAGTGCTGGCCCATGTGATATACCTTAAACCTCCTGTTTACAGTAATCCATTCGCTTGAAGGTTAGTAGGTCTCAAACATATAAACTGATGAATCTATCTTTTGATTCAACTATATATGGAATGTATCCACAGACATGTCTAACCGTGGTAATGGAAGGATCCCAATACAAAATTTTCCAAAGAGGTCATTGTCATATGAAACTTCTTATATCTACCTATACTGGTCACAGCTGTCTGGTTGGATTTCAGATATTGTCATTGTAAACGTAAGGATATAGGCAATGTTTCTTCAAAATTACCGGCCAGACTTTCTGTCAAAATGCACTTATTAATGTTTACAATGTCAATCTATTTGTGTAACAGGTTATAATGTATATAAAATGTCAACACTTGTATCAGTATAAATTAATTAAGCAAACATTTCAGGCTGTAATAAACAAAATAAAAAATCTATACGCATAATTGATGAAAGCATTGAACTGAAATTTAAACCTATAAAAAATAGTATCTGCAGCATGCATGCCAGCTGAAATAAAAGCAAATGTAAGCACTGACTATTTTTTTGTAAGTTACACACCCTGGGATTCAATAACACCTCCACTATGTGTACACCGTTCTGAATGAATGGACAACACAGGCATAAAGCATACCTTCTTCCTCCTAATTTTAATTTTCCTCCTGATTTTTTTGCAGCTTTAAATATTGACAGGGATTCATAAAGGTTACCACAAAGTGTAGGCTACATATACATTTACTATAATCTTTCTGAGTGACTAGAAAGTACAAAAATGTGATAGGGCTGTTCTTGAATACATATTGTGCACACGTAAGAGTAGGTGTTATTGAATCTGGCCCTAGTGTATTTGTATAGCTTGTATTTTCTATTTTACTGAAGACTTAATTCAGGACCTACATACAAGAAGCAATTTTTATGTCACTATAGCAGGTAAATGCTATTTTTCAGTGTTTATCAATATCCTGAACGAGTGACGACTTTCAGTGTTGCACTGATTTAGTTGCAGTTTGCACCTTGAAGATGAATGCAATTTATATAAAGGTCATTCTCATGTCTTGTGAAATCATGGGGGATCTCTAGAAGATTGTATTAATGACTATTGATTGTGAGGTGTAATCAGACAAGATTTTGAGTTTGCTGCCTAAGTGATAGCAGTGACTTTCATTAAAACATCTATGTGTAAAGATGGTAAGCAATAAATGTCTTTTTGTAAAGAACAAAATAGTTTTTATCCCTGTGGAAAGAAAGTAAAATAAATATACACCGTTAATTGGGGGTTAACTAAATCTGATACTTGTCTCTTGTCATGGTAAAGAGGTGAAGGTCATTCCCAAGTCTCAGATGTGTTCCTATTACTTGATCGAATGTTTAGGTTAGCGAATACCCTAACGTCGAACTGGTAATAGTGAAAGCAAAAAAATGTGAATGGCCGATTTAACACAGGGAAAGAATTCCCTTGGCCATTGTGCAGATTTTGCCACTTTCCCCACTGTAAAGCGATCTCAGAGTTTGTATATTTAGTTAGGGGAGGTGTGTGGTTTACATTTTTGTTTTTTGTTTTTTGTTTTTTTGCGGCTGAGGGAATTTATTCCCTATGGTAAATTGGCCATTCGCTGTTTTAATTATTCGATATTAGCAGTTCAACATTTAGGTATTCGCTAAACTAAACATTCGATCGGGTAATATAGACGCACTCAGAATAAGAATGTCTTTCCTAGGGGCTACACTCGCTTACAAATGTTGGGAATGTAGTAGCTCTGTAGACAAGTTACAGCTGAATAAAGACTTTTTGAATTAACCATCTAGTTTGAAAGAAAAAGGCTAGTGTAAACATGAACACATATTTGAAAGTTTTGAACTTGGGGTGAGGTCTTGTGTTTTGTTATGCTAAAAATCTTTATTATTAGTTATCTTTTCTGAGCAATTTACTTCATTAATGTAGAAGGTGGTTATTAGGTCACTGGTGAAGTTAGGTTTAAAGATGTGAAAGGGACCTATCTACAGATGAACTGTCCTGGATGCAGAAGTGAATGGGAGAGTGAGTCGTGCTGTCATAACCAGTACCATGGATGGTACTTCACCTATCAGAGGGATAGATGTAAAGCCTTGGTAACA
Organism: Protopterus annectens; assembly: GCF_019279795.1. Lineage (NCBI taxonomy): Eukaryota > Metazoa > Chordata > Ceratodontiformes > Protopteridae > Protopterus > Protopterus annectens. The sequence goes on from NC_056725.1 coordinate 1,612,502,481, forward strand.
GTTTTTGGCAGAAAAAGTGATGGGTTAACATTATTAAGTATTTTTTTAGGTTCACAGACGGTTCTCCAGGAAGACGTACACTGTCAATGTTAGAATATAAGTGACTGTCATGTTGCATATCCTTTGAATGGCAGAAGCCATGTTGCTCCTTAGGCAAAAAAACCTGTACTTGGTTATCCACTCAAATACATATTAATAACCAATTTATTTATTAGTTTATATAGAACTAGAAGGCTGGCGTTAGCTGCATTCTTTTGCACGTGTAAAGATTTCTTTTATGACTGAAACAACATTAGCACATGTACATTTCTAATAGCAAGGCACAGCCAATAAGTGGATGACTACCTTGAAAGTAGGTGAAAGAGCAGCACTCATCCCACCCTTCCCAACACCACCTACATAAATTATTGTCTCACAGTGCAGTTCATCAGCAGAGGATGGATTATTGCTCTGAGTAAGATGAAAAAAAATGTATTTATTGAAAAACTACTTGGAAACGAAATATTTGAGTACAAGAATCAGAGTTAACTGCAAGCAATGTGGACTATGGAAGACATTTTCATTGAGATATACAGGAGATGAGAGGCAGGCTAGGAAAAGTATAGTTAGATATGGGACAGAAAGAGGTGGTAAGCACATTACCAATATATTGTTGAGTGGGATTAATTGTTCAAGCAATATTGCATTGATTATTATAATCAATTACATTATTGTACTGCTTTTTTTCACCATTATTGTCCTTAACTTCTTTACAGAACTTCTTGACCTGGTTGAAAGGGATAGTTCTTAGAATTTTACAAAGTGTCATTTTATTTGGGACTTTCCAGTTACAACTGCCATTTTCCCTTAATTTAAATGAAAAGATTATTGGACTGGCAGAAAGTGCTGAATTCTCCTGCCTGTGAAGAAAAAGAGAAAGCAGTTTACTTTAACAGGAGGATATGCCGAGAATGAGTCCTTGAACGCTCCTTCTTAAACTCATGTTAGTTATCTACTGTACTCCTGGATCATGGGCAGAGTAGAAATAGGTCCTCTCGTGAATGGTAAATGCCTTTTCTTTTCAATAAACCTTCAGTGTTTTGCATAGACGATATTAATAAGAAACAAAACAAATGAGATTAGGGCTAAAGCTCGAGGAAAGGCCATGGGTAGGCAACAGTTCATTGGTAGATAAATGAAGGTGGTGGCACAGTTCTCATGTTTTACCTCTAGAGTTAGAGACAAAAAAAATTAGTGGAAAGTCCTAAATTAGGGTTACGTTTTAAATATTGATTCATTTAACTTAGAAATTCTCAAAACAATGTGCAATGTACAGAAGATGATGCAAACATTTGAAAAAATAGTTGGGGGTGTTCTTCAAACATCTGGTAAAATATGGGTGGTGGTGAGTTGGTAGTAATCATTTCAAGGCACATAATTAAATGGATTCCATAAAGAACAGCACTGATTTTTTTCAGTCTTTACCATATCCCTTATTTTAAATATTGCACGAAAAGTCTGTTTTCAAATTATGTCAATAATGCAGTTGAGTTTTGAGAGTAACATTTGCAATTTGGCAGGTTCATAGAAAATTAGGTGGAGATATATAAGAGTTATGGGACAGTGACAAGAAAGGCAAGACTGTACATTTATGTAACAGGAATGTTGGGAAATGTAAGGGCAGTAATGAGTCTGAAAAAAAGCCAGGAATGGACCATTTTGTGTGGCACATTTACTTTAAAGACAGACAAGTTTTACTTGTGTACACATGCAAATGTGCATACTTCTTACACCATCCCATTCTTATTTTATACCAACACTGCTGAATTCTTATGAATTTATTTTGTTTACAGAACATCTGACAACAGGGTTAATAAATTTCTAAATTTCAAGTGAATTGGGGAAAATGTTATAGAAGTAGTCCCAGACACATTTATTCAAGAAAATGTACTGGACAAGAGGAACATAACCTGATACAAAAGGATCCTTAAAGAAAATTGGCGTAAAGAGCTTATAAGTAATAAAAGAGCAGTGAAGACCAACATAGATAACAAAATGAATGGATCAGATTCAGGTATGAGATGAAAATTATAGAGCAGATAGTAGATCCAAAAAACTTACTGTTCCAGACAAAAACTGAGTGTAACCCCCCTCCAAAAATAAAGTTCAAGAAACATCATGAATATCAGAAAAGTACTGACAAAGTATGGCATAGATTAACAGTTAAATAGGTAATGGTTGCTTAGTCACAGAGAAAGAATAGTTTCACAGATGACCATTTTTATTAAATGTTACTTGCTCTTAACTGTAACATTATTCATTCAGTTGGTATATAACTTAAACTACTCTGTGGAACTTGGCTATGGGTTAAAGAAGGACAACAACTAAATAGTAACCCACTGTCTCATACTCTAGGATCTTGCCACTCTAATTTAAGGTGTGGCATTAGCACAGGTTTTCTGATGAGATAGGAATGGAAAGTTTAGGACTGAAAGGAGTCTTGGTATTAATGGATAATATAAGGCTGTTTATAGAATATAAGAAGTGCCTTGCAGCTAAAGTCCATACTAATAGAGCATGAAGAGTAAAGAAAAAGTACTGCTGGCGCAGTGCATATATAAATAAGGAAGTGGGATGACTCTAGCTGTGGATTCATGGTTAGACTTATTTATTTATTTTATTTAAATGTTTTCACAAATTAGAAAAAAACTACAACCAAATTTTATTTATTTATTTTTATGTATTTTATTTTATTTGACATTTGTTTACCAGGAGTGTCCGACTGACTTTGAGCCCTTTTTTAGCATTGGCACAGGGAGAAAGTGCCATACAGTTAAACAAAAAGAATGACCTAGCCAAGCTAGAGTTTTCACTGTGTGATACCTTAAACCTCCTGTAATAGATGCCCATGGAATATAAGTAAATGATCCTTTAATGAAATCAAATATTTCAGCTATATGGCTTCTGAATGTTCATAACTTTTTCCTTTTTAAGTCTTTAGGGAAAAATTCAAGCCAATAAAGCTAAACTCCACTAACTGTGGACATGCAGATTATATTTCCTTGGATAGTGCATGCCCAAGATGTTTTTTTAATTAGTATCTGCAGTGTCATTGGATGGAGGATAGTTTTCACTGACAGGCAGAAAGTGCACAAGCAAAGAATACATTTTGAACTCCATCTTGGTGTCCTTCATTGATCACTGTTGCAATACTGCTTACATATGGGAAGTATTCTGCCTGGGATACTATGCATCCAGCCAGTATACTGAAGCTTGGGTGCCTTCCTTTGGCTCCATATGTCCAATTTATGACCAAAGAGCGAGAATGCAAGGCAGTATCTAAGAGACGTTCATATGCAAAAAATCCTCGGGTCTTTCTTGTTGGGAGGCAAGACAATGAGCTGTATGGCCTGCATCAGTTTCCATTGTTCATGGGCAAATAAGTATCCCTGCTGGGGAACCATTCTGTATCCATTAACTTTTGAATGAAAATTTTATTTTTCATGTCAACTTAGAGGGGTAAATGTGACTCTAGGAGGAGGAGGAAACTATATAAAGATGGGCATACAAAATATTTATTCTGTTCACAATCTTGTCACAGCTACAAGGAGCATTCCATTTGTAATGCCTTTGTTCCTAAAACTTTAAGGAGATGATCAGCTTCCCTTAACATTTATTCAGCAAAGCAGAGACTAACAGAGCTTATGCAGGAAAGGATGGCCTTTGAAACTTCCCAGGCAGATGCCCCTCAGTAGCCACAACAGAAGCTCAAGATGTAGAAGACTGAAGCTTCTACTGTCTGGCCAGACTTGGACAGCTCTGTAGTGGTTTGATGAGCTGTCAAACTGCCTAGTTATAGCTGTTGCTCCCGTTGTCATTACTCAACTGGAAGCTATTATGAAACAGCATGTAGGTTCATCTGGCATGACCAATCATACGATAGGTATGGCCATGAAAGGGGAACCTTGGCTTATTATCTCTGAGGGACTTGAGGGTATACCTCAAATTCTGGTCTGAGAAACAGTTCCTAGTCTATTTATTGAGGTACATCAGGGGTCAGATCCTCGCTGATATGTCTGTGCTGATCATCCAAAGAATAAGAAGCAGAAAACTAAAGGCTACTTTAATTCCTAATGGGTTGAATACAGGTTTTAATTGGAAATATTTAATTAATTGATCTTTTTATTAATTGTTTTATTGCTGGGGATGTGTGTGAGGATGTGTGCGTGTGCGTGTGTGTGTGTGTGTGTGTGTGTGTGTGTGTGTGTGTGTGTGTGTGTGTGTGTGTATATATATATATATATATATATATATATATATATATATATATATAGATAGATAGATATGTGTGTGTATGTGTGTGTGTTTGTGTATGTGTGTGTTTCTTTCGTTACTTGTGTATACTCCTTGAAGGCATTTGCCGAGGCGCTGAAGGTGAATAATATAATTTTATCTGTAATATCTGTCGCTGTTTTGTGGTTCATTTCTTCGGTCTTCTTTCTACTTCGTGCGTCAACTAAATGTACTTCCCCTTATGCTTCTTTCCTTCCTAAGAATACATGGAAACAGCAGTAAGACTTTTGTCCACTGTTTTTGTAGTGAGGAAATGCTAATAAAATCATCTTCAAGCCTTTAGAAAATTATACAAGCCAGTTATTAAAAACAGGCATTCAATTCTATAGGTAAAGAAGTTATATTTCAGTGAATGTTTTATGTAATTTTGTAAGCTACCTGTCAATTCATCTTCAACTGACTTTCCTTAATCTCTGTCTCTCTCTCTCACTTTTGTGTGGTTTGTTGTTTGCTAGATGTGGATATTTTGTCTATATTATGTGTTACAGCAGGCTATTTATAATATTTTCTTTTTATTGCAGAAGACCTTTTTTTCTAGCACAGTCTTTTTCCAGGCACACATACTTTCTTTTGATATTAGGTCTTTTCCTTTTCTGACTCAATAAGTACTCTGCCTGCCTGCTATTCCTCCACTAATCTTACCCTATTTCATTATTACACTTCACCAGCTTACACAAATTCAATGTCACTCCATGCTTTCAAAAGTCACATTTTATTCTTTCTTTTTCCTTCAGCTTTCCATTTATTATAATCTTTCGATATTATAATATATTGATATTATTCTGCCTTGCCTATTCAATTGCTTTTAATGCATGTATGCTCAGTTTATTTAAAATAATTTCTGGATGCCAGCCTCTTTCCCTAAGAGATTATCTGCTTAAAAATATAACATCTAGCTTTATGTCTGTAATGTATTTGCCATGCATAATTACTTAATTTCATATATGTTTAGTTGCTGAGTTACAAGTGATTTAGATAAAACTGTAAATTTTTTAGAACTCAATAAATATTTAATTTACATTGTATTATGGGCTCCTTTATATGGCCCTATTTAACAATGAACTCTTTTATTATGAATCTTTAAGATGGTAGTCTCTTGTATTCCATTAGTTTCATACTAGAAAACAAACTGAAGCTTTATGTTTCTGTTATGAGCAAGACTAAGCTTTAATTAATGAGAACTGTAACCATCTCATTTACACATATTACGTGATGGAATGTAATCTTCGGTCAATAAAGTGACATTATCTTGATGCAAATAAACAACCTTAAAACTATTGTCAGTCTGTCTCTCTATCAAACGAACATAGCTAAATTAATGAACATAAGCAGCTATAAAACATTAGAACATATTTGTTTAAACAGAATTTCCCAGGCATAATTGGTATTCTTCATATTGATCACTGCTCCTGTAACTTAGCTATATGGGTTAAACCCTGCCAAGCGTATAACAGCTGGCCAGCTTCCAAAGCTTCAGGATACCTTCCACATGCCAAAACGGTCAAGCAGCTTGAGCTGAGCTGATTAAAATGCTCCTCTGAGGCATTTGAGGATCAACAGTCGACCTGTACTTTCCTTAGCTGGGCGGAAAACTTCCCTTTCGCAAAATTTCTTTTTACTGATGTTTTATTACTTTAGTCTTCAGGAAAGTTATTTTAAAGTTACGAGTGCTACGTTTTAAAGGACTGTCTCAAGACCGTAACATACTTCTAAACAGAGCAATCATTTCTGTCAGTTTAAAAGTCATGTTATCTAACTGATAAAATATTTTTTGTGGAAAAATTGTGTTTATTTTAACACTGTGGAGCTGCCACAGTTTTTAAAAGTGTTTTTTCCTGTCAAAAAAGTAACTTTTTTGGACTGGTAATTTTACTGGCATTTGTTGCTTGTTTTCCAGGGGCTAGAGGTACCATTTTCAGCTTGATCATGAAACAGACTGTCACTCCCACAGTCAGTCTTTCTTTTAGCCACAAAAATGAAAAGTAAGCAAACAACCTTTGTCACCACAGCAGGCCAGAAATTTGCCTCAGTGACATGTGGGTGGCTTTGCTGTGGTCATTTGTTGTACCTCGGAAAACTCATCTTTTGTCTTGCATACCTCTGGTGTAGCACCTACAGCCACTATAGACCAGGGGTCAGCCCTTTTCTTTGTGGCTGCTGGGGTACCCTCAGTGGGCAAGGGAGAACCACTCTTGTTGGTCCAAGGAGAGGAAACAGTGAAGGTTACCCTGGTGTGTCAGAATGCTTTTCCCACCCATGTTGAAGCAGTGTCTGCCAGTAGTAACACAGATGGCCCCATTTTCTTATCAAAAAGAAGTAGAAAACCAAACATGTTTCTACTCCTCTACAAATTAATTTTGATTGGAGCAGTTTACTGGGACTGTCTCAGGGTTTGATTCAGGCTATTGATCCTTCTTGTAGAGTAGTTTCCATTAAAAGAAAGAGGGATGCCTCCTTTCCTGAAGAGATTCAAGATTCTGAATCTAAGCAGGAAGATGCAGGGACTGTTTCAAGGTTTTGTCCTCAGATTTCTGGTTCAGACTCAGAGGAGAGCTCAATGTCTGATTCTTCCTTTGCAGTGTTCTCTTTGAGACAATTGCTAGTATGTCCCAGTGTTTTCAGAGGGAGAACACTGAGATTTCTCAGTCCTTCAAAAAATGCTATGAGTTATTGCAGAAGTATTTTGTCTGAGCCTACACCCTTCTGCACTGTCTGCTTTAGGGGATGTGGCCCTACTGCCTGAAATGTTCCTGATACTCAGCCTGCTGTCCCAAAAAAGGCTGATAGGATGTATACAGTTCCTTAGTCTTTTAACTGTTTATATACAATTCCCAAACCTGACCCAGCAGCTGTAGCTTTAGTTGAGTCAACTGCTGCTTAAGCACTTAGCTATTTATAATCCTACTTTTCTAATAAGGATGAGAAAATTATTAATAGATATGGGGAAAAGTGTATGCTCCAGCAACTATGATGTTTTTAAATTGTCAGGCTAATATGTTAAAGTCTGTTTAGACATATTGTGAAAGTATGAGGAATGTTGTATCTACAGTTTCTTCTTCTGAAGAAAAATCTGCTTTAATAACAGTTTTTTCTACTATTGTTTGTACTGTGTGTATTAGTATGTTGATACTTCTTTCAGGGCTATAGTCACTGGTACTTTTTTAAGGAAATTTGCTTGTTTGCATTCTGAGAATACTCTAGATGATGCAAAAATGAGATTTTACATTCTCCCTTGGTTAGAGATTTAGAGTTTGGACCCTCTACTGTAGAGGTGGTCAAAAAGTGTGATGAGAGGGGCAAGGACTTCTGGCTAGCCACCCTAGACTTAAAAGAAGCATATCTGCACATCCCCATAAGGGAATCTTGCAGGAAATACCTACATTTCAGAGCAGGCTCGATGCACTATCAGTTCTCTGCACTTCCCTTTGGCTTATCTACTGAGCCCAGGGTATTCACAAAATGCCTAGCTCCAGCCATTGCATATTGTAGGCAGAGAAAAATTCACATTTACCCATACTTGGATGATTGCCTGATTCAGGCAGACAGTCAGGATTTGCTACTTCAGCACCTGACATTTGTAAAGGGGCTTCTAACTTCACTGACGTTTACCATCAACCAAAAGAAATCACATCTGGTACCCAGCCAAAAGACTGTATTTCTGGGAGCAAGCTTGAACACAACTTCCCAGATGGCATTCCTCACTCCAGAAAAACAGATTTATTTGATAAACTACTTCAGTCTACTGGCCACCCAAACCCAGCTATCTGCAAGAAAAATAAAGCAAACCCTAGGGTTCATGGCCTCTTGCATTCTACTAATTCCATATGCAAGACTGCATATGAGGAAACTTCAGTGATACTTTAAAAGTCTCTGGTGTCAACATTCTCAGGACCTGGAAACAATGATTCCTATCATTCCTTGCCTAAGGACAGAGTTCCTTTGGTGGACAGAGGCCTGCTACCACAACAAGGGATTACCTTTAACTCTACCCCCCACCACACAAACCCTAACAACAGATACATCAGACTATGCATGGGGGGGGGGCTCACATGGCACGAAAATGCATTCAAGACAAATGGAGCCCAAAACAAATGCACCTGTATATCAATCAAAAAGAAATGTTAGCTGTACAGAATGCACTGACAGCCTTCAAATATCTTATTCTTTCAGGGCAACTATTGATAAAGACAGACAACACCACAGTTATTTGGTACATAAACAAGCAGGGGGGAACCCATTCCTACCCACTCTGCAGGTTAGCCATGACTCTGTGGAACACAGCCTTGAGCAATCAAGTGCACCTGCAAGCTCAATTCCTGCTAGGCAAACTAAATTCAATGGCAGATGACCTAAGCAGAAATCTAATGGACCCACACAAGTGGAAACTGGAACCCAATTCATTCAAGCTTCTGATCCACAGGTGGGAGGCACCAGAGGTAGACCTCTTTGCTTCCCCGCAGAACTATCAGTTGAGCAAATATTGCACCAGAACTCCCCACAGACAAGCATAGAAAGTGGATGCCCTGTCCTATACATGGGAAAACTTCTCAATCTATGCCTTTCCCCCTCTGCTCCTCCTCTCGAAGGTTCTACTAAAGATCAGACAGGACAAGCCAAGGACAATCCTGATTGCACCAGACTGGCCACACCAGCACTGGTACACACTTTTGCACAGTCTGACAGTAGTGCCACCATGGCAACTGCCTCAGACCCCTTCCCTGCTGTCCCAGCAGGAGGGCCAGATTAAGGCCTATCCTTTTCTTCAATTAAGATTCATGCCTCTGCCATCTCAGCTCATTATAATACTGAGCCACCCCTGTTCTATCACCCTCTGGTCAAACAGTTCCTGAGAGGAACCAAAAATTTAACCCCCCCCCCAGGAGAGCTCCCACTCCAGCCTGGGACATTAACTTTGTACTGGAGAAGCTCATGCTTCCTCCCTTTGAACCTGCAGCTACAGCAGAGTTAAAATTCCTCTCTTGGAAAACAGCCTTACTTCTAGCCATCACTTCAGGAAGAAGAGTGTCTGAGTTACAGGCCCTTATGGCCGTGGAACCCTTCATTATCTTCCATGCGGACAGGATTTCCCTCAGGACTAACCCATCATTTATGCCCAAGGTGGTATCTAGTGTGGCTTTAAACTAATCCATTCATTTGCCAACCCTTTTCCCCTAATCCTCAGAATAAAGGGGAAAGGATCCTGCACTCCCTGGACGTGCACAGGCAGCTTAGGTTCTACCTGGACAGGACTAAACCTTTCAGAAAATCTGACCAGCTGCTAGTCAGCTTTGCTACAGGAGCAGAGGGGAAGGACATTTCAAAGCAAACCATTTCTAAATGGATAGCACACTGCATTCATTTCTGCTACAAACACCATGGGAAACCTACCCCACAGGTGATCAGAACTCATTCCACTAGGACTACCTCAACCTCTACTGCATTTCTCAGGGGATTCCCTACCAGGGATATCCTGGAAGCTGCAGCCTGGAGTTATATACACACCTTCACCAAGCATTACCACTTACCTATCTTTTCTAAATCCAGAGCTGGACTTGCCACAGCAGTCTTACAAGGCCTGCTGGCCATCCCTAATGCTTCTTGTCTGCCTCCACCCTTCCTCAGCTTTGGGAATCAACCCACATGTGATAACTGCAATAGTGAAACATGAAAAACATAGTGCAGTTGTGTACACTTACCATAAATGTAGATGTTCGAGTGTATTCACTGTTGTAGTCCTAGTTACCCTCCCTCCAGCCCCCGACTTCTCTGTACTTTCTACCTATCCTTTTTTTGGCCATATCTTATAGCAACGGTATTTAATTTTTACTGGGGGTGTTCCACACCATGTAATTGCTTTCTATTTTAGGGGCTCCTGACATCTGGGGCAAGAAAAACTGATGTAATGGCATCGGCTGCATGTTTTATACCCCTGACGGCCTGATGTCATGGAAGAAGCGACAGCCTCCGATGCAGAAATCCCAAGACTATGGTATTCAGGCCGACTGGGGGCTACCTGCAGGCAGATAACCCAAGTGTGATGACTGCAACAGTGACTACACTCAAAATCTATATTTATGGTAAGTGTACACAACTGTACTTTCTGGATCCTTCTTTCCTAAACCTGTTTGTGATAGTTTCCAAATTCAAAATGATGTCACTTCACAACCTGTTGCCTCTTCATCCTCCTATAAGTTTCCAAGTAACATTAGACTTAAAATATGCTTATAATCATATTTCTATTCATCCAGACTTCAGGCATTTCGTATGGTTTGGTGTGTCTGGATCACATTATCAGTTCTGTGTCTTACCCTTTTAACTAGTCCCTGCACCAAGAGTGTTAACAAAATGTTTAGCTCCAGTTATAGCTCATTGCAGGCTACAGGTTATCCACAGTTTTCCACATTTATACAACTAGCTTATTTTTCCAGAGTCTTTTTCAAAACGTCAGGAATTTCCTTCTCAGGTGAGAGATGTCTTGCATAAGATAAGATTCCAAGAGAACATTCAAAAGTCTTCTGTGACTCCCTCACACAGGATTGTGTTCTTGGGATGTCAACTATACACCTCAGTTGAAAGAGCTTTTCATCCAAAAGACAATTAGATCTTTATTTAGATCTATTTCTAATGTTTTCCACTAAAACTTTAGTTGCTGCAAAGGAATACCTTAGGATTTGGGGTCTCATGGCATATACGACTCTCATGATCTCTTGGTAATACTCTACATGAGAAAGATGCAGTGGTTTCTGAAATCTCTTTGGTCCCAGCACCAACAGCCTTTATCATTTCAGATCCCAGTACTGGGGTTTGTCAGAAGACAAATCGTTTGTCAGAGCCAACAGGTATCCTTAAATCAAGTTCTCCCCCCTCTTTCTCCTAGCTCCAACGCAGTCAGTCACTACAGATTCTTCAGACTTTGCTTGGGGTACATTTTTAGGAGGGATAAAAGTATAGGAGGTGTGGGACACCAAGGACAGATGCAAGCACATAAATATCAAGGAGACACTTGACTTATCAAGGCACTCAATTCTGTGAACCATGTTTGCTCCCCGCGACCTTTGTAAGTGGTTACAGGCAATACCACAGCAATGTGGTACATCTACAGTCAAGAGAAAACCAGATCATATCCCCTTTGCAGACTAGCCATGCTAGCTTGGCATACAGCTTTGCAGCACAACCTCACTCTTTAGGCACTTTACAGTCTATCAAAACAAAATGTTGTGGCTGACAAACTGAACAGGACCAGGACTGACCCTCACAAATCTAGACTAGATCCAATGGATCTTCCATGATTTTATCCATCTGTGGGGAGTTCCTTAAGTAGACCTCATTGCTTCCTGTCTGTACAATCATCTGGCCAAAGTCTGTTCCAGTACTCCATACAAGAAGGCCTGGAAGACAGATGCCTTTTCTTTTCTTTAGATAGAAATACTCCTGTATGCATTTCCACCCTTTCCACTAATATCCTGGGGATTTCTGAAGATTCAGAAGGCATGCTCAAGATCACTGTAGTGACTCCCTTCTAGTCCAAGCAACCATGGTTCGTCTTTCTTTTGAAAATGACCAGTGGCAATTTCCACAAGCTTCATCACAGAATGGATCTACTCGGACAAGAACAGGGGTGCTTGATACACCCCATCATTAATCATGTTCAATTGACTGCCTGGATAATAGGGTCTTAATTCCTTCTAGGCACCTGTTTTCTTAGGACATGCAGCAGATACTAATGGAGCCAAGAAAGCATGCTACTAGAAAATCATATATTGCCAAATTAAAAAGGTTTTCTACTTTGTGCCAACAACATAACTAGCACCCATTCAGGACTAGTTGTTCTCTGGTTTACAATATTTGTGTGAGTTACTATCCTGTGGCCTTTCTTATTCATCTATCAAGGTTTATCTATTGGCCATTTCACCATGTCTACACATCGACCCCCCCTCTTTCAGTGTAGTTTTATGTCAAAATGTTTTTGAAAGGGGTTTTGCATAAGAGGTATCCAAGTAAACCAGGGGCCTCACCATGGAATCTTAATTTGGTGTTAGAGAAACTAACACTTGCTCCATTTGAACCAATTAACCTGGCTGACTTGAGGTTCTTAAAATGAAAAACAGTTTTATTGATTGATCTCTGCAAGAACAGTATCTGAGTTGCAAGCTCTTATGGTGAGTCAACATTACCTCATTTTCCACAAGGGCAGGGTTTCTTTGAGAACTATGTATACTACTAAAAAAAGCAAAACAAGAAAACTATACCACCAAGACAACGAACAGTCCAACCTTTTATTACTTAGCGCCTTGGCTATACAGCCTTCACACCGTAAAATAACATTAAAAACATCAAGATTATATACACCTAAACTTTACAAATCACACCCACTGCAATTAATCAATTAAGTTAAATCAAATTAAACTACATACTTCCAGTCACATTCCTTATTTAACCTTAAAGGTTCCAAAGTGTTAAATTTTAAAATATATAGTGTTTCCTTTTTACATAGCTTAACATCCAAATTCACTAATTCCGCCCAAAATACCTCAACCTTTTCTAAAACACAACCATTAATGTGACTGGGGTTGCAATTATGAAATTCAGAAAAATGACTACCAAGGGGGCTATCAATTCTAGCATTTTTTATGTCTCTTAGGTTTTCTTGAAAACAAACTTTAAAACTTCTGCTCGTCTCACCAATGTAAAATTTATTACAGCTACATCTAAGAGCATATATAACCCCACATGTATTACAATTAAAATTACCCCTAACCAGGAATCGATGTCCATTAATATACTTAAAGCCATTGATCACATTTTTACATATAGAGCATTTATTGCATGGTATGGTGTCTTTAAATATAGGCATCCCAATACTAATATTCATTGTAGGTAGTTCGAATTGATTATGCACAACCATATCTCTAAGGTTTCTGGCCCTCTTATAAGAAATGTTTAGCCTTTGTGGCAGCAGTTTATTTAACTGCTTATCTCTAAGCAACATGGGCCAAAATTGACGAGCCGTATTAACTATTTTGTCACTGATAACATTATAGGTAGTTACAAAGAAAATATTACTCAATTTCTCTTCCTTATTAAGTACATATTCAGCAGAAGTATTACAAAAATTGTCATCAAGACAAGAAGTCATTCTACCTCTCATGTTTCCAAACCTCACATTACTTTGGGCATTGGGCCACCTAAAATTCATAACCCTAACCTTAGCTTCTTTAACAGTGTCCATCTTATAACCTCTATTTAGGAACATATTTTACGATTCCAAAATTTCTTGTATAAAGATTTCATCCCTATTACATAGTCTACGTATCCTTAAAAATTCATTAAAAGGTAGAATCTTTATTAGATGGTCTGGATAGCAACTATTACCATATAAAAACTGATTTTTATAAGTAAACTTGTTATGTAGCCCAGTATTCAGTTGGCTGAGCTTAATATCTAAAAAACTAACTTCTACTCCAAGCTGAATGCCATCAAATTGTAGACCCATATTATTAATTTGTAAATCTTCCACAAAATGAGTAGCTGCCTCCATGGGGTCATCACATAAGAAAATTAGGTCATCAATGAACCTTAAATAAAGCAAACCTGGGTTTTATAAAAATTATGATGGTATATCTTATCAGACTCAAATTTACCCATTACCAGGTTTGCATACATGGGGGCAAAAGCTGCCCCCATTGCAGTACCCTGCAGTTGATGGAAGATCTCCTCATTAAATGTGAAAAAGTTGTGCTTTAAACAAAAGACCACTAAATCAATCACAAAGTGGGGCACAGGGGAATGGCCCAAAAAATGGAACAGAGCTTGGACACCAACCTCATGCCTGATGTTGGTATACAAGCTTTTCACATCCATGCTTAGCCAATACATAGAACTGTTCCATTCAAAACCCTGTATTTTAGTTAGAAAATCTTGGCTATCTTTTATATACGAGAGTAATCTCAAAACATATTTCCTGGAATACTCATGAAAAATGTACTGATAGGTTTTAAAAAATATTTTTCAGCAGACACAGTAGGTCTTCCAGTCACTTTCTCAAGGCTTTTATTTGTCTTAGGTAAACAGTAGAAGACAGCCAAATTGCTATCTTCTACACTAAACTTTATTAACACATAATTGGCAGAAAAATAACCCAAATGTTTTCCCTTTTCCAGCAACAACAAATATTCATCAATGGCTTTAAAATATCTATCTATATTACATTTTTCATAAACCTCAGCATTTAAATGCATGTAACACATATCTAAATACTGTACATAATTTAAAATCACTATTTTTGTCTGATGGCTTTACAACAAAGTTTCTATCTCTACAAAACTTGCAAAATTCAATCCATTGCAGTTTATCTAAAATAAAATGAACATCAGATTTATTATACATCAGTGCACTGTAATGTTTTTCTATTTCAAAATTGATAGTAGAAATATAACTGTATACTTATATTAGTATATGGAGGAATAAAGTGACTTTTGACTTTAATCGCACTAGTATCTAGTTCTGAATACGCATTAGCAGTACTATATTCATTAGCAGAATTACATTCAACTTCATTCTCATCAAATTTATCTACAAAAGAAGAATTGCATGAATAAAAATAATCTTCCAAGGTGTTTTCAAAACATCCATCATTAGCACCATTATAATTATTTTTACTAAAAAAACTTTTAAGATGTAACTTTCTACCTAATAAAAAAAATCTCCTTTTTAAGAATGTGCAACCTGGGCAAAGCAGTGGGTATGAATTTTAAACCTAAACACAACACAAATTTAACCACATCAGATACTTCACTATTAGGTACATTCAATAATAAAACATCATTTACAACTGGTTGTCTGCTAATTCCATCTTTTTTTCTTATTAAATTGTCCTTTGTAGTTACCACCATTATTCTGCCGCTGTCCCCATTCTTTTCTATTTTGTTTTCCATGGAATTTTGAATTGGATTTATTATTTGTCTGCTGGCTGTTGTTCCGAAATCTCTGTTTGAACTCTAAAGTATTAGCAGCTTCTGGTAATGCTGGAAAGTTTTCTCTTTGTTCATTAACATCAGAGAAGCTTTGTTCCGCTCCTTCAGGCAAAGTGAAGGAAACAGTTGATGAGGCGAAGCTATTATTTAAATGACTATTGTTCCTGTTGTTAGAAAATGAACGCTTGCTATTATGTTTATAAAGAGAGCTACCCTTTTTTGCCTGAAGTGCTAGCTGAGTTTACTTTAAGCCAAGCTATCAATGTCCCCATTTTCTTTCCTGAACCTGAAAAGGAGGGAGAAAGGATACCCCATACCTTGGATGACCTCAGACAGCTCAGGTACTGTCTTGACAGAACACAATCTTTCAGATCGTCAGATCAATTGTTAATTTCTTGTGAATTTAAGAAGAAGGGACAGCCTGTATCAGAATAGACTATTGCTGAACGGTTGTCTAAAGCTATTACTTTTTGTTATACTTACCATGACAAATCTATTCGGACAAGGCCCACTCTACAAGGACCTTGACTTCTTCTATGACCTTTTGGAAAGGGTTGGTTTCTAGAAGAATTTAAAAGCTGCTACTTGGTCCTCTCTACAGACTTTACAAAGCACTATAAGCAGGATTCCTTCTCTATGTCTAGTTCATTCTTGCTAGGACCATTCTACAGGGGGTTCTGGACCCTTTCCTTTCATTTCCCAAATATAATTAGCTGTGGTAATCTAGCCATAACAAGGGGTAATGCAGCAGTGATCAGTATAAATGACATGGTGCAGTTGTGTACGTTCAACTTACTATAACAGTAGATGGTTTTTTTTTATTTATTTATTTATTTAACATTTGGTAACCGGGAAAGACCAACTTGGAACGTAGCCAATTTTCAGTGGAGGCCCAGGGGGAAATGCTCCAGATGCATGTCTTTAAACACTGTGCTCTCACGATCTTTGAACACACAATATGTTTGAATGACCACTGTTGGAGTAGCCACTCCATGCACTTCCCATATACTACAGTACTCCTCGTTTGAGCCAAAAAAAAATGAAAAGCACTTACTGGTAATTTAGGAATTTGCAAGCAGCTTTAGAAAGACAGCTGACTAAATGTGCAGTCTTAAGTCTTAAAAAAAAAAAAAAAAAAAAAAAGAAACAAACTTGTCAGGAAGCACATTAAATCAGGAATACTGTTCAAGTACCACATATACACTGAAATACACATGCAAAGTGCATTAGAAAGCCATCCTTAAAATGCTAAAACTCAATGAGATGGAACCCAAATGAAGTTTTGTAGTACAATGACATTATTTAAAAAAAAAAAAAGATATTCATTTTTATGTCATGTCATTGAATAATAGCAAAATATCAAGTATGGACGTGTATAATGCTGGTCATCCTATGCCTTGTTTTGTTTCTTCATTTGCATACCATCCAGAGGGGAACCCTCCTTTATGTACATCTGGACTGGCTATATTGCTTAAATGACCACCTCTATCTGATGTAGAGCTGCTGCTTTTTTAGTCATAGGCTAAAAAATTAGAAATAATGTCCTTGTTAAAACAGTTGCTAGGTTATCAACCATGATGAGACCATGGGTTCTCCTTTCTCACTGCATTCATTGCTGTTTGTAGCCTCAAAATATTTTACAGTGGAGATACTATGCTAAGGTGTAAAACTGAAAGCCATGTGCATTGATGGTCTGCATTCACAGTTCCTAACACCAGTTCCTTCTGTCATTTTGCGGTGTAAATTAGCTTCACATCATTTGACATCCCCTCTCTCCGTGTTAGCTGTTCCTGTCATGCGCCATTGAACTATTGTTAATTACACACACAAGAAATAATTACAGGGTTTATTCAGGGTGAAAAGGGACTATGTTAAAGAGGAATACATTAACTTATTACACTGACATACTGAGAAAATGTAGAATATTTAACAAGCTTTTAAAGGAGTCGCACAGATAAATACACTCACACTGTATAAGTAAGCTGAGAGCAATGAATTCTTTAATATTAAGACTTGTTTTTTTTAAAAGCTGATGAATTTACTCTAAAAACATTCCATGAATGATATCTTGTACAAATGTTATGTGAAATGAGAATATGTCACATCAAACTAATTGTATTACAAATGGGAAGAGGGTAAGTACTGTGCAGTATAAGTGAGCTGTATTCCCTGGATAAAGATATGCTGTAATCTGCTATAAACGTTGGTTAGAAACACTTTTTCTAGATAAAGTGAAAAGAGAAGAGCTACATACTTGCACCTCCCATATAGCCTTAAAATGGGGGATGCACCATCGTTCAACATCCTTGTCATTGAAGAATGTTCATTTGAACTTGAAAAAAATGAAAAATAAAACCCAGTGAGATATTTTTCTGAAGCACAAGTGCTCAAGAAACATCATTTTGACTATATCGTTTTGGAAATATGTTTTTTTTTCTGAATTAGTATGAAAAGACTTGGATAGTCTACTTCAAAACAAGGAACTAGTTTGGGCAAATACAACTCAATGCCAATTCACCGTCTGGCAATAATGACCATATTTCCATTATTAGTGGTCTGCAGAGGGTTGGCATAATGCTTAAGGTGTTTACCTCACAAGTACAAGATACAGATACAGAGCTTGATTCTCACCTTTGAGGGAAGTTGTCTAGGCTTAAAATGCCCTACAAAGGCAAATAGCCTAGTACTTACCCATGAAGAGTAGAGCTGAATCCTTTATAGTTTAGTTTTCACTGAATCATGGAATTTGCCCCTTCTCCGCCATTGTGTGATATTTGAGTTGGTATATATAGTTTGCAGGGATGTGGGGGGCACAGCCCCCCCCCCCCACATGATGGGTGCAGTGGGACTTGCCCCCTGCATTAAAAATACATTCAGTATTTTGAATTTTCAGTTTTTTTGGGATTCTGTCTTTTGGTGTGTCAGTCTTCTGAAGTACACCTATATTTTTTTCCATGTGTGACCATATGAGGGTGAATTTTTACTATGTTTTACTTTCTTTTTCATATATTTTAAGTAATTCAAATGCTTTGTATTACTGTATTAAATTCAGTTGAATACTGTAAAACTGAGGCTATAGAAGCATATTTATTTGTTAAAAATATGATTCAATTGAATATGTGTTAATATGACTTGAATATATACATATGCATTTCATACATTATTTAAAATTTATGCACAAGTTGATTTCATGTTCTTCTTTTTTAACATAGGAATGACTGACAGAATTGATTTGATTGGTTAGTGTTTTTTAAATAGCGATCACCTTATATAGCTCCAATGAATCCCTTATACATTTAGGATGAAAGTACAAAGTGTAGTTTGAATTTTGTGCTTGAAATTTGTGGAATAAACTAGTAGAACATTGCTTTCTGGCTTTGTGTTGTTGTTGTTTGTATGTAAAAGGAGTATGACTGATAACCTGAGTTTTGCCAAATGCTCACATCATCCACTCTCTTCATTTTGGTGTGACCTTCACACTGGCTATATAATTTAAGTGGGTGGATGGGAAGTACAATCCCTAATGAGGGGGTAAGGGTGTGGAGAATTTCTCCTCACATAAAATATATTTACTTGATGTAGTCAATGCCAAACTTCTAAAAATGGTATAGTAACTATACAATACCACCAGCTCATCTGACAGAACAATATATAGAGATGTTAAAAAAGGGAACTGGATTATTTGGACATTTCCAGTGTGGATTGCCTCTACACCTCTGATACACACATGCATGCGCACACATGCACACACACACACACACACACACACACACACACACACACACACACACACACACACACACACACACACACACGCACACACACGCACACACACACACACACACACACACACACACACACACACACACACACACACACACACATACAAGCACACCTCCAACCGTATATAATGGGTCTATATTATAACATTGAAGTTTTAAAATTTCGAATGCTATAATATCGAACCCTTTAGAGCAAAAGCTGACAATAGCAAAGCCTCGGAACATTGAAATTTTACCTAGGGTAAGATTTCGGTGGTCCGCATCGTGGATTCTCTATTTACAGCACTGAGTGATGGTTATGGACTGGTTATAGGGAAGTGAGCAAACGGAGGTTACGGATTGGGTTCAGGTAAGTGTGGTGCGATGGTTATGGACCGGGTTAAGGTAAGTGAGTGAACAGACTGGGGTAAGGTGAGTGTGCGGTAGTTAGGGACTTTAGAGTTAGAGCGCGGGTGAGGTGAGTGTGCGATAGTGACAGACTGTAGGGTTAGGGGCAGGTTAAGTGAGTTAGGGTTAGGGAGCGGGTGAAGTGAGTGTGTGAGAGTTACGGACCTTAGGGTTAGGCTTTGGGTTAAGGTACGTGGATAGATAGTAGTGTATGTACAGTTTAGTGTAGAGTTAGATGTAGGATTTTAAATGTATGTTTGTGGATTGAAGTTGTTTTGGTGTGCTTGTGTTGTGTGTGTGTATGTTTCTTGGAACAGCAAATTTTTTCCCTGGGAAAAAAATTTGCTGTTCTGAGTGTTCGATGTTTTGATTGTTCGACTAAACTGAGTCGATATTATAACATTCAAAGTTTTGAGCGTTCGATGTTATAATATAGACCCTATATATTACATTACTAAAAACTCTTTTATTCCTAACACAAACATGCAAGCACACACACGTACACACACACACACACACACACACACACACACACACACACACACACACACACACTCACACTATCTATATCGCCTTCTCTAGCCCTTACTCTAATGCCAATTCACAAACGCTCACACATAAAAACTAACCACTATAGTGCAGTTTTGCACTTCTTAACACCAGCATCTATTCAGTCAAACATTCATTTTCCTGAATACGGCTGTTTTTCTGCAGTATACAAAATTATAATTCTACTGCATTATAGTCTCACAAATTAGTACTCACACATACAGTATGTGTAGTCAGCCCTTATTACACCCAGGCAAGCTGTTCTACCAAATGAGAATTCAGCCCTTTTGATTACACCCGTATATGAATATTTAGATAGGTAGGTAAATAGACAGATGTGTGATTAAGCCAATTTATTTAGCAGAGTTAGTGCCTTTGTCCATACACATTAAAATAGAATTAATTGACTAACTGAGATTATACCAGCTTGGAATAAAGTGAAATATATTGTATCTTTTCTTCTGCTTTGGTTCAGAACCAGAAGTAATGCATTTCAGAGTCTTTATATCTGGAGATACAGTTTAATTGCGAAAAAAAATCGCTGTTCTGAGTGTTCGATGAAACAGAAATCCCAAGACTCAACTTAGAAGTGTGACTCCCTGACAATGCCACCATCTTCATAGAAATCCATTGTCATAAAATTGTGCAGGCACCAAGTTCCATTTCTTGGAATTTGCCCCCCTTCTCCCTAACAGTATGACCATGGTATTGCTTGTTTTGGTTGGGGTCTCTGGGAAGTACAGTTGCACACTTGCCCATATGGGGGATGCAGGGGGGATTGCACCCTCCCTGCAAAAAAAAAAAACAACAAAAACAGTGTTTTCAGGAAGGTTTTTTTTCTGGGATTTGAGTTTGGGGGTTTATTACATCAGTAAACTGAGGTTCGTCTACTCATAGCAGAACCAGAAAAAACACGTTTATTCATGTTATTGTAATGTATCACATTAGGTTACTTGTTTATTACAAGATGTTCCACTGTAGATTATGAGCAGTAAATTACAGTCTGGCAGTCCCAGTAAATCTCATAAAATCTTATGTTCATGAAAGAGTCTCAGTTTGCTTTTCTGTGTTAAAGAATCTATGAATCCACAAAAAAATGTTCAACAGATAATGCCATATCAAGTGTTTGTCATCATCAGAGTCACTGGGGTTGTGTGTGTGTATATGTGTGTGTGTGTGTGTGTGTGTGTGTGTGTGTGTGTGTGTGTGTGTGTGTGTGTGTGTGTGTGTGTGCGCGTGCGCGTGTGCGTGTGTGCGTGTGTGTGTGTGTGTGTGTGTGTGTGTGTGTGTGTGTGTGTGTGTGGGGTTTGTTCTCACACTCTTCAAGTAACTAGTCTGGTCTTCCAGATGTCAATCAAACTGCCCTTGGTATATTGGACATGAGTGCAGTGTCATGTCTCCATGAAAGCAACATCAGTCACTGCACTAATGATAGCAATACTGTATCTCAACAAAGATCTGCGGGGAAAAGGATGTTCAACATTACATATCTTATGGAGGCAAAGTGAAGTGTTTTGCTATATTTGGTAGATCGCCTCAAGGTAAAATAACATTTTTTTTTCCTTTTGATTAAAAAAGAGGTTGGATTTTTAGGTGAAATTAGCAGATTTGTATTAAAAGCTAAATAAACAACTTTTAAAAAGTAAAGCCAGCATTCTCCATTAAGCACAGCCTATGCTGAAATAAACAGTAAGAAAAATAAAACTAAAATAAGTAATTATATTAATATCCCAATATTTTTTCATTTTCGTCAAAGTAACTTTATTTCATCTTTTGCTTATTTAAATGCTCACTAGATAAGTAGAACAGTACTTGTAATAAAAATACAGAAGCAGGATTATCTCTGGGACATTCAATTGTATCATCAGCATTACATTGTCACTAGCAGTAAGGCTGCAAATGGCTGACCAAGATATCACTAAATGACTGTTAGTAACCACCAGAGAGAAGAGTTTAGTCAATACTAACAATGTAGATTAGGGAAGCTAATAGGATAGAAAAAATATTTCACATCACCTTGATATATGTCTAATACTGCATTATATTAAACCAGATATATTATTTAACAATAGTAGTTTGCTTGTCATCTGCAAAACTATTGAAATTTCAGAAACTGAATAAATAAGTTGTCAGTCCCTGATGTTCAAAAAGATCATGCGGTGAGGATGTAAAGTGCCTGCTGCATATGGATCAGTTCACATGACCACAGAAAATGAATTTCAGAGACATGTTAAGCTATAACGAGAAAGGGCCCATTGTTGGCTAATCTGGATACCCCTGAACTGCCTAAAATTACTTCCAGTACTAAAAAACAGTTTTCTGTGGTAAATACTACTACAGACTCATGCATCTTCTTGGTACAACTACCCCCCATTCATACTCCCACATATACAAACACACACACACACACACACACACACACACACACACACACACATATGCACTGACACATTCACTGTAAATCACACTGCCCCCACAAGAATTAACTTACATACTCACTCAACCATATATGTGTATATAGATATAGATATATATAGATACAGATATATAAATAGGGATATATAGATACATACACATGCGCATACACACAAACACACACACACACACACACACACACACACACACACACACACACACACACACACACACACACACACACACACACAAGCACACTCTCACACACTGCCACAATCATCCCCAACATTGCCTTTCTGCTGAACTTTATTTAATTAACTTGCAACAAAATCTCCTCTATTGACTTAAAGAGGTGACTGCTGTCGTTGGCTCATTACTATCACAGATGGCCATGTTAGCTGCATGTAATATCTAGTTGTCTCGGTCCCCTTCAATAAACACATCACACCGAATGACATTTGATGACTTTTATTAAAACTTCCTTAAGATGTCTTTAATCACCACATTTATAAATTACAACTGGACATAATATAGTTGATTCTAAACACAGCATAAACATCCTTGCAGTATTAATCAGGACAGTGTACCTGCTCATCCTGCCCCAGTAAGCAGCGTCCATATCTCTGCTCGCTTACTTTACTTATGAAGCAGCATCCAAGACTCACTTCATATACCATTTATTGAATTACACATCCAACCAAATAATTCAGGATGACATGACCTTACTCATTCTGACCCAGTAATCCTTGTCCATACCTCTACTCTCTTACTTTACTTATGAAGCAGTGTCCCCCTCTCACTTCATACATCATTCATTGAATTGCCTTCCAACCAAAATAAGCAGCATCCTTACCTCCGCTTGCTTATGTATTCAGCAAACATCTTCCAGCTGCTCATTTTCCTTTCCCCATATTTCTTGAAATGAACATCCAGACACCAGGGGGGGAACAGAAGAGGGCAAGCCTGTCCTTCTTCTCCACCTACCCCAACTGATACAACAACCACAATCCCCACAAACCCACCAACAAAAAGGGAGGGTGGGTGGGTGGGTAGCAAGTTCACACCAAAATGTGATTACTTACCCAGCTACACTTGTCTCCGCTTAAGCCCCTGCCCACCCTTACCTCATTTCCTCCCAATCATCCCTCCCTCCATTTAACCCTTTCCCTCCCCAACCCACTTAACTCCCACTAATATATCAATCTAACCCCTCTTGAAGATGTCCCAGGACCACTTGGTTTGTTGCCAAACTTCATTTGTCACAGTCCCCTTCAATAAACACATCACACCGAATGACATTTGATGACCTTTATCGAAACTTCCATAACATATCTTTGATCACCACATTTGATCACCAAGTCTTCTCTGGATATCGCATTCCCCAGGTGGCGACTGCAACTGTGGGTCCACAAACACAACTGCCTCCTCTCCACCGACCCTGGAAATTACCGCCCATATTAATTACAACTGGACATAATATAGTTGATTCTAAACACAGCATAAACATCCTTGCAATGTTAATCAGGACAGCGGACCTACTCATCCTGCCCCAGTAAGCAATGTCCATACCTCTGCTCACTTACTTTACTTAAGAAGCAACGTTCCCTCTCACTTCATTGAATTTCCTTCCAAACAATATAAGCAGGGTCCTTACCTCTGCTTGCTTATCTATTCAGCAAACTTCCTCCAGCTGCTCATTTCCCTTTCCCCCAAATCCTTGAAATGAACATCCAGACACCAGAAGGGGAGCAGAAGAGGGCAAGCTTGTCCCTCTTCTCCACCAACCAGCCTGACCAGGCTGTTCCCCCTCCCTTCTACCCAAAATTGTTCAACCAACTGCCTCCCATAAAGGGAAGGGTTAAGCCAAACATCATTCTGTGTACCCATCATCTGTAAAGTACATTAGAACCCCATCATCAACCCCACACCTTGACATACAAGCACTGAAATACTCCTTAATGAAACTAAATAAAGTAAAACTACTGGTGACCCACTGTACCACACCTGAACATCCACTCTCAGAGAATACATTTACTTTTAGTCCACTCCCTTCTAACCACTAACCATTGACAACCTATATCCATAACAAAAGCCACAAAAAGTATAACCCCTTGAACTCAAGTCTGCACCCAGTCAAAGAAAACCCATCTGACAGTATTCAATGTATGTCCCTCTATCCACTCAACCCAAGCTGACCCAAACCACTAAAATTCACCAAAATCATAATAGCACAACACTATGCACCTGATTAAGGTGCTGATTGCAAGAAACAGCTAACTTCTGCATAACCTTAAACACCCCCTCAATCAGTACGTGGTAAAGCCCCTCCTGACTAATCCTAAAAATCTGGCCAACTCCTGCACCACTCCAAAACATGCATTGCTTAAACCCTCTATCACCCACATAACCAAGTACCGTGCTCCCACAATCTACCCAAAGCACCCTCATACCTGCAATGCATCCCGCAGCCCTACCTACCAAATTCCCACAAGCACAAAGAAAAGGTCCTTATGGTACTCCTACTAAACCCTCACCTAGCATGTAACATCACCAATATATGCCCCGTCCTATGAATCATAACAATTTTCCATCACCATATCAGATCATAGACCCTCTACCAACACAGTGACCTGCATAGCTAACTTTAAATCCACCCCAAAAAATCCACCCAAATCTGACATGTGTAACTGCATACTTCCCATGTTAACATTACCAGAACCTTGTTACCCAACAATCCCAAAACCAACCCAACCTCAGCTGTTAAATCCATCCCACCTAGGTTCTATACCAAATTTCCCATTACTGCTAACTAAACACCTGCTGTACCATGCCCCTAATTTGCCTCAAGCATCCCTGACCACAGTGAACTTAAACCATACAAACTTACTCACGTGAATGAGCACCTGGAATCATGTCATTACCTGAATCTCACTGCTTTCCATACCAATGTCCAGAACCTCTAACAGCAGCATCATCTGTCCAATCCACATCCTTTAGGACCTCCAGGTTATACAAACTGTGTCCTTCAACATCTCTGCCAGAAATTCTATACCTCCATCTGCAAAAGAAAACAAATTAAGCACCTTACTGTCATGAAATTGCAAAGCTTCCAGATATCATGTACTCTTAGCCTTCCTATTTATACAAAGCAAACCCCATTATAGACCCTCCCTTTTTGTTGGTGGGTTTGTGGGGATTGTGGTTGTTGTATCAGTTGGGGTAGGTGGAGAAGAAGGACAGGCTTGCCCTCTTCTGTTCCCCCCCTGGTGACTGGATGTTCATTTCAAGAAATATGGGGAAAGGAAAATGAGCAGCTGGAAGATGTTTGCTGAATACATAAGCAAGCGGAGGTAAGGATGCTGCTTATTTTGGTTGGAAGGCAATTCAATGAATGATGTATGAAGTGAGAGGGGGACACTGCTTCATAAGTAAAGTAAGAGAGTAGAGGTATGGACAAGGATTACTGGGTCAGAATGAGTAAGGTCATGTCATCCTGAATTATTTGGTTGGAATTAGTATTGTTATAGTAGCCTACGATGATGACCCAGTCAAGCTTACTAACTATCTCATATCCCATCACATCCTGACCATCTGTGGTATATAAAGCAACTTGGCCACAATAAGGCTCTCAAAAGGGGACCCTGCCGTGGGCCTGCTCCAGTCACTATTACTCTACTCAGTATCATACAAATTGCTCAGATGGGATATGTGACTCACCTACACGGCAATCTCAGACCCGGCTGTAATAGAGCTGCTCCATATCTGTAAGTCTAACTCCTCTCATAGTACCAGACAGCTTAAATCTCATATATGACATTAACACCAACTGCTGAGGAGACAGGCTTATTTCCCAGACACTGCCCCCATCTCAGAAATAGACTTGCCATACACATCAAACATAGTATGCTGTTGCCCACTTGAAACGCAACCTCAATAAGTAGATGGGTAACCATAAAATTTATCCCAGGGCATCTTAAATTAATTGTGGCCAATCCCAGTGAGGATAGCTAATTTTGACCAACCACACACCTTCCCAAACCCTGTGGTAACATTCCCCTCCCCAGAATCACCCTGCCATAGAAGATCAACAATAAATTAGGGAGAAAATTCCAAGGCTTCCAACAGCCCCCCCATAACCCTGAATTCACTTACAAGAGCACAAAGAAGGCAAGCCACCCCCCAGCGCTATTAATTGTGACAACTGCTGCATCTGCTAAGTTAATTTTCTTGCTGAGAATAACCAAGGAAATAAGATGAGAAACACTTAACTGTACTGTATTGCAGATTATTGAACGACTGTTTGACAAAGAGGAATTGTGCATTACAAAATAGATTTCCACTAAATGATCTTTTAATGCTCACAGGCCAAGAAATGGAAAATTCTTGAGTTGGCTACTTGGCATTGGACTCTTCAGTGAGTCATTGATGCTGATCCTTGTCCAGCCAATATTAATGCATATGAGAGTATCTCTGTATGCCTATCAGGTGGTAAAGGCCGATCAACTGACTTCACATACCTCCACTGCTAATTCAGCAGCATGTTTAGTGACTAATACACAATTAATGTTCTATGTGTCACCTCCTGTCCCCCTTCTTCCCACGTAATTATGCATAATGTTCCCCGTTTTGGAGATAAAAGGTTAAGGGTTAATTGAACCCCCAAAAGGTTACTCCACCAAGGCTCTTCCCCTTCCCCCACCATGATTACCATACCTCTCAATCTCTTTATACCATACCTCTGGACCTCTTAGCATGAAATCTGAACAAAGCCATGGATAAGAGTGGGATAAAGGCCCAAAGGACAGCTCCAAATATACTTTTCGACTTAGAAAGTTGATAGATGGGGTTTGCTTTAACATGAATTCTCTGATGGGACTGAAGTTTGACATACTGCTAAATTTATACAGTTGGGAAATGTGCCTAGTGCAAAATCTGGACAAACCTGACACAGTGGCGGGAGAGGATTAATAGGCAGAGATTGTAACTGACAGTCCCAGAAACCAAAAAAAAAAAAAAAAAAAAAACCTGGCAAAATGACATCCACCTCAGCAATCATATCCTAAAGGAAGTGCACAGGAAATCCAGCGGTACACTCCTTAAACAACTCCAATAATTAGCCACCACACAAATATCTGCAAAAACTCAAACATTTTGTGGAAAAGACCAAAAGCTGAGGCCAACGCTGGCCCATCGACAGGTATGAACGTTATCCCCACATCACCCATGTGCAGAGATTACAGTTACCCACAGGTATCTCCAAAAGGCAAAAACTCACTCTCCAACACACACCAAGAAACCCTCACAACAGCCAGGGACTGCGATTGGTTGGAATCCATTGGCAATGAATCAATAACTATGTGTAAAACACTTGTAGTCCAAAAAATGCCAGGTAGTTCCAGTGTAAAAAACTCTTCTTTATTCAACCACAGACATAAAAGCGCTTTCACAGATAACTTCTGCTTCTTCAGATACAAATGCATGCTGTCTACTGTGTAACTTATATACCTTGAACCAACTAATTAAGTCACAATCATCTTAAAGAAACATCCTTCATTAAGTAAAAACATTCAGTCCTTCACTGTGTAAACATGATTCTAAAAAAGTATAATGCATAACAAAGACATAAAAAAACAATAAATTAGGGAGAAAATTCGCCCTCAGGACCAAACCACGCCAACCGTGGGTAAATCCTGCATTACCCACACCCAGGCATGGGTTATTGCTATATTAACTAAAGTCCTGAATTTTAATCACACTTTGACTCAAGAATAGGGAGATTCTGATTGTCCAAGGCTGGAACAAACATGCAGTCAAACTTGACTTTTTTTTTTTTTCTTTTTTTTTTTTTTTTTTTTAAGAATATTATTTCTCCACGAATGCCTTATGCGCTGATGATTGTGCATCAACAACAAGGGCCAAACAAACACATGATCCATTCATGTGCCTATATTCCACAGTTACCCAGTTACATTACCCAGGAACACCAACTCAGTCCCACATCACGCCCCCTCCACCCACAGCACGGCGAAATAAAACCATGCAACCACTATTTTCTTCTCCTTCATCTAGACGGAGCAGTCAACCAAAAGCGACCCCCAAATTCTCATCTCCACAGCAAATGCCAGTCCCCTACCTCAAAGAGGTCAACACAGCATCAACCGGCCTAGTCAAATAACAATCTGGTTGCAGTTGTAAGCCTGAGGACTACATTTAACTCTCCCAATACCTGCGCAAGTGTGACAGAATTAGCCATGCGAGCAACAGCCCTCCAAGGGGAACTGCATATGTGGAAGCAGCTGCTCCCTCTGGTCTTCCTCACCAGCCTGAAGCCAACCCTTCCCAACATACCCAAAATATTGTGCCACTTTCCCGCAAAAGCTATAGCCAAGACCGCAACCAGCCAGCCCTGAGAAAAACTAGTTAAATATTTTGTGGCTCCAAGCAGTTCGCAACAATCCCAACGTGTACGTCGTTAGCAAACTAGGTCTCCCACTGAAACTTTAAAAGGGGCATAAAGTGAAAACTGCCACCAACTACGAGAAATAACCCAAATTATGCAGCCAAAACCTGACCATCTACAGAATTTTAACTGTGAAACATGCCGCATATCCACCGTTACTTCACCTCTCCCTATCCCCTTAGCAAACAACGCTACCCATTAATCATGGCCCACGAGACCCCCCGAAATCATCACTTCATCACTGCAGGTCTTGAACCGAGGCTGTTATGCACCACTGCCACAGATCAACTGTGTAACAGCCATACCAGTTGGCAAAAAAGCAAAATAAATAAATAAAATAAGTAACCAGGGAAGGAAATACTGTGGGGAGCAACAGCCAGGGAATTGTTATGGCCAGGCGTGTATAGGTCCAGGGCCGATAGCCTAGTACCGACCTATGAACCTGAAAACCTACCCACCATTGTTAATCCGAGGCCTACCTGAACCTGCAGATCCTGAACGTTGTCTGGACGTAAACTCACATTAGCAAGTTCACACCAAAATGTGATTACTTACCCAGCTACACTTGTCTAAACCCCTTAAGCCCCTCTCCACCCTTACCTCATTTCCTCCCAATTATCCCTACCTCCATGTAACCCCCCCCAACCCACTTAACTCCCACTAATATATCAATCTAACCCCTCTTGAAGATGTCCCGGGACCACTTGGTTTGCTGCAAAACCTCATTTCTGCAGGGCTGGTTATTTGGTGCTTCTGATGTGATAAATTTGAATGCCATGGCCTTTACTAGTCTTGTTTGGTATGAAAGAAAACGTTTTGTTATATGGTCTATCTTAAAAAGTATCTCTGCAGGGGATATTCTTTTTCAACTGTGATGTGTGACCCTCCAGTCTCTTAAAAATATGCATGTACTCTTTTTATCATATTTCTCAATTAATAAATCCTAGTAATGCCTTTAGCTGTTTCATGAAGATCATCCATATGATGCTTTAGGCATAAAAAAATGCTTTTTCATATTTATATTAAATGTTGCTACATGCAAGATATTAAAGAAGTTCTTCCTAGGCTTATATCATACACAGCACAACTGTACTAATACTAGACCTCTGTGTAGTGCAGCAAAAATTATATTAAATGTTGTTAATATACTGTTTATTTCCATTTTCTCTGTGAAAGAATAAGCAATACAGGCAGAAATACTTAGCCTCATAAAAAAGTTCACAGGTGGGCAACTAAATGTTGCTAACAGTATGCATGTAGCTTGAGTGGTTTATTTTAAGTTGTCCAAAAAACATCAGAAAAAGTAATATTTACTATATTTATTCTGACTTATAAAATCCAGTTTAAGACCTAAGATGTAATGAATACTACCATTATAAAGATTAATTTGTGACAGACGGTTTTCCATTTGTATTTTTTGTAAAAAATCTTTTAGAAATATGAGCATTTAAGTGGATTGTGAGGATATAGCCTGATTTTGTCCAAAGACTCAAGATGCAATCAGTGGAAGTTGGAATACAAATTTCCAGAGCTTCATTTGATGGAATGGGTTAAAAGCTATTCTGATTGCCATCCCAAGAATGGAAGTAAATGTTTTTTACCTGTTGGCTTGTGTTTTCAAGAAATCTCATACGTCAGATATTACAGGTTTTATGTAGCACCTTTTCACAATACATCTATACATATATATATATATATATATATATATATATATATATATATATATATATATATATATATACATACATATATATATATATATATATATATATATATATATATATATATATATATATATATATACATATATATATATATATATATATATATATATATATATATATATATATATATATATATATATATATATATATTTATATATATAGAGGCTTATAGTGCCTGCATATTCTAACTGTTTCTTACTGAAATT
This sequence comes from Protopterus annectens, assembly GCF_019279795.1. Lineage (NCBI taxonomy): Eukaryota > Metazoa > Chordata > Ceratodontiformes > Protopteridae > Protopterus > Protopterus annectens. Next base: position 1,612,533,309 of record NC_056725.1, read on the forward strand.
GGTACACCTTGTTTGCTGTAGCATAGACTAGATCCAGGCCTGCTGAATCTAGCTTTATTTGTATGCTTGTTGTTTGTTTATTTCCTGAAACGCTAATTCCACCTAAAACGCGGCCTTTTAGCACTTCTGTGGATCCCTAGTGATATCTGCATTGCTTACTGTACTTATTTCCTTGTTTCACTTGAAAGAAAGTTACTGTTTGTCGTTTTTGCATTTAAGTTACCTGTAACACATTGCATTTAAGTTACCTGGCACTTGCTCACTAAAGCAATTATATAAGTCAGCTCTAAAAATTAAAAGCACTACACCCTCACAAACTCCCTTGAGTACCTTGTTCCCCATTGGCCCTTTTTTTAATTATAAAGGAATTCCCAATACTATTCTAGCATGTCCAAAGGTCAGTTGTCAATCTCCTCTCCGGTCCAGCTGGTGAATCTGGGAATCTTGAGGCAATGTTACAACTGCCTCATGTACACAGACAACCCTCTCCTCGTCCCAACAAATTCCAACACATGTGAGAGATGCAACCATATAGCCAAACTGGAGGCTAAGCTCTCTCAACTCAGTACTGGCTTAACCAGTCAGGAGGAGAAGGAAACCACACTCACTACAATTCCAGTCTCACATAGACCTACCACGACAACAAACCAAACACATAAACACACAAAAACATACTTGGACGCTCTAAATAAAAATCTGCCTAAGCAGCAGAGACCTCCAAAGCAGACACCCAAGCAACCGCTACCCCAAAACAAAACACGTGCAACACATAGCTCACAAAGCCAGTGTGCCGAACAGTCACAGCCCTTAAGGCTAAACAACACACCTGATACACTTGTAATAGGTGACTCTATCGTCAGGCACACTGACGTCCCGCTCACCAGGCTGAACAAGGAGAAGGTCACGGTGAGCTGCCTGTCAGGTGCTAGGATCCGCCACATAACACAAGCACTCAGGTCACTCCAAGGCAAGTACAAATATGACTCAGTCATTGTCCATGCTGGTGTGAATGACCTGAGACGTACCTCCCTGGACTACATGAAAAGAGAAATAGAGGAGCTCTCTGAGCATGTAGCCCAGGCCGGTATGACCCTGACCTTGAGTAGCATCTTACCCTCACCAAGAATGATGCCACAATATGAAGACAAGATGATCAATTTCAACAATTGGCTTAAGTGTTGGTGTCATTCAAAGGGGATCCAATGCCTGTCAGCCTGGGATGACATGCTCGACAAGCCACGATGCTTCGCTAGGGACGGCTTGCACCTGTCACCCCTGGGCTTTCGGATATTGGCAAAGGCTCTTGCAACCCCCATAGTGCCGTTTTTAGGCAAGGCTCAAAAGACAAACCCACCTCCATAGGTATCACAAGGGATAAGAAACTAAGAGTAATGCTACTCAATGCCAGAAGTCTAAACCTCAAGATGCACGCACTCGAAACTCTCCTTAGCATGGAGAACATCGATATCTGTGCAGTAACAGAAACCTGGTTCAAAGCTCCCGAGAGCACCCCAGCACTACCAGGTTATACCTCATACCATGCTTTTCGGCCCCAAAACTTGGACCGAACCATAAAAGGAGGGGGAGTATCAATATTCGTCAAAGATACCCACACCTCCAGGTTGGTGGCACAGCACGAAGCATCAGAGACTATCCATGTGCAACTAACTGTGGATAAAACTGCCTTCCAATGTATAGCCTGCTACAGACCACCCTCCCAAACACAGGAACCCCACTTGGCCTTCCTGAGAATACTGGAAAATATGAAGGTCTCTCCAAACACCATTATATTGGGCGACTTCAACTACCCAAACATAGACTGGGAGCATTACTCTAGCTCCAACACCCTAGCCCAAAGGTTCCTAGAATTTATAAACTCAAATGCTATGGAACAACTTGTTACCACTCCCACAAGAGGGGAAAACATACTGGACCTGATCATCACCAACATGGGGACACTATGCTCCAGACCAGAAGTGCATCCCTCACTGGTAAGATCAGACCATAAACTAATCTCACTGGATATTCACATCTCGACCCCCCCCCCCTGCCCAGAAAACCACAGTGAAAAACTTCTCTAAAGCAAATTTCACACACCTCAAAACCGAGGCGAAATCCTTCAAAGCCGGGCCTGTGGAAAATACGGCCCAGACCGCAGAATCCTTTATAAACGCATTCTATGAACACCTTCAGGAATGCATGGATCATGCAATCCCAAATAAAACCAAGACCCAATCCTCCAAAGGCAGACATCCTGTCTGGTGGACCCCAGCCATAAACAAACTATACAATAGAAGGAGGAAGCTACTACATGATAGAGCAAAATCCCAAAAGGGAAGGCATCTCTGATCAGTATTAGCAAAAAACTACGGGTACTCATAAAATCGTCTAAGGCCAGCTTCGAGAGAAAAATTGCACAGGACACTAAGGATAATCACAAGGCTTTCTTTAGTTATGTTAGGAACCTGGGTGGGAATTCCCAGATATGCTCAGAATTAGTCCAAAATGACAAAATATACACCGAGCCCACAGACATTGCCAACATCCTAGCTGACAGGTTCAGTGCAAACTTCTCCCCCTCTCCCCACCAAAAGGGCAAATATCTATCCCAACAGAGTGCTTCCCCTGACATCTCAGATGCTCAGGTAAGAGCCGCCTCTCCAAAGCAAAAACACTGCATCAATGGGACCAGATGGTGTCCCGGGCTGCATCCTACATGAACTCCAAGAAGAGCTAAACCCAAACATAAAACTACTGTTCAATCTTAGCCTTACTACAGGATATGTACCCAAAGAGTGGCGTACAGCAACAGTGGTCCCTCTCCACAAAGGTGGTGCCTCAACGGATCCTGGAAACTATCGCCCCATAAGCCTGACTAGCTTGGTCTGCAAAGCTATGGAAAGGATCATCATGGACCTCATAAATAAAGATATTGGGGACCTACAGACACTGGATCCTACCCAGTTTGGCATTGTTAAGGGCAGATCCTGCCTCTTAAACCTGGTCAATTTCTTTGAAACAGTCACTAAGGCCATTGACGAGGGGAAGGTGGTCCACACAGCCTACCTGGACCTCGCAAAAGCCTTCGATACAATACCCCACTCAGGCATTATAGATAAGCTCACCAGCTTAAATATAAACCCCTATATCACTAGATGGGTTGCAAACTGGCTCAAGGACAGAACCCACATGGTTAGAATTGCTGGAGCCATGTCAGACTCCAAACCAGTTACAAGTGGCGTCCCACAAGGCTCAGTCCTGGGACCTCTCTTGTTCGGTATATATTTCTCGGTGGTACAGGTCAACACGGAAGGACTGTGGCTGACCAAGTTCGCAGATGACTGAAAACTGGGCGCCATAATCGACTCTCCAGCCGACACAAGCATTCTCCAAAAGGGCCTCATAGAAACAGACAACTGGTGCCAGAGCAATGGCCTCAAGCTAAACGCCAAAAAGTGTATAGTCATCCCCTTTGGCAAAAACAAAGTGCCCACAAATTACCACATAGGTGGTAATCCATTAAATACAGAAGAAGTCATTAGGGACCTGGGGACCCAAGTTGATAGCAATCTCTCATTTGACAACCACGTGGCCAAAGTGATTAGAAAAACATTTTATATAGCCCACCTAATCATGAAGGGATTCACATCTAGATCAGGGAGGTCATCGTGCCTCTTTACTCATCCCTCATCAGGCCCATAATTGAGTACAATGCCCCTTTTGGGATGTACCTTACCAGACACCTGCAGCAACTGGAAAGACCCCAAAAGTACCTCACCAAGAGGATCAAAGGGCTCAAACAGATGCCATATGCTGCCCGGTTAAAGAAACTTCAGCTCTACTCAGTGGCATACCGCCTGCTCAGAGGTGATCTGTGCCTGACGTATAAAGCCATGTCCAACCCGGAATTAATGGACATGCTGCACCTCAGAAAATCCAAATCCCATCGACCTACGCTCTTGAGAGACTTGGCACTGAAATGACATGCTGGAGGGACAGATTCATAACCCAGAGGCTCCCTTCACTCTGGAATAAAATCCCAGTCCAGGTTAGGCAGAGTCCCACATTGACTCTCTTCAAGAGGAATCTTGATGAGTGGATGGGAGATCGTAGGTTTACCCGGCTATCACTTCTGTGTCACTGTTAGACAGCGGCACAGTATACTAACCTCAAAAAAAGGCATAGCAAAATGAATTTAAAATGGGTGGCGAAAGCCAAACACACTCTGGCTAGGCTTATAAATGCCCTAGGGCAGATAGCCTAGTATGAACCTATGAACCTATGAACATATACATACATACATACATACATACATATATATATATATATATATATATATAAATAACATTATGCTCTTTTTGTTTTGTTGCTTTCCTGCCTAATATAAAGCTGTAGGCTCTATATGTTGCCAGGCATTTCAAGTTAGCCTTTCTGTATTGCATTAATAACAATTTACACAGTTATTATCTGTGCCATTCGTGACTGCTTCTTAATATTATGATTACTTTAGTGTGTGGGGGGTGTTTGTTTCCTGCCTTTTTCATGATATTTATATTTAGTGTTTTTCTCTTAATACCGTAATCTTTTTGTGAGCTTTATTTTATATATTTTTTTATTTTGCAAGTCAAAGCTACAATCACAAAGGCTGCAGCTAACTGGCACAAGTGTCAGAGGTAGTCTTTTACAGAAGGAAGCAAAGAGGCTCAAAAGTAAGGTGTGCAAAAACAGTGGTGCGACCAGTGCTACTGTATGGTATAGAAACCTGGGCAGTAAAGGCAGAGCAGTTGTGGAAGGTAGAGGTGATGGAGATGAAGTAACTGAGATTCATGGTAGGAAGTTGTGAAATCCCCATTTTATAAATGGCTAACATATTCCTTCATTCCCCTCAAATGCAAACAAAAGTATTACTATTATTATTATTATTATTATAATTATTGCTTTTAAGCATCTTTATTTATTTATTTATTTTATTAAAGTGTTACTTAAGATATAGGCATACATTAATTGAAAAATAAAACATATTAACATTTGCATGTACAGTACAAGCAGAAAATTATTGATTTCAACAATTGGCTAAGTTTCTGGTGTCATTATAAGGGATCCAGTATCTGTCTGCCTGGGATGACATGATTGACAGACCTCGATGCTTTGCAAGAGATGGCCTGCATCTCTCACACCTGGGCTTCTGGATACTGGCCAAGGCTCTTGTTGCCCTTATAGTGCCTTTTTTAGGTGGTGTTCCAAAGACCAAATTACCACCATAACAGCTACAAGCAAATGCATTCTGAGGGTCATGCTGCTCAACGCTAGCAGTCTAAATCTCAAAATGAACTCACTCGAAGCACTCCGTAAAATGGAGAACATCGACATTTGTGCTGTAACAGAGACCTGGTTCAAGGCAGCAGAAAGCACCCCTGCACTACCAGGCTATAACTCATTCCACACGTTTCAGCCACAGAACTTGGACTGAAGCTCCAAAGGTGGTGGTGTGTCTATATTCATAAAGGATGCACACACCTCCAGACTGGTAGCCCAACATAATGCATCAGAGATACTTCAGGTGCAGCAAACATTGGGTAAGATAGCGATTTAGGTCGTAGCTTGTTATAGGTCCCCAACCATGTCCCAAGACACTCACTCCATGTTCCTAAGCACCCTGGTGAATATTAGGGTCCAACCTAACACACTCATACTGGGCGACTTCAACTACCTCTCCATTAACTGAGAAAACTACTCATGTACCAATACACTAGCCCAATGTTTCCTGGAATTCATTAATTCCAATGCCCTGGACCAGCTCGTTCTTACACCCACTAGAGGAAGCAACATCCTTGACTTGGTCATTACTAACATGGGCGACCATTGCTCTACACTAGTAGTCAACTCCTCCATGGTTAGATCTGACCACATACTAATCACCCTGGAAATTCACATCCCACCCCCCACCCCCGCTAAAGTAACCACCATGAAAAACTTCTCCAAAGCTAACTTTTGGCTCCTAAGAACAGAAGTGGCTAACTTCATGGCACCCATGCAAATGGGGAATAGTTGCATGACCGCCAAATCATACACCAATGCACTGTACGAACATGTACACAAATGCATGGATGTCGCCATACCCAATAGAACCAAGACTCTCTCCACTAACAAAAGGAAGCCAATCTGGTGTTCCCCTGTCATAAACAAACTCTACAACAGAAGGAGGAAACTGATGAAGAATAAGGTGAAGTCCCAAGACTGGAAAAACTCCCTTATCAGTCTCAACAAAAAGTTGAGTTTCTACATCAAATCCTCTAAAGCTAGCTATGAAAACAGAATTGAAGCAGATAGTAAAGACAACCACAAGGCTTTCTATAGTTATGTAAAACCTCCACAGCAATACCCAGATTAGCTCTCAGCTACTGCACAATGTTACCTCCTATACAGAGCCAACAGATATTGCCAATATACTGGCCGACAGATTCAGTGCCAACTTTTCCCCTCTCTCCCCTCCAAAGGACAAATCACAATACCAGTAGATTGCCAGGCACCAGTATTACTGCAGCACAGGTTAAAACAGCACTGTCCAGAGCCAAGAATACAGCTTCTATGGGACCTGACAATATCCCTGGCTGTGTTCTACATGGACTGCAGAGTGAACTGGTACCTCACCTGTGTGCTCTGTTCAATCACAGCCTCACATCAGGCTTTGTCTCTACAGAATGGTGCACTGCTAAGTCATCTTTCTCCATAAAGGAGGAACAACTACAGACCCTAGGAGCTATTGCCTCATTAGCCTGACAAGTCTGATATGCAAAGCTATGGAACACATCATCATGGACCTAATAAACAAGGATATAGGAAATCTCAAAACTTTGGATCCCACACAGTTTGGTTTTGTGAAGTATAGATCATGCCTGCTCAACTTGGTTTACTTCTTTGAGTCAGTCACTAGAGCTGTGGATGAAGGCAAGGTGGTTCATACAGCCTACTTTGATCTGGCCAAGGCCTTTGATACCATTCCCCAGTCAGGAATCATAGAAAAACTCACTAAGCTAGGCATCAACCCCTATATCATTAGGTGGGTTGCAAACTGGCTCACAGATAGAAACCACAGTGTGAAAGAAGCTGACTCCAAGTGAGACTGCCAGCCAGTCATGAGTGGAGTCCCACAGGGATTGGTCCGGGGTCCTATCCTGTTTGGTATCTACTTCTCTGAAGTCCAGTCCAACATGAAGGGACTCTGGCTGACAAACTTCACAGATGATTGCAAGTTGGAAGCCATTATTAACTCCCCAAGTGATGTTGAAATCCTACAGAAAGGCCTCACTGAGACCAATGACTGGTATCAGAACCATGGCCTTAAGCTCAATGCCAAAAAATGTGTTGTCATCCCCTTTGGGAAAAACCCAGTTCCCATGAGCTACCACATCGATGGTTGTCCACTGAACACAGAAGGCATTGTAAGAGATCTGGGAACACAGGTTGACAGCAACCTCTCTTTTGACCACCACATTGCCACTGTAGTCAGAAAGCCCTTCTATGTGGTACATCTCATTACCAGGGGGTTTTGCATCCAGGAAGAAAGAGGATATTGTCTCCCTCTACTCTTCCCTCATTAGGCCAGTTATAGAGTACGATGCCCCATTTGGCATGTACCTCACTAGACACCTGCAACAACTGGAGAGGCCAAAAAAGTACCTGACAAAGAGGATCCTAGGCCTTAAACACTTGTCCTGTATGGACAGACTCAAAAAAATCCAACTATTCTCTGTCTCATATTGCCTACTTTGAGGAGATATCTGCTTGACTAAAAAGCCATGTCTGACCCAGCTCTGTTAGAAATGCTATATCTAAAGAAATCCCAATCCCTCCACACCACACACTCCAGTGACCTCAACCTCATTACCACAATCAACAGAACATGCTGGAGGGACAAGTTCATAACCCAGAGACTGCCCTTGCTATGGAATAGACTTCCCATACATGTCAAACAGAGCACCTCACTGGCCCTCTTCAAGAGAAATCTTGATGAATGGATGGGAAATAGAAAATTAACACCGGGGATCACTGCAGTAGATCTACTCGACAGAGGCACTGGAAACTGATGTCGGATGGCACGATGGCAGGGTAATCCTATGGGTTAGGCTTGTAAAGGCTCCAGGGCCATTAGCCTAGTACGCACCTATGAACCTATGAACCTATTTATGCATTTTACATTACACATATATATTTTATTTTTTTTAACAATTATTCACTCTGATGTTACTTAAATTGCCTATTTCCTGCCTTCCCTAAAACCCCAGTCCCCCTCATGAACATTATTCTGCATGTATTGTTCCTACAAATGTAGTATCCTAGTCCACACGTCTATACAACTATCTTAACACATTTTCTCTACTCTGTCACTTTCTACTTTTAATACTACCTTTAAATATATGCCACCTATAATCTACTTATTCCCACTACCTAGCTATAAGATTCTAACTATATCTGTTTTACCTTTAAGTTTAATTCTCTAATTCTATCTTTCCCTTTTCCTACCCCCCCAAAAAAAATTGAGCTGTATTGTTAAATATTTCTAACTATAATTTTCCTACATGCTAATGCTCCATTGTTACTGTATTGTGCCTTTTTACAACATATTTGCTGTTGAACTAGTTTTCAGTAGTATTTCCCTTGCTTTATAATTATAATTGTGTTTCCTTATAAATTCATGTAATGATTTTCATGTAATTTGGAGTTTTTCATCCCGAGCCTCCACTGAAAATGGGTGTCAAGCCCAGTGGACTTTCCCGGTCAACAAATGTCAATAAATAAATAATTTAATTTGCTCCTTCCTCATACTAATGATCCCACCTCTAGTTATGTATCTCCTTTATGGTATTCAGCACTTCATCACCCTTATGTACAGGGATGAAGGCTACAGTCCTCCATTCACTTGGCATGATGCCAGCCCAAAGGCTGTGGTTAAACACTGTTTCTAGTGGACCTGATAGGTGTTGTTTCTTGCTATTAAGGAGGTATCCTGGGATATTATCAGGGCCCATTTTTGCAGTATTCTTAGCCTTGGGAAGTGCATCCATTGCCTTACTCATACAGTCCCAGCTGACTCTAATGAATCTTTGCATACATCACAACCCGCCATTTGTATGCATGACAACCCACCATTTGCATGCATCACAACCCGCCATTTGTATGCATCACAACCCGCCATTTGTATGCATGACAACCCACCATTTGCATGCATCACAACCCACCATTTGTATGCATCACAACCCACCAACTGCAAAGGTATGTTGTTACATTCTGCTTCCCTCTGTATCATCATTCTTCTATTAATGTTATCAGATGACTGGTGCCACGCATCTACAAAATTATATTGACCCACATCTAATCATTTTGGCTGCATCTTTGCCATTCTCCTTGCTAGTGCAGACATAAATAACACTTTATTGTCATTGTCTAAAATTGACAAGGATCTCTATTAAGGTCAGTTTTAAGGGTCTTTCCCCTCTTTTGGAAATATATACCCACCATGGCCCATTTTCCAAGATACTGATCAAAACTGTCCAGACCTTTATCACTTTTCCCCTAACTTCCAAACTTCCACAAAAAAATCAGTTCCTGGTGACTGCCCTGTAGATTGAAAAGTAACAGTTATCATCAATATGTAAGTGAAATACAGAGTGCTATAATGCTGAAAATTACAGACAATGTATTATATGGTCATCATGAGAGTATCGTATCCATTCCACAATGTAGCACAAACAGTGACAGCCTTTTCTCCGTCTTTTCGAAAACCTTGCACATTGACACGCTCATCTTACCAAACACCTAATCTGCTGCTCCTCATTGTAGCAAAGCTACATCCAAATCCTGCCCTTCTCGCATCACTGCCACAGTGTTCCTACCAGCACCTGCTCTGCTGTGCCTCACTGTCATAGTGCTGTTACCAATACCCTACCATGGTATCCCTCACTGTCATAGTGCCTGTACTCTCACAAGCCCTGCTCCACTCACTGTCACAGTGATGTTGCCAGTACCTGCTCTGTTGTGTCTTGCTGCCACAATGTTGCTACCAACACACTGCCATGCTATCCCTCACTGTTATAGTGCCTGTACTGTCACCAACCCTGCTACACTCATTGTCACAGTTCTGTTACCAGTACCTGCCCTTCTGAACTGCCACAGTGCTTTTACTCATTCCAGTTTAGTCCCCCTGCTACTTTATTACTGTTATCACTACTTGCCAAGCCCTCTGCCCTCTACCATCTGCAGTTTACCAGTATCATCTCTGTTCCCTAGCAGTAACATTGCTAATACCTTTGCTAATATTATCATTGGTTCTACATGCTTGCTCAGAGATGCTGTTGATACTACTGTACTCCAATAAGTATAGCACTTCTTGCTCACTTACCCTTAGAATCCCATCCTGCTGCCTAGAGCTAAAATCCTTCCTCCTGCTCCCTTAACCTAAAATTTCCTTCCCAAACATTGACCTAATGTACAGTCACACTCATCCCACTCCCTCATCACAGCTGACATACTTCCCTCACTCATACTCCAATAATATGTCTGGGTAAGCCACAGCAGCAGCTTGGCTGAACCTGTATTCAAATTTGAGGAAAAGCTGGAGGAAACCTACCTGAGCTTCAAGATGCTCTAGTTCCTGTCATTACAGACCTGTTATTGTTCTAGGTACTACAGAGGATGGGGGGTGGGCCCCATCACCGGATGGCTCTCATTTTGTCAGGACATCTCCCAGGTGGGGTGCTGTATGCCTGACACTCCTTTTGGACATCCATCTGGTGCAGCCCATGGCCTGATGCTCCTCACATGGGCAGAAGCTCTCCCAGCCGGGCCGTCATTCTGTGGATGATAAAGGTATGTTTGATCAGTATATAAAACTGAGGGACTAAAAACATTTTGCATCTTATTATCCATATATATAATCAAAAGCTTCTTGTTTCTTTGTTTTTGTATTATCTGTTTAGTCTCTTCCTATGTATCTTTAGATGCCATAGCAGAATCCTTTTAATCCATATACCTAAATATTTCTTATCATGTTCTCATAAGTATGTGTATTTCTGAACCAGTTTGTGTATAGGTACATATATTATTCCTATAGCCTTTGTTTTATTTTTATTAATTTTACATTCTGAAAAGACTTTAAGCTGTCTCAAAATATCCTAGCAACTGCGTGCCTGAACTCCTATTAGAGTTTGAGCACAAGGCAAGTGGCAGCCTACCTGAGTTACAAGATCCTTTAGTCCCTGGCTTTGAGACAGTAGTCTTGGAGTGCTTAGGACTTGATCACTTGTAGAACACCATATCATAAAAGTAGATATTTTTATTTATTGGCATTAGTCTGAATGAGCATTGCCCTTTTTCATTAGAGGCCTGGGGAGAAAAGCTGCAGTATACAGGCATCATTAACTGCATTGTTTCCTCACTTACAGTCAGCTTCATTCATGTGGAACAGTTCTGTTATTCAGACATCCTTGACATCAGTTATATCATTTTTCAAGCAGCTTAGACAAAAATAACAGTTACACAGTTGCATATGAATATATTTTTTAAGATACATAGTTAGAGCAGCACAAAAGAAATCAAGGAGGGGAGGTGGTACAAGGAAGATAAAGGAGACGAGATGATAGAGGAGGGTCTAGTTGTGAAAATAATACATTTTTATGCAGCAGAGATTTATGGCATGAATTCATACAGCTATATTATTACTAGTGCATCCCTGCTGCAGTAGCTCCACTCTTCCTTCACCCCCCTTTTCTGTATGTTTTTACTGTTTTTGAGATAAAAGTTATTTGTTCCTAACCTTTTTGGGTTTCAGGATAAGCAGGCTCTTTTCATTCTGGGAGGAAAGAAAATCCTGAAGAAACTGGTGTCCAGGCTGATATTTTCTTCTTGTGAATCTTGATACACAGCAGCCTGGGCACGTATGGTGGGTAGCCAGAGATTTTTGAACACTGCCCATCCATTATATCCTGGGCAGGATACAACCCAAATAGCTGCTGTAGTCTTCAGCAGTGAGGAATTCTAACTTCTACTTTTTAAGTTCAACATATACAACGGTACTTTCTGTAGATCCCAATAATTCTGACATTTAAATATGTTTTACTTTGAATGAACTGCTTTGTTTCCACTTTTTAGAAGTTTTCTAAAACTGTTGGCTAGACAGTTCTTTTACTGTAACTGCACTCACACAAATCTGTATCTCAGCAAAACTTACAGCATGATCACTGTGTGTGTGTCTGTCTGTGTGTGTGCACGCGTGCGCATGTGTGTGTGGGTGGGTGGGTGTGTGTGCATGTGTGGGTGTGCGTGTGTGTGTGTGTGTGTGTGTGTGTGTGTGTGTGTAATGCAGAATTTAACATGGGCTCAGCAATCAGTGTAAAGTCTGGCTTTATGATTTTAAATAATACTGGTCACGTTAAATAAAGCATATCATGATATTTTAATTTTGGTGCTACCAATTAATCCAGCATGACCAAGTTAGTCCAAATGCCTGTTTGTTTTGGTAGCATCATTTTTCCTTTATAATTAGAAAAATGTCAGTATTATATTTTCATATAAGTGTACTTCATCTCATTCACATTGGTATAAGACACCTTTTTAAGAAAACATAAAAATGCATAGCACTTAAAAATAAAGTGAAAAACATGGCACAGCCATTATATTTTATGATTTAATTTCTACAGAAAGGCATCATACATATATCCTACTGCAACCTCCAAGAGCATTGTTTAGTTCAAGGCATTCTTATTCACAGAAATGTGTATCAAAATCTTTTCCAGGCAAATAAAAAATAGACTATTTGACACAGAACACTTACCTGCATCTCTGCAGCTAATGCATAATGACATATATCTCCTGGTAAAAATGCACCTGTGAGACTTTTCACTGGTTTTTACATATGAAACAAAGATATTCCTAATGACTGCTTGTAACCTATAGGCATTGTGACCCCCACACAATGAAACTGGTGATACCTGTTTTATGCATTTCTTGACATGCCTTTCTTATTTTATGTATACATATATCTACCATGAAGTATAGTTGGCCTACAGAACCTTAGGTACAGTGAGAATTGTAGTAACCACAGGCTTTTTCAAAATAGTTAAGCTTATGAAATGTGACACGAAACCTTTCATATTTCATATTTTCATCAAAAGCCTTCAAGATATTAACAAACATTTCACTTGAAATGAGTTAAAATAGATGGGTTAGAAATAATATGTGCTGTTGGCACTTTGCGCTCTTTATTCAGAACGATAGACGAGCTCTGACTCAGTTTCAAAAGGAAATAAAAGCAGAAGACTAAACCTTTAAGTAGAAATGAATCAACCAGCTCAAAGACTAAGATCTGAGATCACTATTTGGAAAGAAATTCATTATTTGTACTATTGTCATTGTTGTAACTTAAATAACTGTAAATACATTTAAATAGCAATTATATCCAAAATGTGTTTGATCAAGAGGTAATTATTAGAGTAATACTTCAGATGTGTGAAATAAATATTTTCAAACTGTGGGGAATATTCCAGTAAGTAGAACACCTATTTCAATATGCATTTAACTCTCTTATATCTTTAGATGTCTATTTTTGTATGCCTTTCCCCTTATTTCATATTTATATATCACATACAAACACACAGTTTCAGAAACATGAAACAAGCACATATTAAACTGCTGTTTACATGGAGCCATTCTTCATTTTGTCTTCAAGACTCTAATTTGAATATTTGCTAGTATCAGTAGGATCACATACACCTGTTATGGCTCCACTCTGCCCTAGCTCTGAGCTTCAGTGCCACCACTGTTACCCTCCTAATACTCCTGGCACATCCCGTAGATTCTCAGCATTGGCAATGGTTGGGTATTGTTCAGATGTTTCAGCATTATATATACTGATCAAATGCATTATAGTCTAATTGGATATGGACCTAAAAGTCTAATGTGAAAGTCACTCTCCATAAGTTACTAAACACTGTTGATTCAGTACAGTTTGATGTTTTTTAGCAGTCAGTGCAATTTGCACGAGTGAGATATTTCTGAAATCAGTTTTATTGTTTATACTGTAGACAAAGGTAGGAAGAGTTAATACATGCATGCATATTTCAGCCATACAAATATACAAATATACCTGATCCCCTAACCACATTAATACACACCTGATCAGATCAATGTACCAAGTAAGCAGTAAATTGCATCTTGATAGTTTATCACTCATGAAAATCATTGATCGAATTACTAGTTTAGCCTCCATATCTGTTATTAACTATAGAAAATCATCACGTTCTATGAAATTTAACAGGTTATAAAATAAAAATTAAAAATTAAAAACAGTAATCAATCAGCCTTCCTTCCACTTGCCTCTTGTCTGTATAACTGTCAATATTCCTCTTTGTGTAATTGACTCCAGTTTGGGAAGTCAATATCAACCACTGAAATAAACTGACCCCAGCACTTGCTGAGGCTGAATTCTGCACCAGTGGTGGATTAAGTTTAACTTTGGCCCCAGGTTGCTTTCAAACTGGGTAACCCCTGCACACATTGTTAGGACAATGCACAAATGTGGTCTTTTGGATTCACCAGTTGTTTTAAATTATATTTCTTGTTTACTTCTGCAGCACTGTGTAGAGTATGTTTTAAATTCGTAGCGTTGAACATTTTTTCTGGTAAATACTGCAAAAAGTATATTATTAACCAATAATTAAAAAAGTACCTGTTTTACAACATGTGAACCATAATGGCCATTCAAACTGCTGTCATTGCAAGCCAAGCCATTCAAACTGCTGTCATTAGAAGCCAACAATAATTTTACTCATCAAATATGTCCACTCTATCTACTGTGTAGACATCACATGTTTGATTGCGTAATTAGCTCTACTAAAGTAAAGTATTCCAATTACCTTAACACAAATGCTCACTAGTCCTGTAAGGACAGACTAATGACATTTTGGGTTTCTATTAGATGACCAAAGATGCATTCTATCGAATGCATGTTGGTTGAACTTAAAACAACGAAAAGACAAAATAGTGAAGCGGCTTTTAAGCGAATTCTTTCCCAGGGAAAGAATTTGCTTGTCTGCTTCCATTATATTGCCATTTTTGGCACTGTAGAGCGATCTTGGAGTTGGTATGTTTAAGTAGGGTGGTTGGGGGGGGGGTGAAGCCCCCCACCACTTTATGTATTCTTTCAAATTTTTTTTTCTTTTTTTTTTTATTCATCGTTCGCTTGTTTAAGCGTTCGATGATATAATATAGACCCAACATTTTAACTTTTATCAGCTCAGCAGGGTCAGTCATTTTTTATCAACAGGAACATTCAAACCCAGCAATTACAGTTTTGTTGTTGACTGCATCCTTCTGTGTCAAACTGTTTAAGAATGACCAGATGATAACAGCATAACGTACCTTCACCCACAGATAGCTCCTTACCCTCACTAGCAATTATAGCCATTTTGTTGACTGTGTATACTACTTTTTGTTATGAAAGAATAAACTACATGTACTGCATTGCTAGAGCTGGAAGAGCTACATGAAATTATACAAAGATCAATAGCATTACACCATAAGACCCAGCCATGTGCAGTACAGTTTTAATAGAAAGTATTTATGATCACAACATAAGTAATATTAACCACCTGATAACATATGTTAACTCAACATGCACAATCTATGCAAAAGTAAAAGACACTGGAGTAATTCCAAATTAAAGAGAACTATTACTAATGAATGATGCTGTTGACAAACAACTCTGCAAGTCAGTGCTTCATCTGCAAATGCAGTGCTTTCTGCCCTTGGACAATAAGCATCCTATGTTGCATTAAAAAATGAATATGCTGATGAAGTTGACATAACATTTTCCTGGACTAGATTATCTTGCAATAGGGAATGACTTGCACACAACAACAGGATGACTATTAGTTACTAGGCATGTGTTCCAGGAAGCCATTAAGGAGCCTACCTAATACCCATTTTCTCCAAAGCACTGTCTGCTTAAGTGATTTGCTTAACATCACACAGGAGGGAAATGAAGATGGAAGGATTCAAAGCCTGCACACTAGGCACATGAAGCAGCTCATTAACAAGTCACAATTTAGCACTTTGTATTAGAGAATGGGCATCCTAATTGGAGAACGGGCTTAGTGCACATCAGCACCCTGATTGGAGAACGGGCTTAGTGTACACCAGCATCCTGATTGGAGAATGGGCTTAGTGTACATCAGCACCCTGATTGGAGAACGGGCTTAGTGTACATCAGCACCCTGACTGGAGAATGGGCTTAGTGCACATCAGCACCCTGATTGGAGAACGGGCTTAGTGTACATCAGCACCCTGACTGGAGAACGGGCTTAGTGCACATCAGCACCCTGACTGGAGAACGGGCTTAGTGTACATCAGCACCCTGATTGGAGAACGGGCTTAGTGTACATCAGCACCCTGATTGGAGAACGGGCTTAGTGCACATCAGCACCCTGACTGGAGAACGGGCTTAGTGCACATCAGCACCCTGATTGGAGAACGGGCTTAGTGTACATCAGCACCCTGACTGGAGAACGGGCTTAGTGTACACCAGCATCCTGATTGGAGAATGGGCTTAGTGTACATCAGCACCCTGATTGGAGAACGGGCTTAGTGCACATCAGCACCCTGATTGGAGAACGGGCTTAGTGCACATCAGCACCCTGATTGGAGAACGGGCTTAGTGCACATCAGCACCCTGATTGGAGAACGGGCTTAGTGTACATCAGCACCCTGATTGGAGAACGGGCTTAGTGTACACCAGCATCCTGATTGGAGAATGGGCTTAGTGTACATCAGCACCCTGATTGGAGAACGGGCTTAGTGTACACCAGCACCTTGACTGGAGAACGGGCTTAGTGCACATCAGCACCCTGATTGGAGAATGAGCGTTCTCCAGCAGGGAATTAATGTACAAGTAATGCCTGCTGAAAAACTAATCTACCACTTCACGACAGCTTATTAAGCCACTGTGGAGCTCGGACTGAGAAAAATGGAACAGTTGCTATTATTTTACACTCTCTAAGCAGCACTTTTGCTGTTTAGCAAGCGTAAAATAAAATAAATATGAAAAAAGTGTGTGTATGTGTTTGTGTGTGAAACTGTATTCATGTATGAGTGTAAGAGACAGATCGCTTAAGTTGTTATCTTACACTGTCTAAGCAGTGCTTCTGCTGTTTTGTGAGTGTAAAATAAAAAGTGTGTGTGTGTGTGTGTGTGTGTGTGTGTGTGTGTGTGTGTGTGTGTGTGTGTGTGTGTGTGTGTGTGTGTGCGTGTTTGTGTGTGAGAGAGAGAGATTGAGAGAAAGAGCGATCTTGTGTGAGTAAGTGCATGTATGAAAGCATAGTAGACTGTGTGTGCGTGCGCGTGTGTGTCTGTGTGTGTGTGTGCGTGTGTGTGTGCGTGTGTGTGTGTGCGTGTGTGTGTGTGTGTGTGTGTGTGTGTGTGTGTGTGTGTGTGTGTGTGTGCATGTGTGTGAGAGAGAGACTGAGAGAGTTAGAGTGATCGTGTGTGAGTGAATGTATGTATGAAAGCATAGTAGACTGTGCGCGAGCGCGCGCGTGTGTGTGTGTGTGTGTGTGTGTGTGTGTGTGTGTGTGTGTGTGTGTGTGTGTGTGTGTGTGTGTGTGCGTGTGTGTGTGAGAGAGAGACTGAGAGAGTTAGAGTGATTGTGTGTGAGTGAATGTATGTATGAAAGCATAGTAGACTGTGCGCGAGTGCGCGCGCGCGCGTGTGTGTGTGTGTGTGTGTGTGTGTGTGTGTGTGTGTGTGTGTGTGTGCGCGTGTGTATGTGAGAGAGAGACTGAGAGAGAGTGAGAGCGATCTTGTGTGAGTAAATGTATGTATGAAAGCTGTGTATGAGAGAGAGAGAATGGGCTGTCTGTAAAATTGTGTTTTACTTACTTTTTACTTTTTTTTAAGTACTCTATTATTTTTTTATATATTTGTGATGTAAAATGCTTCCTCCAACACCATTAGCATGTACTACAGAAAGTTTGAAACAATAGGTGGAAAAAAGTATTTTACATAAAATATATTAAAATAAATAAATATATAATTTAGTACTTAAAAAAATAAGTAAATAAAACACAACAATTTGGCACCGAGCCCGTTCTCTAAGCACAATAATGCCCTCCAGGGTGTGTGTTAATGTGTTATTAATGCCCTTCCGGGGGTACAGAGGCATGACGCCGCCTGGGCGGGCAGTAATTACATGTTAATACACTCCCTGGACAGCATTATTTCTTACTTAACTGCTAGATAGAGCAACAATGTTTAACTCAATGCAGCAGTCCTTTATGATCTGATCCTATAGACAAGAATGTTTCACAGTAATACTCTGCAATGACAATATAAGTGATGCTGAAGGTAAGGCTGAATGGATAATCAGTCAACCTAATGCAGATCACATGACCTGACAAATGTCAGCTGGAGTCTGTAAAGAAGGGACTGCAAAAACTTTTTACTAAAATGCAACATGTTTACTCTATGATACATAATCCAATCCTGTTAATGAATTAATTTAGTGTACAAATTAATTTAGAGCAATGAATAAAACCAATTAATTAAAGGCAATATACTCGTTTCAGCAGCATTTGTTTAATATTCCACAAGTCATACAAAAATCGGAAATATTATGGCATGCAATATACTTTTTTTGGGTGAGGCTTACATGCTTGCAGGACACCTATGTCTTATTATTGACCTCTCTATGTCTTCCCTGTCATCAAGAATAGCCATCTCCTCTGACATCACTCAGTTTAGGTATGACCTGCATGAATGGCGGATAACGTTGCATTGCTGCAGCATACACATCCAGAGTCAACAGAGCCAAATTATGGACAAATGGGGCCCTATGCAGGTGAGGGCATAAACTCCTGCCAGCCATACCAGTGTGTCATTATTGACTGTCTTTTCCACTTACCATAAAAAAACTAATGAAACCTGTTAGTGTACATACTATTGTCTTTTTTACATTTTACAGTTATCACTGATATTTGGATTTTATTTAAAATGTTTATTTCAAATTTTATAACAAAAACACTGATGGCCATTTTCTAAATAAAATGAAATATTGTCACATTGTAAACAGACTTAGCATGAGAGATAGTAAACTTCTCTTCCCTTGAAACTCATATTTAGTGAAACTACATCTGGCAACCCATTGAATTACAAAAGATATGCTGGGATTCATGCTCAAATAGTTTATAGTGAAGTACTCCACAAGATTATTTCATTTAGGATGCTAGGAACAGTGTAAAATAGGCAGGTTAATTCAACAACATTTTAATATTAACAACTTGACTAAAACCACGAGTTTAAGTAATTCCAATATAGAAATTGAATACCATGCTACTTATTGATTATAGGTGTTAATACTTGATGGTAATATTTATATCAATATTGATATTGATATTATCAATATCGATACTGATATTATTTCCATTACAGTATTTTTTGGGCTAAGAACTAATTAAACCGGCTTGGTACTAGGAATATACACTGCTTTCTCTAAAACACATAGGACCCAGTATCCATCTCCTAGGTATTTTCATTACTTAATAAATATAGATCAACTTTTACTTTCAGGTCTATTTATAAGACTAGACCTAGTAAAGTTTATATTATGGAGTTCTTATTTAATGAATCTACCTATAAAACTCATAAATAGTAGATCGGGGCAGGAACGACAAAATCTTATAGCCCAGACTTCAGAGCCAACTACATACTATCTAGAAGCTGTAAAACAGGATCGCCCCTTTAAATTTTAAGGGCGGACTATTCTTTCAGTAAATTAATTAACTCAATTAATTGAGGCTTAATTACTTGGTTCATAGGAGAGTGTGGAATATAAAAGCTGGAGGCTGGTACATGTATTTTATCTGAGGAAGTCAACCTAAATAGGATGACGAAAAGCGCTTAATTCTACTTGTGGATTTTTAAACTTTGTACCTGTGGATTTTATTGAATAAATTCAGGATTCGTTTTTACACAACATCGAGCTTGGTCTTCTTTGGCTGGAGTCTTCTTTTTCTTTGGTTCGCTGGTTTTTGCAAGCTTTCATCAAGTTTTTGAAGTACTAATTAGCAGCTATATGAAGGGTGCAGTGATTCAAAAGACAAATGCATAACACATTTGCAAATAGCATGAGACAGCCCACTGGACATGTGCCCCATTTCAGGAACAGCCCAGGAGTGCTATCTGGTGAAATAACTTGGACAGAGTTACACAGAAGACAATTGATGGCCTAGGTAATCAAACCCTGCACCACACTAAGCAGCTCTTTAACAGCTCATTGCTTTACTTATCTGCACTAAGTACTAGAAAAAATTATTATAGTCTAAATGCAATGCATTTCACAGCTATGTGACAGCAAACAGCAAGCTAAATTAAAAATGTATTCATACATAAAATATTAATATTAAAATCATAGACCACATAATGTCCATTTTTTTTAAAACTAAATAATAAACACACTGTCAACATTCAACAAAACAAGGAAACTGAGGATCACACCTAAAGAATATGGCTCATATGATGATGCTCCTGTTTATTACAACCAATTTATTTCCATTACTCAATAACAACTTAGGTCCCTGGAACAATTGAGAAGCCTAGCTCCAGCTGCCCAAAGGCACTGCTTGGTTGAGTTCGTTGTTCAAGGACATGAGGAGCGTAGTGCCAGTTGCCCAGAAGAGCTGTCTGGTTGAGTTAGTTGCTCAATGTCACACAGCAGGCAAATCAGAGAATCAAACCCTGTACCACAACAACTACAGCTTACATCCTTAACTCGCTGTGTCAACTGCTAGACTAAAGTAAGTGAGAAGAGGATTCAAGCCTAGATCCTTGACAAAGGAAACAGCAGCATTAACCCACTATGCTGTTACCAGAATAGTGCAATTCAGGAACAGAGTATTTATACAGACACACATTGTTGTGACAATAAATTACAGCTTGCTCAAAGTCACCTATAGGCAAATGGAGGTGAAAGGGTTCAAACCCTGTACTTTTGACTACAGGAAGCAGCACATTAATATCACACAGCCTTAAGTGTCAGACAACCCCAAGTCACTTAAAGTATTAACAGAATAAAATAGTAAGTGCTTCATAGGCATCTACTTTGTGAACAATCAAAACTATGAAACTGTAATGAGTAGCATTACTAACTGACTGTAATTCTAAGCAATTTACCAGAACAAAAATAAACATAATGAGGAATAAGACCTATATATGAGAAAACAAACATAGATGCTCTGCAAAACTGGAAACAGATAAAAGCAGACTACTCTAATTCACTTAGAAAGTTAAAAAACTGCAGCCTTTGGATTAGTATGCATTTTTTGAACCACAAAACCATGAAACCACTATTGACTAGCTCATTAGTGGCTGTAAAATGGAATTAATTTAAAGCCATGTAGCTCAAAGGTTAGATCAATGGTCTCGTAAACTAGGGGTTATAGTTCAAATCTCATCAGGGCCTGTGGTTTAACTCCTTCAGCAAGTAAAAGAGGATGAGGTTCAGGCACTAGATTTCTCCAAATAAAATACCCTCCCATATTATCTACTTCACTTCTAACATACCCTGAACATATAGGTGTCTAAGGTACTTGCAAACAAAACTGGATTGGTTTGCACTGCTAGACTTCTGAAGCCCTGGTGGCCATTACCATAGTACAAACCTATGATCCTATAAGCCCTTAATAAGCTGCTTCCTATAGCCAAGGGTGGAGAGTTTCTTTCTTCCTCCATATGACTACTGTGTGATTGTGAGCAAATCACTTTACCAGATAATGCTTCTGATATGAAATGGCTTTTGGCTGGGTTGGGTAGAAGGAAGATAAATACACCCACACATCCAACTTACTTAAGCAGCCTTGCTGCAGTAGTTCCCCTGTTTGCAGAATTTTAAAAAGCCCTCTTCTGCTGTCCTTTGGGCTAACGGTGGAAACAGGAGAGACTTTTATTTTTTATTCTGCGGTATAGGAGTGACTGTTTTATGACTGGCCATGAGTTACCCTAAAGCTGTGAGCTGGACAGCCTCCCCTTTCACTGCTGTTTTAATCTTCCACCGTAATAGATCTAGTTTCCAGGATCCATCCTCTACTAAAAGCTAAGCATTTTTTTCATCCATTGCCCTGCTACTGTTCTGCTCCCATCTCTTGCTTGCACTGAATATGTTAGGCCATAAATGACTTTATGTGCCATAAAATTCTGCTACTAAACCTTAAAGCACATCAAAGAGTTCTAAGTGTGTATGATGCATTTGTGGTCAATCAGAATCAAGATCCTAAAGTGCATTCTCTCATTTTTATGTATATTCTGAGCTAAGTCAATATTATACAGAACTACTCTCCTGGTGCATTGATCTGCTGGCTCTGAGATATCCAGGAGTTAATATCAAATCCTCAGCCAGTATTCTTGGAATTATTTACACGACCACAACATGTGCTTTGAATTGCAAACATTTTGCTTCATACAGCAAGTGAAGCTTGACAAAAAGTTTCAAGATAGCCTTTCCGTTGTCAGAAAATAATGGACAATTGCATATAAGCCACCTTATCTATGAAGGCTTCCAAAAGGACTTCTGTGTGTTTATCCTTTAAGGCTACAAGTGTCTTTCCCATATTTCCTACATGGTTTATGTCTGTAGCCCACAATGCAGAAGAGTATTGCTGTTAGCACGGTCAACAGCTCCTTCCTTGCTAGTCTCCCTGGCATGTACTCTACTGGGATTGTTACCAAAGCATTGTTCTTCTGGGATTGTCACCAAGGCATCATTCTTTGAAAACCTCCAGGTCTTCATAGAGTTCAAATGCCTTACTTACAAGTGTTTAGAGAAATGTTTCCACATTATGCCAAAGTGCACTTCCAACTCCTGACAAGCTCAATGCCCTTGATGGTAAAAAAAAGCGAGGATCCCCAATCCCAGCCAAACAATAACTGCATCTTCCAGTTCTTTCGACAATAAAACAAGGAAAATGCTTTTTCTTTCATTTTTTTTTTCATTTGCATGACAGCTTATTGCTGTATAAACACTAAGAGAAGCAGGCCACCAATCTCCTATAACCTCAATCCAACCATGGACTCCAGCCACCCAATATGTAGGGTCCTGATTTAATTCCAAATTTTCCAGGGCATCTTTATTTTATTTCTTTTATTCTGACAGAGGGCCAAGATTCCCAGTTGTGTGGCCCGCATACAACTGATGTGTAAAACAAGTCCTTAATGAAGACACTGCTCTGATGCTGTTAATAGAAAACTTGTAATGATAGCTCATTAAAAAAGATGCAGTTGAGAAGAGACAATGATGCTGTTACAACAGTGCATTATTCAAAACTGAACGCTGCAGAGTGGCCAGATGTAATTCAACAAGGCACTGTCACTTTCCTAAAGGCAGTTTGGTTTAACACAAAATCTAAGGCACAACACTATGAGGAGATACTGCTTCTACCAATTAGCAGTATTACTTCACATTTTTTAATTTGTTATTGTGCACAGTCAAAAACTTGTGTTTCAATTTGCAATGCTCAACAGGTCTCACAGATCATTTTAGCAGTCTGTCTCCAGACAGAACCATATCTAACTATTACTGTTAGCATTTTTTTTCACAAAAACATAACTGTGTTATCAGGGGTATTGGTTATATTCTCAAAATGTTTTCCATAACTGTTCTTAACATCTTATTTCATATGGCTGCAATCTCTAATGATACTTGATGTGCAGTACATACTCATAGAAAAGTACAATTTTCAGGCTTACAGTTTCTGCTGACTCTTGTTGTAGTTTATAATAAAATATATAAGGCATCCCCCTTTAAACTTTGGAATTTAACTTCCAGTTATAAAGTACTAGCTTATAAAGAGTTTATATAAATACCTGTTTTAAGACTTATTTTTCACATTGCAGTCTAAATAAATAGTAATATCAGTGCATCATTCATGCAACTATAACTTCATTGAAGCAGAACAGGATACTTTAAAATGCAATACTCATATAGCTACCTTTGTTAAGCCTTCTTTTCCATTTGACAGTACATAAAAAGGTATGATTTCCATTAGGGCTAGGACCTGAACACAAATTCCAGCCTTTTACTTTCATACCATCCATATCTTGGAAGACTAGCCCTCCACCCAAATGGCACCCCATTATTAAGCATGTCTCTCACTGGCCACCAAATAAATTTTAATGGCTAAAAGGAAAATAGTCCCACCACCACGACTTATAATATACACTTTAATAAAAAGAGATAAGCGTTTTTATACTGCTTCCTCAGATCTAACATACAGGAAGGAACAAGAGCTATTTAAAATATAAAGACCACTCAAAAGACAATGTGAAACAAGAGTTGAATGACTTAATGGCTGAGGTTTCAAAGCCAGTTTTAAAGGGATATTCCCATTTAGACCTGGGAATCTCAGCTACTTCAGTTCTGTTGATCTAGTCACCACCTCTTACGTTGTCAGAGATAATGTCTAATAGCAAAAAGTGAATGAATGCCCTGTGTTATTACAAATACGTTTAAATAATGCATTAAACATATCCTTCCTTTTTATATTGCTAAGATGTTGCAGAACACAGTCTTTCAACATCCTATTCATTTTACCTGTATAAAAAGCTTCACACATTCTGCAAATAGCTAAATAGACCAGGTTACTGGTCCTACAATCTACATAAAAATTTATATTACATTTTCTATGGGTTACAGGGTGTATAAAGGTGTTACTACGGGACATCAAACTACATGCTTTGCATGTTCTACAAGGGAAAGTACCCTTTCTATTTGACTTTGAGTCAAGATTCTGACAAAGACCATAGCACAGTAGTCTCTTGAGTGATGAATTACTTTTGAAGACAAAACTGGGTCTGTCCCCAACCCCTTGTTTGATCTTGTCATCAGAGACAAGAATAGATAGTAATCTAGCCTTTGACCATCATGTGTCTACAGTAGTGAGGAAATCATTCTATTTCGCACAACTTATAAACAAAGGTATGGATTATAATTCCAAGGAAATCATTGTTCTAGTATAATCAGCATTCATCAGACCTATCATTGAGTACAATGCTCCCTTTGATATGTATCTAACCAGGCATATCCAACAATTGGAACGTCCACAGTAGTTCCTCACTAAAAGAAAACGGGGCATAAGTAAATTGTCCTATGCAGACTGCCTCAGTGCCCTATCCCTGTATTCTGTCTCCTACAGGCTTTTGAGGGGAGACCTATGCCTGGCATAGAGGACATTGTTAGACCCCACTCTGATGGACCTCCTGCATATCCACAAAATATCCACAAAACAAACAACACCAGAATTACCTGTTCTAAAGACTTAAACCTTGTCAGTGATATAAATAGGACCTGCTTGAGAGATAGTTATATATCCCAGAGACTACCCCATCTATGGAACAGGCTCCCTAACCATGTGAAACAGAGTCCCTCCGTAACCCAATTCAAGTGCAACTTTGGCAATTGGCTGGGAAACCAGAAATGCATCCCTGGTTTGGCATATATGTCTCATAGACAGAGGTAACCTGTAAATGGTTCATCTCCCAACCCCATGCTTACACTTATCAAGAGTATCAGAACTTGTCCAAGATTTGAGATGCATGGCTGGATTTAAAAAGGCCCTAGTGGTGATTAGCTTAGTAAACACCTATGAATCTATGAACCTATGACTGGGCCAGTTCCTATCAATAATGTCACAAACAATCTTAAAATCACTGCTGTAAATGAGAGATATTCTACAACTATGGGGAAAGCTCCCTCTCTCAGGTGGGATTTCTGCACCTTGTCCAAAATATGGCTTCCTTATGTTTGATCTTAGTGCATGAGTCTCAGATGAAAAGAGTTTGATGGTGGTGACATCCTTTGTGCATAACAATTGTTTACCTGCTCAGTGACCAGTGAATAAACATGATCATTTATCTGTAACCTGGACATTATAAGAATTGGCTTTTCAATACATTTTTTATATGTAGGTGGGGTGTATGCTGAAGCGATATAGAAGACTATTTTTCCAATAAGCCTTCCTAAACAAAGACGTCTCAACTATACCATATTAATTGATAAGTAAAGAGATATAAAAAAAAATCTATATTCTTATGGGAATCCTGCAAAGTTAGCCTAAAACACAAACTACCACTTTCCAGTACTTAACAAAACTCTAAAAGTTCAACTGATCCCTAGCACAGAATAAAAACATCATCAACAAAATGCTTATAATAAATTAAGTGAGATCTAAACTCATGGTTGGAAAAAAACGTCCCAGTTTCCCAGTTAGCCAAAACAAGATTGGCATAGCTGTTTGCAAAAGATGTTCCCATGGCAACAGCTAATATCTGCCAAAAAAAACATCTTTGAATGTAAAAATATTATACTCTAAAATCAATTCTAGTAAGATACAAACAAGGTCAGTGTGTTCATTCATGTAGCTACTGTTCTTGCTTAAAAAATTCCTGATGGATTCAACCCCAAAGTCATTGTGAATGATCATAAAGAGGGTACAGATGTCTAGGATCAGTACAAGTATATTCTTATTGAAACAGCCAATTTGATTAGCACAATTACCCTGACTTCGTAGAAAGTCTTCAGCGTCCTTAAGGACCGCTGGTGCCTTGGTCAATATTATTTGCAGCTATTGCTCAACAAAAATAGACAGAGATTCTGTCAGCCATACACACAATAATACAGTAGGCTGCATCAGGGGATTATCCAAATTTTTATGTATTTTACGTAAACCAAGGATCGAGGGAATCAAAGGATTCTCATACAGTTCTTTGGGCAACAGTCCAGCCATTAAAGGTCATATAAGTGATTGTGCACTTCCTTAATGTGACTGTTAGTATCATTCGAGGTGATTGTAACATAAATGCATTCATCACTCAGCTTGTCATACATGTTGTTCATATCGTGAACCAACTCTGACAACATAAGACGCAGTGACTTGATCAATAGTACTGAAGTAGCTGAGATGGATAGCCAGCATGCAAGCAGTTAAGTTATTATTTATTAGTTATTACTCTATTAAGTTACCCACTATATATACATTTTTAAGATAGTTGTTTAAAGTTATGAAACGCACTATTGCACTTTAAAAAAGGCAAGCATACTGCAGCATTGTTGTAGGGCATTTTACCCTTGATTGTATAAGTGAGATTCAATCATTCAATTAACAGCGTTAATTAGTTCATTTGATCAACGACTTTAGAGTATAAAAGATGAGAGATTTTTCTGTTTAATTAACTTGAGAAAGCCTGGTATAACCAGGCGAAAGCGCTTGTTGGATACTGGATGTGTTTTCGTTTTGCTGCTCTGTCCAAATAAAGGATCTAAATCAACTAACAAGTTTTTTACAAGTTTCTACTTTCTTATGTTCCATTGTGGACTTTTACTGGATACTACATTCACTTTTTTAGTACATTGAGCTCAGCTAAGTCCTACTGGTGGGAGTATTTGGTTATTTGACTTCAATTTGTTGACAGTTCGTTGTTTTTACACTTCCTTAATGTGACTGTTAGTATCATTTGAGGTGATTTTAACATAAATGCATTCATCACTCAGCTTGTCATACATGTTGTTCATATTGTGAACCAACTCTGACAACATAAGACACAGTGACTTGATCAATAGTACTGAAGTAGCTGAGATGGATAGCCAGCATGCAAGCAGACACATTTCTGGGTCTAAATGGGGATATCCCTTTAAAATCCTGGCCATTACATCACTGAGCTCTTGTTTCATATTGTATTTTGATTGGTCTTTTGTATCTTAAATTTCCTGTATGTTAGATCTGAAGAAGCACGGAAGTGTGAAAGTATCTTTATTCATTTTTACTTCTTATTAAAGTGTATGTTATTAGTTATGGTGGTTGGAGTATTTTCCTTTTGGCTGTTTCTTATTGTTATAGACCAACCTTTGGTTGCCTGCATTACATTATTGTATAATAAATGTTAATGTCAGTTTTTTTCCTTGGACATTGCAGCATAATGTAGTTGTCAACTATATAAACATAGTTTATCAAACAAGTTTTCTGCATCTAAGCTCAAGAGTTGAAATGTCTCACCTCTCCCCTGAAACACAATGCTGTTCACTTGGAAACAACATCATGCACATTGTGAATATTATTTGCTCAACTGGAACACCCAAGACTTTCCATATGTCCATTACTGCCTAGGAATCCTTTAGCAAATAATGAATTGTTAACAATGCTAGCCTCATTAGTCATTATTGTCACCCAGAAGTTATGTTATGTTCCCCCCCATTAAAGGACCATAACTCACGGATTTCACTGAGTAATTCTAATTTATAAAATGCTGTTCTGCCTTTTCTCTGTTCACTTAATACCTCAAAAATGCCACCAGTCTTCCAATATATTTGGCACCTCTAGAAGGGAAGAGTCTGGTAGCCACCAAAATGTCAATATGTCATTGGAAAATAAACTAACTTTCTAGGACGTGCATCCCAATGGCACCCTGTAACATTCCCATTTTGTTAGGTTGTTTGAGCAAAGTAGATGTATCGCCAAGGCAAATGATAACAGTGATATAGGGAAGCCTTGTCACATTCTGTACCCCAATTGAAAAGGTCTTATAATAAATTCTCTCACTTTCACCACTAAAGAAGATGACTTTTTTCAACACCATTAGCATATCTATCCAATGTACAGGGAAGCTGAAGGTCGATAAAACTTTAGTCAAATAATCTAATCATACTTTATCAATGGCTTTTTCCAAATAAAAGCTTGGAAACAGAAATGAATTACCCCTCCCAAAACACAATGTGGTCTACTGGCAGCAGGGCATGGCAAATGCAATCCAATGTTCTGCATCTTGTTAGAAAAAAAAAAGTGTCTGCATTAGCCAACAGAAGAAAAAGTTTCTTTTAGGTAAGAAGGTTCACATCTGCATGAGTACCATATAATCCCTGTTAAGCAGCTTCATTTATTTTGGCTTTCTTGGTTTTAGAATTAATGTAAGTGTGACCATTTTCATTGAGGCAGGACTCTTCCCTTCTCCCAATTATCCTGAAAGATCCCTAAGAGATCTGTCAATACCAGCTAATTATCATTAGGGGCCAGGGCCTTTCATTCACTCAACCTTTTAAATACCAACTCACAAGCAGCAATGAAACCAGAGTGTTGAATGTTACTGCATGATGCATAATAATTAAAGGCTTGCAAGGCAGCTAGACTAGTTCATTTGAAGAAAACTGAATATTTGACTACACTTGTTCACTTAGCCTCACTGAGTCTAAAGTGGTTCAGTTTCCTTACAATGGTTGTCTCACTGATATTGAATCTCTGATCACAGTTTTCCATAACAAACACTGCAGAGGCAGTTTCTATCCATGTGTAAGTGCATGGAGCTTCTCTGCCTGCAAAAGAAGAAAATAAACACAGTATCTTTAATTTTTTTTTCAGCAAACTGAGTTCCTACAAGGTAAACTCACTGAGTTGAGACCTCAAAGGTTTGAATGTGATTATTATATAACTCATAGGGAGATGTGGTGCAGAAAGAAATAGACCTCAGCATCATACCTCTCAACCTCTTAGAGCAAGAAATCTGGAGAAAACCATTAATAAAAGACAGATGAAGGCCCAAAAATAGGGACATTTTTTAATATTGCTCTTAAAAACATAGAAAGTTGATACAATAACAGGTTTTGTATTAACATGAATTTTCTGAAGGATATGAAGTCTGAAACTCAAATGTCTGTTATTTTCTAACTACAGTCTTTAAGTATTTGCTACCAATTTGCTAGAAAACCACAATTTTAATGAAAGCAGATCGTAAATATGAGGCAAAAATCTGGACATTCTGCAAAAAGTACAGTTGAGAGGTATGCTCTGCATTTCAGATCACAGCTTTGTGTAAAGGACCAGGGGTTATTTTATGTATAAAGTATTTATGGAGGTGTCATTTTACCTCCAGTGTACTATTATTGGGGTAATTACAAAACCAATTTAGTGTTGAGGGAGAAAATCTCAAGGAAGACAGGGTGTGTAGTAGTTTCTGATGGGCGACAGCATCAAATGCTTCAGAGAGTTCTACAGAAATGGAGGAGATAAGTTTGCTTTTATTTTTTTCTTGATAGATGGAGTCATAAAGAAATGGCTTTCTTGGTTTTAGAATTAATAAGTGTGACCATTTTCATTGAGGCAGGACTCTTCCCTTCTCCCAATTATCTTGAAAGATCCCTAAGAGATCTGTCAATACCAGCAAGTAAGCCTGTATTTGCACTTTGGTAAGGATCAAACCTGTGTTAAGTAGAAGATAGAATATTATTAGAGAGTGGGTGTTGAATATGTTTGTGGATGTACTTTTCCAACATCTTTGAAACAGGTGATGGTATGGCAATAAGGTGAACATTAGACATGACTCCAGAATGGCCTGCTTTGTGTAGGGGGACATATAAGCTTGTTTCCATAGTGTAGGAAGAGTGTATACTACTATGGAAGGATTAATGAGAATAGAGGGCAGAAGACTGGTTTAGCTGCAAACTTTAGATACTCAACAGTAAGATTATCTGGGGTGAGAGTACAAGGCTTAAATCTGACAAGGCATTTTTCAATAGTTTTGTTTGGAACTGGCTGAAAAGAGAAGGGCAGGAGATGCACTGGGCAGGATGGGAAGGTTTGTATGGGAGTGGAGGCATGTTAGGACTGCAGTAGTGTTTATAAAATGGGAGTTAAATCTATAGGCTATAACTTCAGTAGTGCAGTTTTGAAATGGATTGGCATGATATGTCTTCCATGGTTTGAGGAGACTATTAACAGAGGCATGAAGGATTTAGGATTAGCGCTTTGAAGTTTTGGAGTGAAGAATAGTAAAGTCTTGTGACGTCTACATTGAGTTTTTGGGGGAGATTAAGGAGATGTTTGTAGGACTGGAATGTGGGGACATTTTTAGATGTTTGCCATACTTTTTAAGCTTTGTCTTATGATAAATTAAACCAAGGGGTATAGCTTTAATCCTTTTCTTTGTAAACTGAATATTAAGTATGTTAAGGAAGATGGAATAGAATGTTTTGACTGCATTGTCAAATGGAAGAAATATGAGTATAGTCCAACTGATTTCTGATAATTGCAAGGGTGAGTTGGGAGGGTTTATGGCTATTGCACTGCTGTTGGAGGTGGGATGGTGATCACTTAAAGTGTCTGGGAGTAACCTGTTTATTTTATATTATCACTTGAATTTATTAGCACCCAGTTAAAGATGCATGATTTATTGGTTGCATTACTGAATCTTGTAGGATAGTTCAGCAGCTGTGTAAAACCAAATAGGTTGATTGATATGAATGAGTAATTGTTGATTGAATTCCAGTCTTTATTAAAACCATCAAGGATAAAGGTTTCATGTTTAATATGAGATGATATCCAGAATTGGACATCTTCTCTTACAGATAGGATTGTTTAGAGAAATGAAGTTTGGCAACAAATCAAGCTGTCCCGGGACATCTTCATGAAGGGTTAGATAGATATTAGTGGGTGTTATGTGAGTTGGGGTAGTGAAAGGGTTAAGTGGAGGCAGGGAGGATTTGGAGGAAATGAGATAAGGGCAGGGAGGGGCTTAAGAGGTTTAGACAAGTGTAGTTAGGTAAGCAATCACATTTTTGGCAGGAACTTGCTACAGTGCAAGTTCATGTCCGAGACGACCTTGGGTACTGCTGTGGTGGTCAGGTAGGCCTTGTGGCAGGGAAGAAGTAGATAGGGTTTGTTGGTCAAAGTTTAGGTGGGTGCTGGTGTTTGTTTGTTGTTTGCCACAGTGTCTTTGTCCGTGGATTGTTGGATTGCTGGGTGGTCCGTTTTGATGGATTTAGGGTTGGGCACTGTGGGGTTGGTTGCTGCAGACTGAGGATCCTAATGGCAACAGGGTTGGTAGATGGTTGCAGTAGTGGGATGGTTGATGGTAGGCCATTTTCTTTCATCTGGCTTGGCTAGCCCCCCCCCCCCTTCTGTAACTGTCCATTTCTTTAATTTTCCTAATCACATTTGTGATGCTGTGCATGGTGGGGTGAATTGGGTGTGATTCTTTGGTTTGGAAGGATGTTTGTGTGACTGGCTGGTATTTCGTGCCCTATGGTGACTGGGCTTTGCTCAATGGACTCATAGGCTCATTGATGCACTGGTTCTGTTCGGGGGCTTTCAGGCACTGGGATGGCTTCCAGAGTAAGGGCCATCACCGTGGAGTGGGTGGGCTACCTTTCTGATCTGTCGTGTGGGCCCGACTTCCGGGAGTGTTTTGGGTGAGGAGGTGAGTGCATTGGCATGCCAGCAGTTTGTCAGTAGGTTATTAAAAAAAAAAAAGTCTGGGTTTCTATTAGTGGTTTGGCAGCTGGAGGGAGCTGTGGTGGTCATTTTGCAGGCTGGTTGGCTATTCTTGCCTGACAGACTTGGCGCGGTTGGATGGCGACAGCATGGCATGGACAGGGGAGGCCTGCTTGTTGGTAGCTGCAGACATGCTACATCTGACATTATGCTAGGACTTTTATTGCTGGATCTGTTTTTGAGGCATTCTTGCTGAAACTGAGTTATTTTGTTTAGTTGAAGCAGTTTGGCCAGATGTGGGGACATGCTTGAGGACTGTAGGGGTTGGTCTTGTGAAGCTGTCGATTGCTGGCATTTCTGAGTGCCGGAGCACAGCGGACATTTGTGGCAGTGTTGCTTGTTGGTTTATTTGATGGTTTTGTGGTAGAGTCTGGTGTTTCTTTTCACCCTTTGTAGCTTGACTGACTTTTAGACTGACATTCGGTGTCATGGTTGGAAACATTGGCCTTATTTAAAGTGAGAATCTATACACCAAGAAAGTGGAAAATATAATATATTTGATTTGCTCTGTTAATTTTGTTCATTAGTTAAATGAAACTGGAAACACTTTAAACATAAAGCAACAATTTTCTGTGAATCTCTCTACTACAAAAGTAAATGCTATGTGCACTGATTGGGTTCGGCTATTTCTATTGCTAGCGTTGTCTTGAAGCATTTGGCTGCAACTACGTAATCTTGTTTTTTAAGCTAAAATAATTTGTTTAGCCAGATGCTGGGGTTACTTGGAAACTGTGGTGGTTTGTCCTATGAGAGAGTAATAATTGCTGTGATTTTCTGAAGCAATGTACAATTTGTGTTCTGCTGCTTGTCATTGGACATTGTCGAGCACAAGGGTGTCTGTTTCATTTTCCATTTCAGACCCATGTTGCAGTGGTCAGGTTCTGATTTTAGCATATTATTAGAGTGAGAAGTTTGCTGCAAGGAGAGTGGTGCCTTGTCTTTTTCTATTTAGAGTAGCATTTGTGGATTGTAATGAAATTGCTAGCCTCTACTTTTGTTCCATTTCCATTTACTTTTGTCCATATTTTAGTAAAGAGATGGGAGAAATTTTCATTATGATGTAGTCATGAGCAGTCTGTATTTATCCATGGCTGGATAGCTAAAATAAGAGAATATTATGCAGCCATGAGCAGTCATTTTGTTTTCTTTGCTGTTGCACATATTTGCTTGGTTTGGTCTAGTGACTCAACAGGGAAAGTGGGTTAGTGGCCAGTCTACTCTTGGTGAGAGAGGAGGTGCAGGTGCCGGCTGTGGATATGAGTGAAATCTGAAGACAGCATTGTGGGGGGCTCCAGACTCTGGTGGATGGTCCCTCCTCTGAGGACCTGGCACAAGAGGAAGCTGGTGAGGCTGAATCCTTTTCTGTAGATAAGTCAGTATGGCGAGCATTGCTCGTTTAAACTGTGGGAATGGAGATGGTGAAGGCACTGGACTTTGTTGGGGGCCAATGTTTCAATTGTGCATGTTGTAAATGTGGGGTGTTGTGGCTCTTTGTTGGCAAATTGGGAGTGGTCTGTGTTTTCAAGGGGAGGGCATGCTCCAGTTTTGGAGGGATCATGACCTTCGGTCTCCCTAGGAAATCATATGGCAGGGTGCACGTACACATGTGGAGATGGTGTGCACAGTTTGGAGTGGTTGTTATACAGCTAGTCTTATCTGCGATTTGGGTTTACGCATGAGTGAGGTTCTTTCTGAATCCTTGGGAAATGTTTTCTGGAAATGTTTTGTGAAATGTGCATTTCTTTCCATGCCCTTCAGATGATCATTTTGGTTTGGAGTGGTTTTGCCACTTAGGTGGGTCAGGTGTCCCTGGCTAGTTTGGTGCCTTTTTGCGGGCTGCTGGTGAGGTTGGTGTTGGCCATGAGGAGGGTTTTCATTGCAGTGTCAGCTAAGGAGTGGTGTTTGTTGACGTTCCATTGTAGTTCATTTGTAGGCTTTGTGAGGCCAGTAGGCAATTACTTTGGGCATGCATGCATGGAGAAGGGGAGGCATGTTCAGATAGGAATAAGGGTCCAGACCAGTGTTGGGACTTATTGTTATTTGTTTCCGGAGAGTATTCACAGTGTCTGCTAGAATGTTAAGTGTGCAAGGAAGGCTACATGGGTTCAGGGGGGCTGATATATGCATTGGGGCTGCAGATCACTATATGTTTAAAAAAAAAAAAAAAAAGGTTAAGTGTCAGACATTGTAGGCTTTAAAAGTTTTCCTGCTACTGCAGGATCGGTTGGGTATTGGCTTGCTCGGTTCGTGTGGGATAGGGGGTGGTTAATTTTCAAAGAAAGCAGTTGTTCTCTTGGTTTAGTCTTCCTACCACTACAGCATCAGCAAGTGCAAATATTTTGCTAAACTCTGTTAGTACATTTGGACAAGGTTTTGTTTTACACCACCCTGCATTAGTCAAAGGTCTGTATCACAAACAGTGGAGGTACCAATTAATTAAATCTGGTTACAGTACTTAACAAGCTGGGGAGGCATAAGGGGTCCATGGTCTGCTTGTGTTTAACTGTCATGAAGGGACAGTCAACCCCTTATAAGGGAATGGCATTTAGGCAATAGTTGATTTATATATACATAATTAAATAAATAAGTATAAAAAAAAAAGGCATGGAGAATGAGGACAGGTAACCTCTTTTAAATGTACATGTTGCTGGTTAAGTGCATAGTATCAATTGTGCATGGTTATGGCATGTTTTGGGCCTGTTTCTAATATGCAGATGGTTTTGCAATGTAAGTTAGCTTGGCCTATACAGTGTGCTATGGATGTGGTATGGAATCGCAAGGTTACCCTAGCTTGTCGATATTGATATGTCCCTTCATATGTGGGGTTAGTTGTAATATACTCGAATGGTAGTACAATTCACATTGGTATTTGATAGGGTTATTAGACGTTTAGTTTTTATTATGGCTGCTTTGTCATAGGTGTGTTGGGTGGTGTTATATTCCTTCCTAGGTTGGCAGGATAGGCTGTCTTGGAAGACGTCTCTGAATGTACATTATGTATTTCATATGATTTATATGTCCCTTTTTTCTTTCTGGCAGATGGGGTTTTGGAATGCTGCTGCTATAATTTGGAATAGGTGGGTATAAAGTGGGACAGTTTAAAAGACTTACTTTTATTCCTTTTCTTTGTAGATGGTGATGTCAGTAGTACCAGTTGTGGTGATACATGGTGAGTTTGCAGATGATGGAAGCATAAGTGAGCAAGGAGATTAAACATGTCAAGCTCAAGTGGGCAACAGTTACAATGAAGGTCTGAGTAATCATCTTATTAATGCATGTTAGAGTTCTGTGTTCAAATAGTGGGAGCTGATTATTGCATTGGTGTAGTGGGCAAGTAAGGAAGAGGTAGGTAGGGGGGCCAGGGGAAACACTGCTGGGTTGGGTTAAGGGTCCCATGGGATGAGTGGAATCAGGACATTCATAGAAGCACAGGAACTTATTAGGCTAAAGCCTTATGGCTGTTGCAAGCCAGTAAAGTTTAATACTTTCCAGGTGCATTGTTTATGCGGGAGATAAAAGGTTTAGTGGTTGCAGTATTTGGCAGCTGTAGGTCAGGTTTTGATTCCTTACTACAGGTAGAGGTAACATAGGGGACGTGAACCTTTGGGGGGAAAGGCCAGGGACAAGTAGTGGTTAAGGAAGGTTAGTAGTTCAGTGTTCTAGTTTGGACAGTTGCTAGGAGGTTCTAAGTGGGGTAGCCTGGGTTCTAGTCTGGATTGTCAGTTGAGAATGAGTGAACTGGGGGTGTTTATGGCTGGCCACATAAGAGTACCTCATGGTTGCAAATACTTGAGTTTTCAGGAACTGGGTCAAAGGGGCTGGTTTTCTGCCTTTTAGGGTTAGGGCATTAAAGTTTTGGAGATTGATTATTCTCTCCAGTAATCGGGTTACTGCACAGCCAGAACTAGGTAGTTTGGTGGGCTAAGGTGATATGCTACAGTTGACAGGGTCGTGGCTATAGGTTGTCATTCTGTTCAGGTTGACCATGATTAGTGGCTGGAAGGAAGTGGTTTAAAAGAAATGTATTCTCTTGGATCGGATGTCCTGGTGGTACAGTGAAGTCATGGGTATTTCTATTTTATTTGTTCATTAGGGCGTGTTTCAGGGATGGTATGCAGGATCATAAGGGCTTTACAGATGATGGGTGCACTGAATGATGTTTGGCTTAACCTGTCACGTAATGGGAGGTAGTTGGTTGAACAATTTTGGGTAGAAGGGAGGGGGAACAGCCTGGTCAGGCTGGTTGGCAGAGAAGAGGGACAGGCTTGCCCTCTTCTGTTCTCCCTCTGGTGTATGGATGTTCATTTCAAGGAGCTGGGGAAAGGAGAATGAGCAGCTGGAGGAAGCTTGCTGAATGGATGAGTGAGCTGAGGTAAGGGTGCTGCTTAACTAGTGGAACATAATTCAATGAATGGTGTATAAAGTGAGATGGGATGTTGCTTCAGAAGTAAAGTAAAGGAGCAGAGGTATGGACCCTGCTTACTGAGCAGGGTGAGTAGGTACGCTGCCCTGATTAACATTACAAGGATGTTTATGCTGTGTTTAGAATTAATGATATTATGTTCAGTTGTAAATAATAAAGCTGATAAACAAAGCTATGTTATGGAAGTTTTAATAAAGGTCGTCAAATGTCATTCGGTGTGATGTGTTTATTAAAGGGGACCAGGACAAATGGAGAAAGTGACATAAATGTATTTGTTTGAGGTGAAGACTTAATTGAAAGACTAGGATTTGAACATATGACAAAGAGGGTTTCACTGTTAGTATGAGATGATATCTAGGACAAATGCCTTCTATTGTAGAGGCTGGATTGTTTGGAGGAATTCAAAGAGTTTCAAAACAAATTGACATGTTAAGGTAACATATAATTGAGAATCTAGTATTTCAACATTTGAGAAAGAGACTAGTTTGTGGGGGTAAGAAATGATAGTTAAGTGAAAAGAGCAGATTAGTGCTATACTCCCTCTTCTTTTGTGTGAGTAATCTGCTCTAATGATATTATAAACTGTGGGAAACACATTGTAATTAGTATCCTATTTTAGCCAGGTTTCATTAACATCAATAACATCAGCAGTGCAGGTAGGCCCAGGCATGAAATTCTGAGATCTTGTTAGAGATACTTCAAATGTTAAAGAAAGACAGAAAGTTTAGAGGTGGAAGAGTGAGTAATGGAGGATGAGATGTTGTCAGGATGGAAGAAGTGTTGAAGAATTAATAACAATATGGATACACCAGGGATGAGATGAATAAATGTGAGATGTGTCATATAGCAATTAGTAGGAGAAGAAGGGGCATTGTATGCTGAGGTGTGAAAGAATGTTTCTTGGAATATGTTTTGTTAAATACTAATCTTAGTAGAAGTGAGCAGTACTTTGTAGAAGAGATATGGTAGATTCTGTGCAGTGGTAAATACTTTTTGAGAAGTATATTTTATGGATTTTATAGAGATAGATGCTCAATCAAAAGATTGCAAAGAGAAGCTGTTGAAGTTATAGTAAAGGCTTGATAAGGGAGAATGGCATGATGGGATGTAGCCATAGTAATAGTAATAGTAATAGTAAGAGTAATAATAATAGTAATAGTAATAGTAGTGTTAGTAAAGGGCAAAAGAGCAGAGGAATTGTTACTTGAGGGGTTGTTTTCCCTGTTGGTTAGTTAAACCCCTGCACTTCTGACTTCCAAGGTGTCACTTGTATTTCTGTCTTACTCAGAAAAGAATAAATTAGTCACAACCACTCTAGAACAGATCTACTTTAACTCGATGAATTCCATTGGTGTTAGAGAATTTCAGATTTGATTTGGTCCTGAAGCTGCTTAGAAGCAAAGCATCGAGCTGACATCCGTATCTTTTATGATTACCTTCTTCACTGGTGGTGATGACAGAAACTGGTATGTCCAGGTGTGGCTGATTAAAGTCCTCAATTAGCAGCTCATTATGCCATCCTTACCCATATTGTGCTACATACCACTCATGTGGGACAGAGGGACAAAGCCTTTTCTGCAACCCTGTACACTCCTGTCTGACTAGCTGCTCAGGCACTGGAGAGGTAGTAAGGCTGGATAGGAGTGGGACGTCATTGTGACCACCCCCATCTTGGGTGAATGAAACAGCTTTAGTGTGCAACCTGATGATACTTAGCAGAAACAGCCATAGTGTCTGGGTCTGGAGATCATGTTCAGCTAAGTGGTGCAAAAGCATTTCTCAAAGCCTCATGATGATGTGTGCATGGAGTCAAGCATGTACTCCAACATCTGTCAGCTATCACTGGGTTCTTGAGAGTTGATGATGGAGCCAGAATCCAGAGCGGGGGATCCATTTGACTTACCAATTGATTTGCTCCATAATGCTTAACTTTGACATCTTATAAGCGCTTAACCAATGTGTTTGTCCCAGAGAAAAACAATGAACTTCAGCTGTCAGCCTTGAAAAAGGAGATAGGCATAACTTCAACCCTGAAAGGGGAAGCTGGCGAGCTTTGTCAGGAGAGATTGGGTCATAGGAGTTCCTCACATCTCCATGGTTCATTGTTGTCTGGGATAGGTTTGCACATCCCATAATCCTAAACAGTGTCCTGTAGGAGGAATGGGTGAATTAGGAACTGGTTGCATGTTAAATGTAACTGATAACATACCCACTGGGTCAGCTGAGGGGACTATAAAAAAAAAAATATATATATATATATATATATATATATATATATATATATATATATATATATATATATATACATATATATATATATATATATATATATATATATATATAAATATATATATATATATGTATGGGTCTACTTCATTTAGTTGAAAACTCGTTTCACTGAAAGTCAGTTTGCTGCGACCAATTCTCTGAAAGCTCACTTCACTGAAAACTCATTTCACTGAAACTCACATCATTGAAAGTTATGTATGGACTTTTCCCCACTGTAGTGCGATCCTGGAGTTAGTATATAAAGTAAGGGGGTATGTGGGGGGCACAGCCCCCCACATATTGCAAACATTTTAAAGCATACAGATGAATACTTACAAGTGAAAATGAATAACTCTTTCCAGAAGAGAACATATAACCAAACTATGTGGTGGGGCTTCACCCCCCATACCCAATCTAATTTATATATGCATATATATATATATATATATATATATATATATATATATATATATATATATATATATATATATATAGAATTTGTGCTAACATAGATTTTCTGAAAGAATTGAAAGTCTGAAACTCAAATGTACATCATAATTATTGACTTCAGTTCATCCCAGTGATTTGCCAGAAAATCACAAATTTTATGAGGAACAAACCATAAATATGAGGCAATAATCTGAGCATTATACCAAAATCTGGACAGTTGAGAGGTATGGTCTGCAAAATTTGGTAACTTGGTGCAGTATTGAAATTTCCTCAGTTGTATAATGTAAATATGCTTATATATGAAAATTCAAAGGACAATTATTCAAAAATTAATCAATTTGTAGAATTGTCTAGCAAAAAAGGAAACCTGAAAATACATGCACATTCAGAAAGAAACTGTAGGAAGAATAACATAAGAAACAAAATGGAGAATATGACGGGAAACAAAATAGAACATTTATTTAAGTTAGAAAGTAACATCAGTACTAACTGTTAAGTCAGTGGAGTAATTTCAGTCAAGAATGTTGAAATGTTTTATATGTACTTTACTGATCAAACATATACCAAGAATAGTCTGTCTACATTTAAAAATGAGTATTGTTAACTAAAGAAAGATACGGAATCCGTAAAAGACCATTCACAGAGAGATTTTTAAACATCTTGCAACTGACAAACTGCTTTCTAACAGACACCTTGGATTTGTGCCCAGAATATGCTCTACTGACTTTCACTAACCAAAGTAGAGAAGGCTAAACATGGTCAAATTTATCTTCCTCAGTTTATAAAAAGCCTTTGACATGGTCAACCACATCATAAAAACTGAATGCCTCTTGCACTTTAAAGTGCTGCCTATACTGCTAACCGGACAAGCAAACTACCTGTACAGTAGTATCCAGGAGTCATATAGGAAAGTACCTTATCTCCACTGCAAACAGTTAACTTATCCCCACCTACAAAATGTATTACCTGATGCACCGGAGGGGTCAGTGGTAGGATCCCTACTGTGTACGACATTTGTAAATACATTGCATTGTATGTTATCAAACAGACCAAACCATCCAATACCTTGATGACACCACAATCTGCTGGGCCAAACAAACGTCTTTAATTTGAAATAAGCCCAAACCACCTTCAATAGTAGGTAGTCATGGCTGTTTATTCCTGAATTTAAACTACACTTGAAAAAGACCAAATATATGATAACTTACCATATTGAACCTCACCAAAGTTTAATGGTAACTTAATAACTGACAATGACCAACCAACCTTTGAAGTATTTTATAAGCTGCTTGGTATCACACATGATGCATCTCCAAAGATCAACTGCCATAAAAACAAAGCAAATAGACAGACAAACTCTTGTAAATTTGGATCTCTTTACTTTGTACAAAAATGTCTCCGTCTGACTCCTTTCCTCCTACCAACTCTGTTTTGTTGCTTTAAATTATTAACATACCCAAATATCTCTCAGAAGAACCTAAAACATGCTTACCACAAAATTGCCCACACTAAGTCATCAACAAAGAATCCACTCTTAAATTGCATAATTGGCTAAATATGATAGCAAACTCTCCTACACCAGACTAGCGGTTACCTGATTACTTGTGCAGTATGCTCAGAAGTGTCATACTGTACAATCTTTCATTCACTACTGTACCCCAAACTGCACACTTTGAGTGTCACATCAGTGCCTTAGACCCCCCCCCCCAATTAACATGGACATTAGCGCTTCCTTAGACACTGGACTTAAATTATGGAATAGCCTACCCACACACTTAGAAACCACAGAACAAACTCCTTAAGTTTTATTTTTTCATACTTGCAGTGCAGCTGGATGTAAACCAACTGCTTACTACATATCTGGCCCCAAACATAGATGTGTGGTTGTTAATGAGTACAAACAGTTATAGATTGCATATTAGTAATCCATCCGCTCTCTGTAATCTAACAATACTACCCTTCTGTACTTGTTATGCCATGTACTGTACCATTTAACCTCAGCATGAAGTGAATGCTGTCTAATAGAATTGCTAGCCTTGTAAACACAACATTAAGAATATTACCTTATAAATACTTATGTTTCACTATGTAATATTTGTATATACTGACATAGCATTGTTTATGCAGCCGATTTACTTTGTATTACTTGTATCAGCTGATTTATTATTTTATTTATTTTATTTTATATTACATTTGTTGACCGGGCTAGTCCAACTGGATGTATGTCCATTCTCTGTAGAGGCCCCGGGAGAAAAGCTCCACATAAAACAGATAAACACACAGAGTATTAAGAATTCAGTTACAGAACATTAAACTTCAGATACAGATAGGTTGCTAGACAAAAACAGGTGTTTAAGGTAATTTAGCAAACATTGATGGAACAGAAGAATAGAACAAAAATAAGATAAGATCATCCTTTTTTTTTTTTTTTTTTTTTTTTTTTGTGAACACTGTGGGAAAAAAGTCTACAGAAGGATATGGGAGATTCCCATTTCAAAGTTATAAGTAAGGAACAGAAGAACGGGGTAGTTAAAAACAGGATTGGGAGAGTAAGTGGAAGGGGAGAAACTCATCAAGAGACAGAAAGAGGTAATCTTTCTTAGGTGCAATAAGAGCACCTAGAGCAACTAGAAGGTAGAGCAGATTAGTGCTATACTCCCTCTTCTTTTGTGTGAGTAATCTGCTCTTAAAGTGGCAATAAAGTGAGTAAGAAACCTGGGAAGACTGACTATGATGAAAATAGACAGAGATAGTCTTAGTCAGGGTTTGAACAGGGACATAGCCAATGGTTTGTAAGGTATTGCTTTTGTTTCTTTTTAAAGAGTGTAGTTGAAGACAGAGATGTAAGTTCACTGGGAAGTAGGTTCCAACTTTTCCCCACAGTATTAGAGAAAAGGGAATCTCCTGCTTTGTTGTTGGGTTTATGTATGGATACCAGAAGTTTATTGGCTGAGCGTAGGTTTGTAAGATTTTTATATGGGCAGATTAGACTAGTGAGAATTGGTATGTTTTCTGGGTGATAAAGAGTTTTATGGGCAATAATCAGTTGATGAAATAAAATTTGATTGTGCAATTCAAGCCAAACAAGCTGCTTCAGATTTAGGCAGTGATGGGTTCTAAAAGGGGAGCTGGTAGCAAATCTGGCAATATTATTGTTGGAGACTGCCAGCTTCTGGAGGTTGCTTTTGGATAGATTTGTATATATAGGAGAGGCATAAAAGAGAGTAGAGATAAGGTGGGTTTGGGCAATAGTAGTTCTAGCTATGGGAGTAAGGAAGGGCTTTATTTTGGAGAGGGAGCCTAGTTTTTGGTTTACTGATTTGATTGTGATGTTGATGTGAGTGTCATAGTTAAGGCTGTGGTCAATAGTTACTCCTAAGAGTTTGGTAGTAGTGTCAGGAGATATGACGGTACCAGTTTTAGATTTGATAGAGAAGTTAAGTGGGGTGGACTTTTGTGTAGGAGTAAACAGCAAGAGTTTAGTCTTTTTGGGGTTAAGGAGGAGACACTGCTGTAGAAACCATTCTTCTACAAGCTCAGAGGTACTCTGGGTTAGGGACTGCAGTTCAGAAGGCCCTGTGGCTGAGGATATTAATGTGGAGTCATCTGCATATTGTATAATTAAAGCTTGGGGGATACTAATAGATAGATAATTTATAAAGATAGAGAACAGA
Organism: Protopterus annectens; assembly: GCF_019279795.1. Taxonomy (NCBI): domain Eukaryota; kingdom Metazoa; phylum Chordata; order Ceratodontiformes; family Protopteridae; genus Protopterus; species Protopterus annectens. The sequence continues at coordinate 1,612,576,472 of NC_056725.1, forward strand.
AGAGGGCCCGATATGGATCCTTGGGGTACACCAAGGGTGACAGGTAGGTGGGAGGATAGAGTGTTTTCCCATAGCACTACCTGTTTCTGTTGTCTAGGTAGGACTTGAACCACTGTAATGCTTGGGTATCAAATGAGAGGGACTTGAGAAGATTCAGCAGTAGCTAATGGTTAACCATGTCAAATGCTTTTGAAAGATCAATAAAGATAGCAGAGGACAGGGTATTATTGTTGCGATTATTGTTGGTGTGGTCAGAGAAGGAAAGGAGGGCAGTAGTGGTGCTATGGAAAGGTCGAAAGTCATGCTGGGAGCTGGCTAATAGGCTATTTTGAAGAAGGTGATCTAAAAGTTAGCTATGGGAGAGAGGAGGGCAATTGGACGGAAGTTTGAAAGTTCTGTTGAGTTGCCACCTTTAGGTATTTGGTCGTTACTTGGACGACCTTGTCCTATTTTGGAAAGGGAGTGAGAATGAACTAGATGAGTTTTTCTCTTTCATTAATGAGACAACTAATTTTTTGAAGTTCACTATGTTCAAGGACAATAATACCCTACATTTTTTGGATGTAACTATTAAAAATGACTACACTAGAAAAATATTCACTTCCCAGTTGTACAGGAAACCAACTTACTCTGATTCCCTTTTGCACTATGAAAGCTGGCAACCTGTACACCAAAAGAAAGCCCTGGAAGAAGGGCAATTTGTCAGGCTGGGTAGAATGATCTCTGAGGAAGGACACTTTGCAAGGGAATGTGAGGTATTAAAAGAAATGTTATTTAGTAGGGGTTACCTTTCTGACTTCGTGGTCAACATCTATAATAAAGTCAAAAATAAGAGAGAAGTTGGCATTTTTCATACACTCTCTAATCACCTGAGTGGAAGGGAGGACCTTGAGAGAAGTAACAACAAATTTTGTAGGGCCTTGGTCCTTCCATTTACCATGAACTTCTTTGACATACGACATATTATATCAAAGGTCTGGAAGATTTTTAATTTAGATAGTAGTATCAACAAATTGGTAAGGTATCAACCGATGGTGGTGTACAAGAAGGACACCTCAATAAAGTGGCTGTTGGAAAGAAAAAAATAAACCTGAGAAGAGTGGTTGTTTCAAATGTGGGAGGTACTCTGAGTGTCCTTATATACTCAATGTGGACAAGTTATTCATTAAAGGGTTGGGACCCCTACCTTGTAAAAAATATTCGTGTTACTCTAGAGGTATTGTCTATATAGCTAAGTGTGATTCATGTGAGGGGTTCTATGTAGGGAAAACTAAGAGAGATTTGAAGCAAAGGGTTTATGAGCATACTTATGGCATCAGATGTAAAAATGAAAAAAATGCTTTGTATAAACATCTTAGTTTCTTCCCTTTGTATGCTTTCAAATGTTGTGCCATTGAGCATGTTGAACTGGGTCTTCGGGGGGGGGGGGGGTTCTGATGAGTACCTGGAATTCTTTGAACTCAAATGGCAAATTAAGCTTAATGCCTGCCAGTTTCCTGGTTTGAACAACAAGATCACTATAAGTTTATTGCTGAAGCGTAAATCATTATATTTTATATTAAAAATGCTAGAACATAACATAACTGTTTTAATATTGTAGTTTCTAATGTTTTAAAAGGGTTGATATTTAATCTTTTTTACTGCAACCTTTTTATTGCACTATTTAAATTATATATGCAAATGTTGATTATTTTTCGCAAGGGGAAATTATGTCATTTAATTGTTTGATTACTGCTGGGGAGGGTATTTAAACTTGATTTGTTAGATAGATGGTATTCTGATGGTCTAGTTTTTGACGAAAGTGCTAAATGAAAGTGTTTTTTTTTTCCTGTCCTACGTGCTGGTGTGTTGTTTCTGGACTACCCTTGCTCTGCTTTGGTTGAGCTTCATCTTATTTTCGTACTTCTAAGTCTGAGATCATTGTATCTCAGAAAATTCCCTTTCCCCCGAGGTATGACAATCTCTGCATTATTCTGTATAAGTTACAATGGTGCCAGGATGTAGCCTCCCACACTGAGGAGGCAGGGGCAGAGGGGATTGACCCTTGCAAAAAGTAACTTTAAGATATAAAAGTTATTGTTAAAATTCAATCTTTTCCTTTACCTTTGCTACTGTTTTTGTTGCAATTTTAGGACTCTTGATTATGTGCCTCAGAATTACAATGGGGAGCATTCAGTAAATCTGTTTAACACTGATGATCCATGAGGAAAAGAAACCAAGAACGTATAAAAATGCTAAATTATATTTAGATAGGTGTGTGTTCCTTTGATCAGGAAAGTTTTGTCAAACTTCTCTAACGTGTGTTTCACCCATCTTGGTTGACCTGTTCTTCAAACCTCTGCTCCACAGTTACCATTGAAGTGAAAAACAATACAAATTTAACCAATTAAAAGAAATTGAATAAGAACTTGTTTTTCTGATAAAAATAAAATTCTTAAAGAGCTATATAAACTGATGGTAAAACAATGACCAGAATTTTGAAGAAAAGGCATCTATTGACACAAACAACTAAACATTTCCAGAAATCATAGTGCAGAACTGCTTGGGGAAGTCAAACTGGGGTAAGATAAAACATTTCAAAAGATAACACTATGACAGTAGCAACAGATGGCTCAAAAGTGAGAGTATGCAGTACATTCAGAAATCAGAATCAGAGATAGTAAATTCTATCACATAAAGTACAAACTCTTCCTTGAATGAAGGACTGAGCAGACATGACTCACTACAAAAAAACAGAGTATCCTCACTATATGAATTATTTTTTTAAATATTCAGAAGTACCATTGTGTGATTGTCACACTTGTTATCAAAGTGATGGAAATCTATTTGTGCTAGACATAAGATACTACAAGAGGTATTGTCACACAATGGTATACATTTTGTAAGCCAAGAATTCTGTCCTTTTGTAACAGAATGTGAATTTAAACATATCACTTCAGTTCCAGACATCTATAATGCCCTGGACAAGTAGAACATATGGCCAGGGGATAAAGATCCTTATAAGAAAGTGTGACAGCTCTGGGAATTCAGATTGCTTGACTTCAGTTCTGAAATGTAAAAAATACATCTTTACAATCTATAGGATGTTCACCAGCAAAATTGCTCAGGAGTAGCCATCTCAAAGTCCAGTTACCCCCATCTTATTGTTTGGTGGTGCCTGGGAATCAAATAAATTTTATTGAATTATTGAAAGAAGAGCAAAGGACAGAAAGTTGTCCACAACAGATCCACGAAGAATCTAAAAGTGAAAGACTGAAATGACTTTCAATGTGTAGAAACAAATGTACCTTCCAGAGTGATTTGTCAAGCAATACAAATAAGATTGTACTGTGCAGAAGATCCAGATATGGATTAAGTCATGAGAAATGGAAAGCATTTAAATAATCTGATCAGGAAGAAGGTCATCTGTTCAGCTACCAGAATTTTCAAGTCTTACATCAAAGGTCTAAGAAGGTGTGATCGATATTTGGGTAATTTAGAGGAGAAATGGCTCATGGGCTTATTTATGAGAGTGTATCAGCAAATACTTGTGAACTGGAATGCAGAACTTGGCAGCAAACTAAAGAAATCAGAAGGCACTGAAAACTGAGATATAGGGGAAAATAGCTCAGTGCATTAACAATTTCAAGTAACTGCAAAAGGTGGTTGAAGAAAAAGAAAGTCTGAATGAGAAGTTTAAAGTTAGAATCCGCACTGCTGAACCAAAAAGTACAAAGTGCCAGGTGTTGTGTGTTCCATGGAAAATTATAAGGAAACTGAAAAATAAGATGTAAAAAAACAATGAGGCAACCAGTACTTTATATGACACAGAAACCTGGGCAGTAAAGTCAGAACAAATGAGAAAACTTCAGGAAAATGTGATGATGTGCTGAGATGGGTAGTAGGTTTTGAAGAAATGAAGACATCATTGAAAATGCCAAAGTAATCTCAGTTGTAAATAATGCCAAAAACAGTCTATGGTGGTTTGGTTGCTTGCAGGAAAAGGAAAGACAATTTAGGAAAGCAAAACATTTGTTGAGTTGTTTGAGAGAAGGCCCATGATAAATAAGAATGACTGTCAAATAAGGTAGGAGAGTGGCTGTGAATTAAGAGAGGTGGTGACAACTGGTACAACGCACCGTCTCCATGTAGAATAGGAAAAAGCAGGTTGATGATGATGATGACAATGATGCCAACCTCAAGGCTCTGAATTAGATCAAATATTATTACCTTCTCAGAGCAGCAGTGTCTTTCAGAATGCTTTTCAATTTCAGTGTTAAGATTGCTAATGTGAGAGGATGTTTATCATCTTTTACCTTCCTTAGGTATTAAGGCTTTATGTGCTAGCGCCATTGAGTTAGTTACATTCCAAGTTAGAATTGATATGTAATGCAAAAATTGTAACAAATATATACTTACATCACCTACATAAACATGATAAAATTCTGCTATAAGCCCATATGGGTAGGAAATCTTAGCATTGTTTAATCCATGCATTATGTCAACTCCCTTCTTAATGACATCAGAAAAATATCTAATGATTTCTTCTGAGTCTTTCCCAAGCAAAGCAACAACAATTCTGCACTATGGATCCAGGTATTTGAGTAGAACATTTCATAGTAAAACTGAAGATGAATGCAGTACCATGAAATGAGCATTGATTATTACCCAAATCATCCAATATTTAGGTTATATGGTTTCTGGGCATCTATGACCTGCCTTCTCTTATTATAGGTTTACACATTTTATTAGTATATTCTAACATGATCTTGAATTATTAGAATAGCAGCACTCTTCTACTCTTCCTTCTAGTTTATTTCTCTACAAAATAGTTTTTTTTTCCTTTCATGTATCTATTTATCATTGTTTGCTGCTAACATATTTGTTGATTATACTCATGTATTATCC
>NC_056725.1:1612586358-1612636358 GCF_019279795.1 Protopterus annectens
TGAGATCAACATAGGGGCCCGACACGGCTGGTATCTCTTACCAGGACTTTTTCTTTTAGTTACAGAAGAACTAGTGAGCAAGGTAATAAAGGAAAAATAATAAGTGAGAGTCTGAGTAGGGAGTTTCTACCTTATATACTGATAATTGTATCTCGCTTGTAGAGAAGGCCAATCAGGTGATTCCAAAGATACTGTTGGTCTTCAGAGATTTCACAAAGCATCTTAAGCCTCATTTCTGATGAGGAAGAGATGTTTTTTGTTAGGAAATGGGAAGGCAAAGGTATTGGCTTCTATCGCCCTGTAGGTGGCGAAACACCCCCCACATCTTGTGCATGTCGTAGGACCACCTCAAAGAATGAGATGAATGAGAACTCACACAAGTTGTTATAGGATCAGGAGGCTGGGAATGGAGGGTAAAATCAAGGTTCTGCCATTGTCAGGGGAATACATGTAGTGAGCATTATAATCAGCTTCCTAATTTTACACTTAGGCTAATACGTTCTGATTTTTTAACACAGAAAGAAGTTCAGTTACTCTTGTTTATTTATGTATTTATTTATTTAAATCGTGATTGATTTGGAGTTTTGCTTGACACATTCTAGTTCCTTATGACCATTCTGCTATAATGAGGGTTTGTTTTGCAACAGATGACTATACAAACTGGCACTGAGAACTAAGGCTATGAGCTGTCAACATGCATTTTCCTGTGGTGCACGGTTCGATATCATCAGCCTTCTTTTACCTGCTGTGTGACCTTGAGCAAGTCACTTAACCAGGCAGTGCTTTGGGGTAACTTGGAATTTGGGCTAGGCTCATTAATGGTCTCTGGGACAACATACTTAGTAACTACTTAAGAAGCTGTGATAGGAGTAATGGGATTTCTATTATCAGAATGTATATAGAGTCTTTATAATGGGGTGGGGTCTGTTTCACTTATCCTCATTGCTCATTGCAGTTAACATTGCACAATGGGTAAGACTATGAAGTAAGAAAGAATAGGACTGCATTGGCATTCCAAATGGCGAGTGTCTGGATGGACTCTGTTGAAGAGTGGGAGGAAGGTATATTGAGGTTGGAGAAATAACATGGAGAAATTGCAGATTCTCAACAATTTGGGGTAAAAGAAGACAAATACTCACTATATGTAAAAAAAGCAGGATGCTATATTCCAAACAAGTGTCGATACTTAAAAACAAATTGTGGAAATATTGTGAGCAAAAAATATAAAAAATACAGAAGTAATATGTGTGTGTGTGTGTGTGTGTGTGTGTGTGTGTATGTGTGTGTGTGCATGTGCATATAGATATAGATATATATGCACATATGCAAAATAAACAAAGCAGGGGAAGGGTGTCCTGGCACAAAAGTGATAACTGTTACAAAGGAGAGTGGGATCTTGATTTATAAGGTCTCTCATAGAGAAGGGTAAGGCTAGCAGTGAAAATGAACAAAAAAAATGGAAGATGTTGTAAGGAGTTGAGTTGTTGAGGAGAAATAACAGAATATTTGCAAAGGTTGTTTGTTTATAAAACATAGGGCATCCATTTGAGGATCAGCATATGCAAATATGATACAAGTGCTAATTGATATAGTGAGATATAGTAAAGTGGGAATGACTATTTTTTTAATGTACTGGAGATTTGGGATAACAGACACAGGTGTGGCGTATGTGTTCGAATCTTGTAGGATAGTGGAAATGAATGAGAACCATGTTTGAATATATGAGAAAATATTTTTGCCAGACAGATGATTTAATTATGTCTTGTGGGCGGATGTAGAGGAGAATAACGACAGATAGTTAATAGATGAGCTAATAGCTAGAGTAACAGTCACTTGTGTCAGCAAATCAAGTCTTTGAGACAATGGAAGATTCAGACAGGGGTCCCACTTACCCAATCACAAGGAGGGTAGTCATAACTAATTAGAAGTATCATTAGATACTATAAGTTACGCGCGAAGTTAGAAAGAATCTCAATGATATAACAGAAGTAAATATTGCTGAGTTGAGTAGCAATAATAATAATAATAATAATAATAATAATTATGATAGTTTACAGTAAAGATACTTAGAGATTCTTAACATTCAAAAAGACGCACGCTGTTTGGACAGACCAATAAACACGCTTATTGTAGATTTTGCATTCACCATGGAAAAAAGCCTAATGAAAAAAATAATTTTACCCACAGTCATACGGAAAACAGTTTATCCATGCCTCTATACAGTGCAAAACTACTCACTGCTGCAAAATGAAACATTACAGCTTAAAAAAAATAACCTTGAGTATCTTTTATACCAGAAGTGTCCTCACAAAAGATCCATGGATATAGACTAAATAAACCTGCCAAAAACTGCAGTCAGAGGTGTAGCTGACTCAACCAGTGCCCAGTTCTGGTCTGAAAAACTAGCGGCCAACTGCCTCAGCTCTTCAAGGTATAAGAAAAGGAAAAAAAGGTCTGCATACAGGAGCCAATCTGTTCCCATTTATGCACCCTGCCCCTCCTTCCTCTTACTCAAAAAAGAAAGAAATATTTATACTTTGCTTGGAGCAGTACAGCTCTCAGATTTTAATTAAAAAATGTTTTAGACTGGAGCAGACTGCTACAGTCTAGATCACTCAGGGAACACTGCAGTATTCAGGAGTGACTGCAAATGCAATACCAGCAGATATGCATTAAAGAGCAATTGGATTGGCCAATCACAACCCCCTAAAATTTGCAGCCAGGGCAGTTGCCTATCTTGCCCCACCCTAGGTATGCTACTGTCTGCAGTCTCTAATATCTCAGCCTTCAATCAGTTCCACATAGTCAGTAGCAGAGATGTTTTTCTGCACAAATGCCAGCTGCTAAACAGTATGCTGCTATGCTATCTTTCTATGTTAAAAAGGCAGCATACTTTTTAGTGGTTGATTGCTGTAGGTATCATAGACAATGACCAAACAAAGCCACAGATTTAAAAAAAATGAATGAATAAATAAAGCATGGAGGAATTCCAAGGAAATCCCTTTATTAAAAAAAAAAAAAAAAGATGTACTGGAGAAGTGTCAGCATCTATATGCTAAATACATATACAGTATATTGCCTATATGCACCTTTCAACTTTCAACACAAGAACTGCATAAGAATAATAAAGTGAATTTATGCAATGACATTATTTAGAAAGTATAATATATTTTTTTAAATAATATCATTATATAATAGCAATAATCCACTCCTGTATGTGGTAATGCAGGATTTACCTAAGGTTGGCTTTGCTTAATCCCGTGTTGCCCACAGCCAGTAATAAATTATTGTTAAATAATACACTATATAATGTCCAATGTTATATTTCTTGTGAAAACAGGATTCATTGAATTTAAGCTAGTGAGGGTACTGCAACCTGTACAATATACGAGTGGCATTAAACATTTCATCTAAATTTTGTCCTGCGTGTCTCTAGAGATAGGCTATTTGTAGTGTGTACTCACCTGATACATTGCTTCACAGACTCTCACCGGAGATGACCGGATCACCAGTATATGTGTTAGACACATCTGCTTGCATATTTTGTATATTCAGTTTGAATATAGAATTTTAGTTTATCATTCACACTGTATTGTTGATCCATTTTTTTATAGCAGTACAGCATTTTTGGTATAAGACTGATTTCACTGCAGTTATTCCCTTATTTCAGAACTGCAGTGCTACTGTATTTAGGATTACTGTCAGACTAGGCCATGCCTAACATAAACCCATGTTACACAAGGATACCACAAGGTAACTCTCTACCTCTCAGCACTTGTATCATGAACAAGTTTGTATTTGTCCACTAAGATGAAGGTCCAAAGTACTAAAATAGAAGTTCTTCTCATATCCCAAAACTTTAATGAGAAGAGGACACAAGTCATGAGTTCATAATTCAATGGCTAATCGTCTGTTGCTTTACTGAAAAAAAGAGAAAAAGATCACAAAGCCAGTGGCGGCTGGTGACTTCAAATTAAAGGAGGGCTGCAGGAGACAGCTGAATGGGTGGGGGCCAATGGGAAGGGGTGTGGTCAACTAGAAAGGGGTGGGGCTATGCTCAAAACCACAACAACTGGAACTTTAATTAAATACGCTGCCCTGGGTGCCAAACAGTCATTACGAGAGTCCAATCAAGACAAAATGAAGTGTAGAAGAAAAAAATATTTCAATGCATTGGCTACATGACAACTTACTTAATATCCAGATGGAAACAGGTTGTGAGGCATGAAAAAATAAATTACTTTTTAAATACATTACTGTAATGCCAGTCAAAATCAAGTATAAAAAAACAAGCAGCACTCAACTCAAACCACTACTCCTTGCTCTGCAGTTCTAATTATAATTTATATTCAGCTTTATAAAATTACCAAGTAACATGCTGAAAGTAGCAATCGCTGTGATACCCTCACTTGTAAAAATGTTTCTTATCCAAAAGACCTGCTGCCTGACACAACTATCTACTTGTTTCATGGAGAAGACATGATCAAAGTAAAAAATGAACAGCAAACAAGAAACAAGCTCAAGATAAATTGCTTAACAGATTCCTGCACAAGTTAAGGACCACACATGATAGATTGGCATTCTGTTTAGTTTACGGGTAAAGCCTGCAAAGTTGACTGCAAGTCTCCAACAAAAGATGACTGCAAGTCTCCAACAAATGTAATGAGCTTCTGAAAATACTGTAATCCTGTCCTTTTATTACAAATACTGTCATATGCATTTCAATACCCAAGGCTTATACATTATCTAGTTATGTAAATATTCTCTGCATGGCAACAACAAAAAGCTTTCAATGCTGGTAATTCTTTAACAGTATGCTTATGAAAGCTTACTTGCATCTTACAATCTCCAACAAGCTTACCTGATGGTCATTAAATCATTGCTACTTAAACAGAGCAACAGGGCACTGTGACAGCATGCATTTCCTGAATAATAAGAAGCATAAATCAACAGTATAAAAATATGACAGAAAACCAAAGCATTCTGCAAAATCAAAGACAGATGAAAAGCCACTGTCGTACTTGTGGTCTGCCTTGGATGGAGGAATACTCTGCACACTTACACTGCATAACTGCTCCTTGCCTTCCTAGGACACATCCAGAGCCACTACAATGGGGAGTGGGGTGCAACAAGTATGTCACAATTTGAAATGTCTCTGGCTGACGGTGATGGATCTGACACTCATACCTCTCAAATTCAGAGCAAGAAATCTGGACAAAGCCATACATAGAACTAGAAGTGGGACACAGGCCCAAAAATAAGGACAATTTTTAAGTATTGCTCTTATTAACTTAGATAATAGAACAGTAGTAGGTCTTGCATTAGTACAAATTTTCTGAAGGGTATGAAATCTGAAACTCAAATGTCTGTCATTATTTTCTAACTTCAATCTTTGATGACTTGCCACTAATTTGCCAGAAAACCACAATTTTATGAAAAACAGACCAAAAATGTGATGCAAAAATATAAAGTTGACACACAATACAGCTGGGAACCTGTCAAAAAATGGGACAACTTTTTAATATTAACACTGTTAACTTGAACAGTTAACAAAATAAGAGCATCTACATGCATTTCTGAAATAAAAGTAATCTATAACTCTGATTATTACAGTTATATATAATTGTAAACCCTCCACATTTTCTTCCAAAATTGCCATTTTGAGGAGGGATTATTAGGGGAGAGCAACATTTTGAGCCAAAATTGGGGACAATTGAGAGGTTTGGATATTACTAATTCTACAAAGTGATTTGCACGTACCTCTCAACCTCTTAATGTAGGAAATCTGGACAAGGCCAAATATATTGGGGGAACATACAAACACTACTAAAAATTGCTCTTATATAAACTTAAGACAGTTGATAGAATAACAGGTCTTGCATTAGCATGCATTTTTCTGAAGGTTATGATGTCTGAAACTCAATGTCTGTCATTTAGTGACTTCATTCCTAAATGATTTGCTAGAAAACCACAAATTTTATGAGGAACAAACCAAAAATAAGAAGCAAATATCTATTCATTCTGCAAAAAAATATGGATAACTGAGAGGTATAGTTCAACCAGGGCTGTCTGAGTTTGCTACCCTTCCCCCCTCACAAAATCATGGTCGAATGGAACCCCCCCCCCCCCCCGCAGCCATTCCAATGTCCCATTCCTTGGTTATTTTGCCCCATTTACCATAAACACTGTAATGTGCATACTGCTTTACTTCTGCGATGATTTGGATTTTATTTGAAAGTTTTATTTTGCATTTTACAGCACAAACCCTAATAGATATCTGCTAAACAAAGCAATGCAGTCTCACAATGAAAACAGACTTAGCATTAAAACTTCTCTGCCCTTGAAACTCACATGCATTGAAACAGCATTGAAACCCACATTCAAAGAAAATACATTTTGCCAGTGGCAGATAAAGATTAACTTTGGGCTGTTTTCAAAATCATAGGCCCCTTGAACATGAAACATACATATGCTCTTTGATACACCTTCCTGACTGTATTACATTATATTCCTTGTACAATACAGTACAGTTGTTAGAGGGCATTTTAAATTTATTGTTTTGAACATTTTTCCAGTAAACAATGAAACAAAATACATGCACCAATGACAAAACTGCCCAATTCAGAACATTTCCATCATAAAAAGTCTACTCAACCTTCTATAGTCCACCAGTATCAGCAAATATGCACAATCTCTGAAGTAGTAAAATCCACATTAAAGAAATCTGTAGCTAATAAAGAGGTTGCTGCTACCAAACAACTTTATATGTCACTGTTTCATCTACAAATAAAGTGCCTGTTGCCCTTGAAGAATAAATTGCCTATGTTGCATGCATTAAAAAAAATGATAAGCTAGTAATACCTCAATAGGGAATGGATGGCAAATTGATAATAGGTTCATAGTTACTAGGTATCTTTGCCAAAAAGGACTGCAGCATCCACCCCCTTTACAACACAGTACAGTATCAACAATGCATCTACCTACTGTGGGAGTAGAACCCACAGCCTTCTGCATCAAAAGCAAGTACACTACCTGTTGTGCTATTAACAATGAAAGCAGACTTAGCATAAGCAGCACTAAACTTTTGTTCCCCTGCAGCTCTCAGCTCCTTGTAAAATCTACTCGACTCTCAGCTGTATCTCTGAACTCTGCAGCACAAAAAATCCGGAAAAAGCAAAAATGTATTGGGGGGGAGGGGACAAAAGGCCAAAAACCAGGGACACATTTTAAACATTGCTTGTATAATGTTGGAACGTTTCTAGAATAAAATGCTGTGTTACCACCATACATTTCACTGCCATGTCTTGAACCCAGGGGACCCTGTGCAAAACAGTCAGAGAAACATACCACTATGCCAAATCAGCTGAAACAGAGGAAGACAAACTTAAATGGTTACCATTTAGTGAATTCAGTTCTCACCATAGCTGTCAACCTCTTAGCAAAAACACCTGAAAAAAGCCAATAATGTGGGAATACACCTGCCAAACATATTCAGTGAATTCAGTTCTCACCATAGCTCTCAACCTCTTAGCAAAAAATATGTGGACAAAGCCAGTAATGGGGGAATACAGCCCCCAAACATTCAGTGAATTCAGTTCTCACCATAGCTCAAAACCTTAGCACAAAATACCTGGACGAGGCCAATAAGGGGGGAATACAGTCCCAAACATATGGGCAAATTTCAAATATCCATGTTATAAACTTAGACAATTGCTAGAATAAAAGGTTGTTTTACCATGTACTTTCTGAAAAATATGAAGTCTGAAATTCAAATGCCTGTTATTTTTAAACATTTGTTAACCAGGAAACTAGTCTGACTTGGAACAGAACAAAGCCAATTTTCAGCAGAGCAGGGAGAAACACTCCAGAAACTTATTTGTAAGGGATGGGAGGGCTGCAGTCTGATAGCACCAGCTGCACCTGACAAAGCTATTGCTTTCTACAGCTGTCTCTAATTTTTCTTCTCCCACTGATAAAATACTCCCCTGGAATGAATCATATCAGTCTGGTAATTTTGAATTAATTGTCATTCTTTCCATGTGTATTGGCTTCAGCCAGACATCCCATAGATGAAAGTTAAATGGCGCCTAAAAAGCCTTGTTAATACAAACACTGCAGGAAAATTGGAATTCCATCTGAAGATTTTTAAATTCTGCAAAATGATGCTATTAAAATGTTGCTTGGAATTTTCCAGCAACAGTAGAAAACTCAAAAGTAGCCACTGGATAGAAACAGATCACTTTATATTCCAATCCCAAAAAGGGGAGCTTTGTTAAAAGTGTTCTGAATTTCAAAATGACATGCTTCATATGCTAGCAATGCAATGCTCAAAACATACAAGTTAGGCAGTAGCACAATATGGACTGAGAAATGCTAGATGTACAGACTGGTATAAAAAGAGGTAAGGGCACCAGAGATCAAACTGCTAACATCTGCTGAATAATAGAGAAACAAGGGAGTTCAAGAAAAAATGTTTATATCTGCTTTATTGACTGTGCTGTGTGGACCTTAACTAGTTTATAGAGAAATGAAGATACTAGGCACCTTATTTTTTATTTTGAGGTATTCAGTGCAGAACAAAATGTATCCTTTGAAACCAAATATAACCGACTGGTTTAAGAATGGAAAAATAATGCAACAAGACTGTATATTGCCACTCTACTTGTTTAATTTATCCACTGAATGTATCACACAAGACAAATCTGATACTGGAATTTAAATTTCCAAGATAAATATTAATGACCTCAGACATGCAGACGATACCTCTCTGGTGACTAGAAATGAGGAAAGGTTGAAGAGCTTATCGATAAAGGTGAAAACAGAAATCACAACTGCCGATTTGCTGTTCAGAACAAAATATCATCTTTCCCTACCAGTTCTTTGCAAAAAGATGGGGAGAGGTAGAGGCAGTGAGAGATTTTAATTTCCTGCGTTCAAACATCTTTGCAACCGGAGATAGCAGCCATAAAAGTAAACTATCCTTGCTTTTTGATAGAAAGTTATGGTAATCTAAATACAGTTTTAAAGAACAAATGCATCATATTGGGTGAGAGGATAAGAAGATCACTGACATTGTGAAATAAATGAATAAACAGGATTTACTAAATCATAATTCCTATTTAATATGGAAATATACATGGACTGTTGCTTTGCAAGGACAAGTGGCTGAAGAAAGGCAAGAAATTTTAGACAGTGTTAAAATGGTGGGTAAACTGTAAAACATATACCCCATTATGTCATACCTCTCAACTTAGAAATATCAAAAATCCAGACAAAAGCTCATAAAAAGTAGGTAAAGCTGACCAGAAATCTGGGCACTGATTAACATAAAAGTTGCATACATAATTGTGTAACCCCCTCCCACTCCAATGGAGTTATGAGATGCCAACATTCAAATGCAAATTAAAAAACAGACAAAAATATAAAACAAGAAGTATCCTTCAGAAAAAGCAAGCTAACATAAGACCTATTATTCTAACAACATTCTGAGTTTATAAGAACATTGGTTATAATCTATCCATATTTTGGGGGGGGGGTTGCTCCCCATTGTTTAAGGCTTTCTGCAAATTTCTTGTATTAGGAAGCTGAGAGGTATGATTTTGAGTAGGATAAGTTCCCAAATTCCCTGGCCAAATTTCTGCTAAAAGCTATATATAATATAAAAGCTACCTTGGGTATCCCATGAAAAGAGGCTACTACTAGTGTAGTGCGACTAACCTTGTCAGTATAGAATAAATAAAATAAATATGTCACTACGTTTTTGAAGACATGCATAATGAAAAACAAATGACTGCAGAGGACATAAGCAGTAAACACAGTATGGGTAAATCAGGTAAATCATATCCACAGTGTAATATATCAGCATAGTAAATTGCAAACCCATTACCCATCATATGTAAATAATAAATCTTGATTCAAACATCTCACATATACTTATAATTGACATATTTGTGAATAATCAGAAGTTACTGTTATGCTGCCAGTTAGTTATATTTGTATTCTGATTAACCAAAATGTTCCATCACTGATATCATTGGATCATCTTTTCACAAACTGAAGCCCTCCTATGTCTCACTTAAAGCCTGTTCTCTTGCATATTTATAATACAGGTAAAACAGGTCTCCTGCAACTCATCTGCAGCGCAGCAGTCATCCTACTATCATTCCCTTTATGTGTTTCCAGTTATGCACATGGGTGATGTTTTATATTGCAGTATATGTTCCAAGACAGTAACAATGCAAGCATGAGATAACAATGCAGACAAGCACAGATTCAGACACTCTCCTCCTGTATTATTTTTCACTCATCTTGCCTTAGAATGCAATTAGTCATCTGTAGCCGTGTTGTAATACTTTCAGCACTATTGCTCTGCCTTTCTGCAAACAGTGTTCCCCTATTTAGCAACAGGAGATTTAACCCTTCTGCAAAGGCTTTAATCAAATATTCACATTCCTTCCAATAACAATACTCTTTGTTTTATTCACAAAAGAAGTGAAAATGGCCATTTATTGGCAACACAAAGCAAACCTCATAATTTGTACATCCCTTCAGGGAACGGCTCATGGTGTTTTGCTATACTACATTCTAGTTTGCTAACCCTGTAACATCAAGTCACTGCTGCTTAGAAAACAGTATCCATTTCTTAGATGTAACTGTCAAAGATATCACAACAATGACACAAGTAGTCAGGGACACTAGCTATAAATCTAGGACTACTGGTGATCTAAACGGTGATCAGCGGACACTATCACTATCCTGACATACAAAGGTAGCATTGGCACATAAGTACATGTGTTTTAATTGAATTGCTCAGGTATTGTTTGCCTGCCCTTTTTACACTAACAATAAAACTGTCCTTATCTGAGACTGTATCTTGTCATGGCTGTTAAATAATAAAGGAAATAATAAGCATAATGGGATTTTCAGGTATAACTAAGATACAAGGAAAGGGAAAGCAGCATAGCAGACCCTTTTCATGGTGGTCAGTTAACAAGAACAGTTTTTTCCAGGGTCCAGGGGTGGTTCTCACCTGTTGTGATAGAACTGTCTGAAAAAGCTCGCCAAAAGGATGGGGAGATTTTATACAAAGATAAAAGGTGCACGCTTATGTGCTACAACACCTTGCAAATGCAATAACTTGTGACTGCAGGAATTCAGAGAGCAGCATCCAGAAAACATTATGGTCAGCTAAAACATTTCCAAATTTCAGGAAAAGAGTACAACCAAGGAAGCCATGCTCTATGGTGGATCTTAATAATCTCAAACCTGACCTGCATTTCAACACTTCAGCAACAAATCTACAAGTAGGCTGTCACATCTGAAGATACTTAGGAATATTTCATATATAAGTCTGTGTGTGTATCTTTAATAAACTATTGATGTTTAGACAAAAATAATCATCACAGAAAAAATGGCATGTGACACTTTTCAATGCAGAAACTGCAAATTTCAAAGAATTAAATTTGTATTACCATTCATTGTTTCCATCCACAAACTCCAGCGCCAGTGTCATGAGCCTCTATAACAGATCTGCAGGAACAAAGAAATTGCCTCAATCTCCGGCACACAGTGCATACCCTTGCATACTGCCAGATGTAAACAACTGTCTGAACTAGTTTGTTTTTATTTTTTTTAAATCTGCCACCCAGTCTCTGAGTCTGATAGGCAGTCAGGCACTGCCTCATGAAGCTGATGTCATCACCCATGCCTCTGCACGTTGATGACATTCTATGATATGCTGGCATGATGACATTAACTATAACTTATAAATAAAAATAAAAAATCGAGAATTGAAGGGGCCGCACGTTAATTCATAGCACCTTATTATTTTGCCCTCAAAACTGGTAAACAGCAAGGAAATCAGTATGGTTGAAAGGTATGCTTTATGTGCGTGTGTGTGCGTGTGTGTGTGTGTGTGCGTGTGTGTGTGTGTGCGTGTGTGTGTGTGTGTGTGTGTGTGTATGTGTGTGTGTGTGTGTGTGTGTGTGTGTGTGTGTGTGTGTGTGTGTGTGTGCGTGTGTGTGTGCGTGTGCGTGTGTGTGCGTGTGCGTGTGCGTGTGTGTGTGTGTGTTATAAATACATACAGTTTGTATGAGCACAGTATTTTCTTCACCTTTTCTCCGATCCCTATTATTTACCTGTTGAGATGCAGATTCTGAGTTTAAAGGAGTCCAAATGTTGAAACCGAACTGGATGCTGCATTAAAAGGTTTACTAGGACTAGTAATGAGAAGGCGTTATCTGTATAAAGCAATGACCTTACCACTGTTACATTGCTTAACTATGAAATCCTTCATGGGCCCCTTGACTCTTTCTTTCTTTCCTCTCTCATAGTTTGACATACTGAAAATCAGGGTACATTTTAATTCCTTTTTAGCAAATCAGCAAAATTACTCACATCTAAACTATGGAGTTACTTATAAAGTGGGCATTTTTGTTCACAGAGATTATCCTCTCTGCTGACTCATAGAAAAAATAATTCCATTTTGGTTTATTCGAGTTTTTTACATGGACACAACTTTCCATTGTGAACATGGTAACTACCATACCGATGCATGTTTCTTTAAATATTCAATAAAAATCACTGAAAATACTACAGTGGCATTAGATACGGCATTACAATTTGAAGTGTCTTGTCTAACCTGCAGCAGCTGTTGCTAATGACTACTTAAGAGTGGTTAACAATGCAAGCAGATTCCAGAAGAAGACCACTTAATGGAAAATATAATCATCATGACATTTATTAATGCTAATCCTTTAAGAGTTTCAAACCCTGTCTAAAGTACAGAAGTAGTTTCTGAAGTAGCTGATGCCCTAATTACTGATAACTCTGATGGCTAAGAGTGGTAAATAAAGCAGTATGTATTTTGACAGGTGCTACTTGTTAAGAGACTTTTGATGACTATGCGAATATAAATTTTACCACATGGCTTATTCAGTTATACTTTTGGTTAGGTATAAAAACTGATTTGCTGTTTTATTTATTTATTTAAATGTATTAAAGTTTTTAACAGGATGAGTTAAATGGTTCATTTCAGATTTTGGCATATGTAGTATACATGGACAGTTTAAAGTAGCCAGTCAAGCAACATGTTTCTGGAAGGAAATCATAGTTCAGGGTGTAAACTCACATAAACATGGGAATGACATATAAGCTCAACACATGTAGTATTCTACGGTCAGGATAAACCATGGACACTGAAGCTGTAAGGCAAAAATGTCAATCCCTGTATCACCTTGCTGCCCATAAGTTAAAAATTATTATTCCGCTTATCTATCTAACAATCACTAGAATAGGACTTCTTACCTTCACCAGAGTCATGCCTATTGGAAAAAATACACATATTTTTACATGAGCATGCACAAACACACACACACACACACACACACACACACACACACACACACACACACACACACACACACACACACACACACACACACACACACACACATCCTTTGTATTAACTAGAAGAAAAACATAATTCCATTTTGATTTGATTTACACACACACACACACACACACACACACACACACACACACACACACACACACACACACACACACACAAACCACACATGCACATACTGGTGATCATGTTCCCTTTTTCCCTATATATACTATCTTGGTTTGTAATTCCATGATTAGTGAAGGAAGCAACTATCACTTTCCTTTTGTTTAATGCAGACCTAAGACAGCATGCTTCTTGAACTCTACAGTTCCATATACCGAGCTTTAGTTAACAGACGCAAAGCTGGTGATGTCTAGAATTATTTTTGCATTTCTCCCCTCTATTCCAAGAAATATTATGTGCTTATTCATCCATCCTACACCATCCTTTCCAATGACCTAATGATATCATTCCTTATTTCCAGCTTATTCTTGCAGCTACTAACTTCGTCTGTCCCAAGATGTCTCCACCTGAGTAACAGCACACCATGCAGTCTATGACCCTTCTTCTAATCCCGGTCTATTCTAAAAGTTGAGTTACTTGTACAATAGGTAATGCAGCAGCATTGTTTCATTCTGAACAGTTAATGAGTTGTTTCTGTGGCAAACATTAATATACAAAAGCTTATAATTATTCTTTTTAGATTCTACAAAAACATCGATACCATTTCATGAGATTCTACATTATTTTAAACAGTACCTGTTGATTAGAAAAACGCACACAAATATATGTTCATAACAGAGATTATAGTGAAACAAATGCATTATATGGCTGTCAGCTGTCATAATCAACTATAATAATATGCACCTCTTAATCAAACAGAAACATGCTTGTAAGCCACAAATTATGCTATTAATTGCTGAAGCACCCCTCTTCTTACTTCACCTCTCCAAACCTAATTAGAGTGCATGGGGATGCACACACTGGGTAAAGGAGCAGTAAACTGACAAGCAATGATTGCTAATTAATAGATGAAGGATACTACACTGGCATGATGTTCTCAGATATGAAGCCTACTCATACTGTATCACATTCTGTGCTCATTTATAAACTCAGAGGACATGGCCTACATTTTGACATAGTGTATTACAAGCTAACACCACTGAAGGAATTTAAGTAAAACAGAAGAGAAGGGTAGAGTCTACCTTTCACATCCCAAACTAAATGACACCAGAGTGTCCTAGTGATATGGAGTTAACCAGATCTTGTTCTCTGCTCAGGTTCATCACATTGTTTGCTGCTGCTGCTGTAGCCTTAGCTATATGGATTATATCCTACCAAGGATATTACAGCTAGCCAGCTTCCAAAGTTTCAGGTCACCTTCCATGCACCTGACAGCTGAGCTGACTAAAAGACAAGTTTGGGTGCCAAGCCGTAAAGAGTTTCCTGCTGCTGAAGACTACATTCCACTGAAGCTTTTGAGGCTCAACAGTCATCTTGTTCTTAGGATTCTGATTCTTCTTATTTATTGGTCTCTGGTAAAAGGAAAAGGGATACCTCTTTCTTGAAGAGATTTAAAATTCTGAATCTAGACAGGAAGATGAAGGGACAGATAAAAGTTTCCTCCTCACTTTTCTGACTCAGGGAGTGATGGAATCAATTCCTCCTTACCAAGCTAGGAAAGGGTTCTGTTCAAGGATGCTTTTAGTGCTAAACAAAGAGGATGCTTGGCATAGCCAGCCTTAAGGCATAGGCCAACTAGGTGGCTGCTTAGGGCACCACTCTTGTAGGGGCTCTTTTCCAGTATTTATTAGGTGTAGGTAAACCAAGATGGTGACACCGGGTGGTGTGGATGGGTGCCGTGGAGCCCTTTTGCCTAGGGCACCAGTTGACCTAAGGCCACTCCTGATGCTTGGAGGCCAGTTATGGATCTTTTCTCTTAGACCTTTTTGCGGCAGGGCCTAAGTTCTAAATAATGCCACTTCACAATCTGTTACCTTTTCTTAGATCTGTTTGTGATGGTGCCTAAGTTCTAAACAATGCCACTTCACAATCTGTTACCTTTTCTTAGATCTGTTTGTGATGGTGCCTAAGTTCTAAACAATGCCACTTCGCAATCTGTTACCTTTTCTTAGACCTTTTTGTGATGGTGCCTAAGTTCTAAATGATGCCACTTCACAATCTGTTACCTTTTCTTAGACCTGTTTGTGATGGTGCCTAAGTTCTAAACGATGCCACTTCGCAATCTGTTACCTTTTCTTAGACCTGTTTGTGACGGTGCCTAAGTTCTAAATGATGCCACTTCACAATCTGTTACCTTTTCTTAGACCTGTTTGTGACAGTGCCTAAGTCCTAAATGATGCCACTTCACAAACTGTTACCTTTTCTTAGACCTGTTTGTGGCAGGGCCTAAGTTTTAAATGATGCCACTTTGCAATCTGTTACATTTTCTTAGACCTGTTTGTGATGGTGCCTAAGTTCTAAATGATGCCACGTCACAATCTGTTACCTTTTCTTAGACCTGTTTGTGACGGTGCCTAAGTTCTAAATGATGCCACTTCACAATCTGTTACCTTTTCTTAGACCTGTTTCTGACAGTGCCTAAGTTCTGAATGATGCCACTTCACAAACTGTTACCTTTTCTTAGACCTGTTTGTGGCAGGGCCTAAGTTCTAAATGATGCCACTTCGCAATCTGTTACCTTTTCTTAGACCTGTTTGTGACGGTGCCTAAGTTCTAAATGATGCCACTTCGCAATCTGTTACCTTTTCTTAGACCTGTTTGTGGCAGGGCCTAAGTTCTAAATGATGCCACTTCACAATCTGTTGCCTTTTCTTAGACCTGTTTGTGATGGTGCCCAAGTTCTAAATGATGCCACTTCACAATCTGTTGCCTTTTCTTAGACCTGTTTGTGATGGTGCCTAAGTTCTAAATGATGCCACTGCACAATCTGTTACCTTTTCTTAGACCTGTTTGTAATGGTGCCTAAGTTCTAAATGATGCCACTTCACAAACTGTTACCTTTTCTTCCTCATTAAGGTTTCCTGGTTTCATCACATTCCTTTTCATCCAGACTTCAGGTGTTTAAGGTTGTGTGTCTGGCTCACTTTATCAGTTATCTGCTTTGATCTTTGAACTATCTACTGCAATATGAGTGTTCACAAAATGATTAGCTCCAGTTATAGCTCTTTCTTTTATTTTCATATATAGATGACTTGCTGATCTTTGCAGAAACTTTTACAAAATGTCAGGAATCTCTCACTTCGGTGAGAGATCTCTTTCACAAGTTGGGATTCCAAGAGAACATTCAAAATTTCCTTTTCACTTTTTTACACAGTAGTGTGTTCCTGGGTTATCAGGTGAACTTTTCGGTTCAAAGAGTTTTTCTTCCACAAGAAAAATAGATCTGCATCTAGATCTATTTCTAAGGTTTTCCACTCAGACTTCAGTCACTGAAAGGGAATACCTCAGGATTTTGGTTTTCTTTACATTTGTGTTTCTCATGATAATCCTGGAAACCCTCTACATAAGAAGAATACAATGGTATCTCCAGTCTCTTTGGTCCCAGCATCGACATACCTTGTCATTTCAAATCCCAAAGCTGGGGTTTGTCAGTAGAAAAATTACTTAGTGACACAGTAAATTTCTCTTAATTTTGGTTTCCCCTTACCCCTCCATCTTCTTAAGCAGACAGTCATCTCAGATACGTTGGAGTTTGCTTGTGGAGTAATGTCATGAGATAAAATATTGCGAAGTGTGTGGGACACCTAGGACAGATGCAAGCACATAAATATAAAAGATATTCTTACCCTGATCAAGACACTCAACTCTCTGAATCATCTTTGATCCACAGAACCTCTTCAAGTTGTTTCAGACAATACCACAGTCATGTGGTACATCTACAAGTGAGGGGATCAGGTTCATACCTGCTTTGCAGATTAGGCATGTTAGCTTAGGATACAGCTTCATAGCACAATATCAGTCTACAGCCACCATTCAGTCCATCAGGGCAATACATACCTCTCAACCTGGAAACATTAAAAATATGGACAAGACCCATGAAAAATAGGTACAAATCTGTACTCTGGTTAATGTAAAATTTGCATACATAATTACATAACCCCATCCACTCCAATGGAATTGTGAGATACCAACTTTCAAATGCAAACTGAAGAACAGGCAACCAAAATATGGCACCAGAGTCCCCCTGCAGCCATTCCAATGTCCCATTACTTGGCTATTTCACCACATTTACCATAAACACTAATGTGTGCATAATGCTTTACTTCTACAATGATTATTTGGATTTTATTTTTACATTTTATAGCACAACGCACAAAGACTAATAGATATCTGCTAAACAAAGCAATACTGTCTCACAATGAAAATAGACTTGGCATTAAAACTTCTCTGCCCTTGAAACTCACATTCAGTGAAACAGCATTGAAACCCACACCACATCTAAAGAAAATGCATCTGGCCAGTGCTGGATAAATATTACCTTTGGGCTGTTTTCAAATTACTGGCCCCTTGCACACAAAACAAGAAACATACATGCATTCTTTGATACACCTTCTTGACTTTATTAAATTATATTCCTTGTATAATACAGCATACTTGTTAGACTTAAGTTAGAGTGCAATTTTAAATTTCTTTTTTGAACTCTTTTCCAGTAGGCAACAAAAGAAAATACATGAACCAATAATGACAAAACTGGCCAGTTCAGAACATTTCTATCATAAAAGTCTACTTACACACACACACACACACACACACACACACACACACACACACACACACACACACACACACACACACACACACACACACACAAATATAAACACACACACACATATATATATATATATATATATATATATATATATATATAAAAAATATATATATATATATATATATATATATATATTTATATATAGATAGATATATAGATAGATAGATATATAAATAGAATGACAGTAGTGTAAGCCATACGTATCTTGCACAGCTTCTTGCACTTATTTTCAATTAAATTTTTTTTTTGTTTGTTTGTTTTTTTGGGGGGGGGACAAAAGGCCAAAAACCAGGGATACATTTTAAACATTACTTGTATAATTTTGGAAAGTTGCTAGAATAAAATGTGTTACCACCATGCATTTCACTACCAAGTCTTGAATCCAGGACCCTGTGCACTACAGTCAGAGCAACATATGACTATGCCAAACCAGCAGTTTCCTGAAAGATAGGAAGACTGAAACTTAAATGGCTATCATTTAGTGAATTCAGTTCTCACTTCTTACCATAGCTCTCAACCTCTTAGCACAAAAAACCTGGGCAAAGCCAATAATGAGAATACAGAATTCAATTCTCACTTCTCACCATAGCTCTCAATGTCTTAGCACAATAAACCTGTACAAAGCCAATAATGGGGGAATACAGCCCCAAAATAGGGACAAATTCCAAATACTGATCTTATAAACTTAGAAAATTGCTAGAAAAAAGGTTTTGTGTTACCATTTATTTTCTGAAGAATATGACGCCTGAAATTCAAATGCCTTTCATCATTTAGTGAATTCAATGTTACACTGAAATCCAGAAAAAAACACAGATTTAATGAGGAACAGAACAAAAATATGAGGCATAAATTCACAACTGGTAGTGTCTAGGGACTTTAGGCTCTTTTTACCTTGTACCCAATGTACAGGGTTTGAGCCAGAGTACCTCTAGCCACCAGGTGTATTCCCTGGGACCATTTTGTCACACACACACACACACACACACACACACACACACACACACACACACACACACACACACACACACACACACACACACACACACGTAGTAATTGCAGAAATATATTCATGAGAAATGCAAATGGAAATAAGCACTAGAACCTTTTCAGAATAACTCCATTCACAAGGCAATGCTTAAAAGCAAGCAGAAAATACCTAAATGTTTCAGCGCAGTCCTCCTTCATGCATGCAGATCCATTCTAACCACGAGAACCTTTGCAGAATAACTCCGTTCATGAGAAAAATTTTAAAAAGCAAGCAGATGTTTACAAATACCTTAAAAGCAACCAGAAATAATTCCATTCAAAAATGTTTTAGTGCTGTCATCCTTCGCGCTTCTCACAGAACCATTCAAAGTTTCAAACAGTGAAGCAGCCAGCTGGAAATGGGTGCATGTGAGCCCTTGAGCTCAATTCTGACAGGCTGATGGAGCTGACGTCATCACGCACACGATGAAGTCAGCTCAAAAAGAGAAAGAGAAAAATAAATTAAAAAAAGCTGAGAAAAAAATCGTAAATGAAGGGGTGCCACTCGGGAGTCATGACACTCCATTATTTGGACCCCTAAACTCAGTAAAAAATGAGTAATTCAGTATGGTTGGGAGGTATGGGGCAATATTGTATAGCAGACAAGGTGGACAGGACCAGAGCAGACCTTCACCTATGCATAGTAGATCAGGGGAATCTTCAAAGATTTGATCCATCTGTGGGGATTTCCTCTAGTAGACCCTTTTTCCTTCTTTCTAAATAATCAGCTGGAAAGATCTGCTCCAGGACACCATTCAAGAAGGCCTGGAAGACCAATGCTTTTTTCTTTTCCTTTAACAGGAATCTTCCTGTATGTTTTTCCACCCATTCCAGTAATATCTGGGGTGCTTATGAAGATCCTGAAGGAATTACCTAAGACTATTCCTAGTCCAGGCAACAGTGCTTCTCCCTTCTTTTGGGAATGGCCATAGACAATAACAACAAGGTTCCAAACAGAATGGATCTAGTTGATCTAGTGACACAAGATTAGGAGTTTGTGATACTCCTTGACCCCAATTGACTTCAACTGACTACCTGGGTGATATGGTCTTAAATTCCTTTAGGCACCTGTTTCCGGAGGATAAGCAGCAGATACTAATGGAAGTAAGAAAGCCTGCTACTACAAAAAATTATATTAACAAATGGAGAAGGTTTTCTAGTTGGTGACAACAACAACATAGCCAACATCCATTCAGGGATAATTGTTTTCTGGTTTTACGATATTTGTGTGAGTTACTTTCCTATGGCCTTTCTTAGTCCTCCATCAGGATTCATTTATTGGCCATTTCAGTATATCTGCCCATGGATCCACCTTTTCCAAGGCTTTCTCGTATCAAAAGTCTTTTGAAAGGGATTTTACTTAAGAGGTTTCTGAGAAAACCAGTGGTCCCTTCTTGGGGTCTTAATTTTGTGTTGAAGAAGCTAACACTTGCCTCATTTGAACTATCTGATCTGGATATAGGCTGTCTCCACCAAATTATTTATTTTCTGATAAACCCCAGAAATGTGATTTGAAAAGATAAAAGATACTGGTTCTGGGACCAAAGAGACTTCAGATACCATTGTATCTTTCTCATATAGAGTCTTGCCAGGGGTATCATGAAAATCATAGATGCCATGAGACACAACTTCTTGAGGTATTCCCTCGCAGTGACTGAGGTCTGAGAGGAATCCCATAGAAATAGATCTATATATAGATATATTTTGCATGTAGAAAAAAAAGGGAAAAAATCTGAACTGAGGAGCCTAGCAGACACCCCTGGAATACAATCCTGTATGATGAGGTCAAAATAAGACTGTCAGTGTTCTCTTGGAATTCCAGATTGTGTAAGAGATCTCTCACCAAATAGAGAGAGAGACAGAGAAATTTTTAACACTTTGAAAAAAACCCTGCAGTGGTAAGCAAATCATTTAAATATGGAAAAATCGGGTACCCTGTAGCCTGCAATAAACTATAATTGCAGCTAGATACTTTGTGAGCACTCATGGTGCAGTAGATAGTCCATGGGTAAGGAACAGAACTGAAAATGTAATCCAGATAGACAAAACATTAAGAAATGTCGAGTTTTCATGAATAGGGATATTAAAATATGCATCTTTTCAACATAATGTCACCGGGAAACTTAAATGAAGAAAAAGGTGTAACAGTTTGTGAAGTTCAGAATTTTGAACGTGGATACCATCACAAATAAGTATATGAAAAAATATCCAGAGCTTGTCTCCAAGAATATTCTCTTTGCTACCAAAAACATCCTTGAATAAAAACATTTCACAATCTGGGAAGGAGGAATTCACTCTATCACTCTCTGAGACAACTTGTTTTGAAGAACAGGGGGAGATAGAGAAGTCTGATCTAGCTGATGGAGAATCACTTAATGGAAACAAGGAATTTCCTTCCACTGCCACCTGTAACCTTAATGAATGATCTTCAGAAGAGAAGCGGGATTCAGACTTTCTGTGAGGAAAAGGGATTGCCGTGATGGGAGGGGGAAAGATCCCTTAAATAGTCATTCTGATGGACTGTCTTTGGTTTTGTGGTGTACTGCTTTCTTTTAGGAACCCCTTGCCATTTCTTTTTTAAACATCTGTTTATCAACATTTTGTTGAGAATGTTTATTATTTTCCTTGCAGAGCAGTTAGAAAATGCCTTTGAAATTTTTGAAAAGGAGGGCTGAAAAATTTTAGTTATTTCATGTATCAGTTTACACCCTCAACACACTTGTTGATGACCTCTGTAACAGAGAGACCAAAAACTAATACATTCTCTGTCCACCAACAAATTTAAAATCTCACTTTCCACATAATCTGGGATGTTTTGAGAATGCAGCCAGGTAGACTTCCTCAGAACAGTGCCAGTGGCCATATCCCTGGAAAAAAGTATCAACAGAGTTATACATACACTTTAAACAATGAGTTGTGACCTGTAAAGTGGAAGAAATCAAACCTTTTAAAGCAGGTTTTTCCTCACAAGTAGAAGATGCAGACAAAACATTCCTCATATTTTCACAATTAGTCTTAATACACCTAAACATATGATCCTGACAATTCAAAATTCTGGAAATCAAAGTTGCAGAATCGTGCACTTTTTTTCTATATTTATTATTTATTTCCCATTGTTATCAGAAAATGAAGGAATGGAACTAACTAATTGTTTAGGAGCAGCAGGATTAACTAAAGCTATAGCTGCTGGGTCAGGTTTAGTATGAGTGTATGAAATCTTGAAAGATTGGGGAATTTTATACAATTTATCTACCTTTTCAGGGTTAGCAGGCTGACTATCAGGAATAATACAAGCAGTGACATAGCCATCCTCCATAGTTAATAGCAGTAGAGGAATGGGGAAAGTTCTGGAAATGCCATTGGTAGCAGCTCCTAGTATTTCCTGAAGGACTAAGAAACCTCAGAGTTTTTCCATTGAAGACACTGTCACATTCTGGAAGTAGTTCTAGAGAAAAATAAATCCCAGTAGAGAAAACTAGATATTGTGATCTTCTCCAAGTCTGAAAAAAAAATCTGTGGAGAAAACCCTGCATCTGCACTTTTATATTTCAGTCCATGTTCAAAATCTTGAATCTCTTTGGTAAAAGATTATTATTATTATTTATTCTGTTATATATTTTTTATGCATCATTATGTATTCTATCTTGTATTTAACATAATAAGCTTTATTGCTTGCCTTATATTTTGCTTATGTTCTTTTACTGTATTCACAATTTGCACTACTTTGTTATTGTCTTAATATTTGTAACCTTTGTTCAATTTTTTTAATTCAGTTTAATGTGTATTGTGGAGCTTTTCTCCCCAGGCCTCTGTTGAAAATGGGCTCATACCCAGTCAGACTTTCCCGGTAAACAAATGTCAAATAAATAAAAGAGGCTTCCCTCTTTCTTTTACCAGAAACCAACTAATAAAAATGATCAATAGTCTTAATTAAACACTGAGCCATATCTAGAAAATTACCCATATCAAGAGAAATGTGAGAGGGGGTAGATACATGTTTAGACTTGCAAATAGCAGCCACATCTTCTTCAAGGATGGGCACAGCATTTTGACTAAAGAGGGAAGCATTCCCTATTCCCTCTCTCAGGTTTAAAAAGAGTGGTTCTCCCTTGCCCACTGATAGGACCAGGACAACCACAGAAGACATGGCTAACAACAGTCCATAGTGGCTATAGGTGCTACAGCAGAGTGATCCGAGGTAAAGGATGAGTGATCTGAGGAACCATTTTGGCCACAGCATAGTCAGCCTCCTACTGAGTAAAACTGCTATCCTGATGTGGTTGCAAAAACTGCCTGCCTAACTTTGTCCTTTTGTGGCTGGAAGAATGACTGATCTTAGCACCAGTAACCTTTTCCATGGCTATGGAGAAATGGTGACTCTTTCCAAGGAAAAACAAGCAACATAGCTCGTAAAAATTTCAACTCACTTTTTACTCACAAAAACCCAGAAAAAGCAGTTTACAACAGTATGCCAACCGCAAAATGTAAAACAAACACAATTTCTCCACAGAAAAATGTTTTTCAAATACTTTAAACAGAACAGTGTTTAAGCTCATCATTATCACTATCATCATCATCTGCCCCCCACCCCCTGTAAATTAAAAATACCATCTCCAAGATCGCACTATAGTGGAAAAAAAGTTAATTTCCTAACCTCACTGTATCACGATCACAATACAGAATGTAAACATAATGTCTAAATCACTTACCTGTATGGCCTAAAAACACATACGGATCGGCAAAATAAACAATTTTCCCCTTGCTCACTTCTCCCAGCACTTCTCAAAACACTAACTTAACTTACATAAAAGCAACACATCCATATGTTTACATTCTGTATGGTGAACATGTTACAGTGGAGTTTTTCCACTGTAGTGCGATCTAGGAGCGGGGATATTTAATTTACAGGGAATGTGGGGGGCTCTGCTGGGGGGTGCAGGGGGGCTTGCACCCCTTCAGGAATGTAGTAAAAGTATGTTTGTTAGTTTGGTGTTGTTATAGGTGGAGGGGGTGTCATTTACATGTGTGTTGTAGTTTTCTGTTATGATGCACACTTTCAGTGTTCTGAGTTTTCGTTGTTGTTTTGGGTTGTTGATGTTATGGTCTCAATGTTTTGATGTTCAATGTTATGAGATTTTAATGTTTTGAAGTAGACCCATATATATAAATATATATATATCTATATATAAAAAATATATATATATACACACACACACACACACACACACACACACACACACACACATATATATATATATATA
This sequence comes from Protopterus annectens, assembly GCF_019279795.1. Taxonomy (NCBI): domain Eukaryota; kingdom Metazoa; phylum Chordata; order Ceratodontiformes; family Protopteridae; genus Protopterus; species Protopterus annectens. Next base: position 1,612,610,828 of record NC_056725.1, read on the forward strand.
TATATATATATATATATATATATATATATATATATATATATGGGTCTACTTTGTTTGATAGAAAACGCATTTCACTGAAACTCATTTCGTCAAAGCCTCATTTCACTGAAAATGAATGGCCTGAGCACAATTCACTGAAAGCTCACTTCATTGAACACTCTTTTGACTGAAACTCATTTTGTCTAAAAATGTATATGGACTATTCCCCACTGTAGTGCAAACCTGGAGATAGTAAATATAGTAAGGGGGAGTGTGGGGGGCACAGCCCCCACACTGAGGTGGTGTGGGGGGGGACCTACTTTAAATGTTATAAACCATAGACATGGATACTTACAAGTCAAATGAATAACACTTTCCATAAGAATAATATAAACTGAAACTATGTGAGGGGCTTCGCAACCCACATCCTTCCAAAGTGGGGGCTGTAGCCCCCACACACCCCATTACTATATATACTATATATTAACTCCAGGTATAGAGATGGGCCCTTTAGGGGATGACAGAGGGGTAAAGTTAGCACTGAACCTATCTGCCAAGATGTTGGCAATATCCGTTGGTTCTGTATATTTAGTGCCATTGTGCTGTAACTCAGAGCAGATCTGAGTGTTGCCATTGAGATTCTTGACATAGCTATAGAATGCTTTGTGGTTGTCTTTAGAGTCAGTGGCGATTTTGTTTTCATAACTAGCTTTGAAGGATTTTATGAGGGATCTCAGCTTCTTACTGAAGCTGACCAGGGAGTTTCTCCAATCATGGGATTTTACTCTTTTTTGCAACAGTTTCTTTCTTCTGCTGTAGAGTTTGTTTATGGCAGGGGACCACCAGATTGGCTTCCTTTTTTTGGAGGATAGCATCTTGGTTCTCTTAGGGATTGCACGATCCATGCACTCATGTAAGTGCTTATAAAGTGCATTTGTGTAGGATTCAGCAGTCATACCTCTATTGTCCGTAAACATGGGTGCCGTGACGTTTGCCACTTCTGTCTTAAGAAGCATGAAGTTGGCTTTGGAGAAATTTTTTACTGTGGTTTCCCTAATGGGGGGTGGGAGAGGGATGTGGATGTCTAGGGTGATTAGCTTATTGTCGGATCTGACCAACGAGGAATTGACCTCTGGTGTGGAGCACCGGTTGCCCATGTTGGTAATAACCAGGTCTAGGATATTGCTGCCCCTGATAGGGGTGTGGATAAGTTGATTCATGACATTGGAATTTATGAATTCCAGAAAACGTTGAGCACAAGAGTTGGTACATGAGTAGTTTTCCCAGTTAATGGTAGGGTAGTTGAAATCACCCATTATTATGGTGTTAGGTTGTACCCTAATATTTTCCAATGTATTAAGAAATGAGGAGTGGCAATCCTGGGGCATGGTGGGGGATCTGTAGCAAGCTACAGTTTGGATTGCGGTCTTGCCCAGAGTTAGTTGCACTTGGATAATCTCGGATGCATTATGCTGAGCAACTAGCCTGGAGGTGTGGATATCCTTAATGAATATGGACACATTTGGGAAGAAATTACTGTTACTTCAAGTCAAGTTTTACCACCATTGATGTGCAGTGATCATGAGGTTATAAAGGTTAATTTGTTACTAGATAATTCTGCCAAACTGAAATCTAGACTAATGCACAGAAGGTTAATTACAGATTATATAGAAGCAAAACAGCCATTATGTAAAACTAACTGGAGTAATGTGTTCAGTGAAAAAACTGCAGATAGAATGTGAAAAGTTTTGAAAGAGAAATTGTTTGAGTTTAAAAAATAAAAAAAGTTTAACTTCAGGATCTAGGCATAGAACATCAGGGATATATATTTCCATTAGAACAAGATACCTGATTAAGGTGAGAGACAAAAGAATATAAGAAATGGAAGAGAGCTCGAACTACAACTTTGAAAACTGAAATAAACAAGTTGGACAAACAAATTAGGCATAGTGTAAGACAAGATTATTATTTATTTATTTAATTATTTATTTTAATTTATTTATTTATTTTACATTTGTTGACCAGGATAGTCCAACTGGATATATGTCCATTTTCAGCGGAGGCCCAGGGAGATAAGGTCTAAGATAATAATACACATTGAACATTTAGTAAATGCTAGTTTCAAGCAGATTACAGTCATAAGCAATACCAGCTTTTAGCACATATAGTACTAACTTATTATTAAACACTTTACAAAACATAACATTATTTTCAAATATATATAATCATAACATACATTCAGGTTTAAGACACATTGAGCAATAGTTATATAATTGACCCTTCCTGAAATGGAGTGGTAGAAAAAATTTAGAAATAGTTGAAGGTAAGGCACCTAATATATAGAGAGGTCACTAGTCGGGGTTAGTGCAAGGACATAACCAATGAGTTTTGAAGTATTTCTTGAGTTTGTTTTTTAATTGAGTTAGTGAGGGCTTTAGGGTCAAGTCAGCTGGGAATCTGTTCCATGTTTTTCCAACAGAGTTGAGATCAAGACAAATTGAAGAAAATGTATATAAAGATATTGAGCATAATAGGAAACCTTTTTTATAGAGACATAAGATATGGAAGGAGTAAAGACATACAAACTGATAAACTGTGTGTAGATTCTAAAAATTATTCTCAGACACAGTAGATTATTGTTATATTTACAAAATTGTATGCAAAACAGTTTGGCTTCACAAAGGGCATGATAAGTTGCCCTAGTGAAATCCAGGTAACTCCAGATACTGAAATCAATTTAGATTGTGTTAAAAAAGAACTGTGAAAACGGGATTCAAACAAAGCACAGGGAAGAGACAAGATTAGTAATAAAAAAACTGAGAGCAATTCAGCAAGATCTTACAGTGCCATTATATCTGTCATTTCCTATGTCGTATAAATATGGGTAGATTCCTAAAGATTGGAGACGTGCACTTATTAAAACTGTCTTAAAGAAAAGGGGGGTAGGACAAATCTACAGTCATATAGACCCTTAATTCTACTTTTATGTTGTGGACAATAATGGAAAATGTAATATTTGATAAGTTATTGTCAGAATTGTATAGGTTGGGACTTGAAACCAGATATCAGCATGCATATGTTGAAAATAAATCTGTTACCAGTTGTAACATGTTCTATAACAATATAATAACAGTTATGAATGAAAATTTGTGCTGTGATATAATTTTTATAGATTTACTTTCAGTATTTGACAGGGTCATACACAAAACACTGATTAATAAATTAGAACAACTGGGTATCGATGTACTCTAGACACAATACATAGCTAAATGGCTTACAAATAGGACATGACAAGAATCATACAGCAACTTGACATGTGAGATACTTGGTTACAGCCAGGGTGTCCCACAGGGCTCTGCTTTTTCATCTCTGGTGTTCTACAGTCTATGCAGATGACCTGAAATTCGGTAAACTGATTGCATAAGTTACAGATAATGCATGTCTGCAAAAGAATTTGACTACATACCTCTCCACCTGGAAACATAAAACATCTGGACAAGGCCCATAAAAAATAGGTACAAATCTGTATGCTGATAAATGTAAACATTGCATACATAATTAGGTAACCCCGCCCACTCAAATGAATTGTGTGATACCAACTTTCAAATGCAAACTGAAGAACAGATAACCAAAATATGGCACCAGAGTCCCCCTGCAGCCATTCCAATGTCCCATTACCTGGCTATTTCGCCCCATTTATCATAAATACTAATGTGTGCATACTGCTTTACTTCTACAATAATTATTTGGATTTTATTTTTACATTTTATAGCACAATGCACAAACACTAATAGATATCTTCTAAACAAAGCAATACTGTCTCACAATGAAAATAGACTTGGCTTTAAAACTTCTCTGCCCTTAAAAATCACATTCATTGAAACAGCATTGAAACCCACACCATAGCCAAAGAAAATGCATCTGGCCAGTGGTGGATAAAGATTATCTTTGGGCTGTTTTCAAATCATAGGTCCCTTGCACACAAAACAAGAAACATACATGTGTTCTTTGATACACCTTCCTGACTTTATTACATTTTATTCATTGTATAATACAGAACACGTTAGACTTAAGTTAGAGCGGATTTTAAATGTATTGTTTGAACATTTTTCCAGTAGGCAATGAAACAAAATGCATGAACCAATAATGACAAAACTCCACACACACACACACACACACACACACACACACACACACACACACACACACACACACACACACACATCACATTTTAAATTTATTGTTTGAATCATAAAAGTCTACTTCCACACACACAATATATATATATATATTTATTTATAGAATGTCTGTAATGTAAGCCATAGGCATCTTGCACAGCTTCTCGCACTTATTTTCAATTTCAGTTTTTTTGGGGGGGGACCAGGGACACATTTTAAACATTGCTTGTATAATTTTGGAAAGTTGCTAGAATAACATGTATTACTACTGTGCATTTTACTTCCTAGTCTTGAACCGAGGAGTGTGTGAACTACAGTCAGAGCAACATACTACTATGCCAAATCAGCAGCTTCCTGAAAGACATGAAGACTGAAACTTAAATGGCTATCATTTAGTGAATTAAGTTCTCACTTCTCACCATAGCTTTTAACCTCTTAGCACAAAAAATCTGGACAAAGCCAATAATGGGGGAATACAGCCCCAAAATAGGGACAAATTTCAAATACTGACCTTATAAACTTAGAAAATTGCTAGAATAAAAGGTTTTGTGTTACCATTTACTTTCTAAAGAATATGAAGTCTGAAATTCAAATGCCTGTCATTATTTAGTGAATTCAATACTTTAGTGATTTGCCAGAAAAATCCTGAAAACCAAAATATGAGGCATAAATTCACAAGTGGTGGTGGCTAGGGACTTTAGGCTCTTTTTACCTGTACCCAAGGTACAGGGTTTGCGCCTGAGTACCTTTAGCCACCAGGTGTATTCACTTGGGGGCATTTACACACACACACACACACACACACACACACACACACACACACACACACACACACACACACACACACACACACACACACACACACACACACACACACACACACACACACACACACACTCCGATGAGGAGAATAAAAAGTAGATACCTTAAAAGCAGTCACTTAACTCTGTCCATACAGCTGAATAACTCCGCTGAGCTCATACACACATACCATAAGTCCATGGAGAAAAAACTACCAGCTCATACTACACCAGCAGAAGTTGTTTTTTCCAAAAAGGAACTCCGTTCACAGAAATAAGCAGTACCTGCTTAAAAGCTCAATCGTTTCCTTTATTGCGCTTGAAGATTTCAAACAGCCAGCCAGCCGGGAAAGCCCTTGAGGTCAATTCCAACAGGCTGACTGAGTTGACGTGATGATGTCAGCTCAAAAAGCATGAAAAAATGTAAGGGGTACCACTCGGGAATCGTGGCACCCCATTATTTGGACCCCAAAACTCGGTAAAAATGAGTAAATTGGTACAGTTGAGAGGTATGCTTGACTAAATTGACCATTTGGACACAGGAGAATAATATGCTGATAAATACATCAAAAACTAAGCACATGAGATTTGGGAGACATAAATTGTAAGGTGAATATTTAATACAACACACACTGTACAAACTGTAGATTAATTTAAGGACCTGGGTATATTGGTAAATCCTGCTTTGAATTTTTCTAATCATATGAGCCAATTGGTTAATGATAGTTACAGAATTATAGGTTGTATAAAAAGATTTATAAAGTCTAAGAAAGCAGAAATTATGAAGTCATTGTTTGTTAGTTATGTTAGACTCAAACTTGAATATGGAATAATAATACGGAAACCAACCGTATAAGAAAACAAACATTAGTAAACTGGAAAGAGTACAGTGAAAATATACCAAGGGCATCCATGGATGTGAAAATTTAAGTTATTATGAAAGACTGAAATATCTAGACTTGTACAGTGTCTGTTACAGATATCTAAGGGGAGACCTTTTTCAGGTATATAGGGTGTTTAGAGACAACTACCTCTGGGAAATTGTTGGGGTTATTAAACAGTAGTAGAGGATCATCATACAACCTCTGTAGAAGATTTTATAGGAATGAGAAGTGCACTAATTGGTTCTCTGAAAGACCAGCTGATGCATAGAACAGACTGCCAAATTACATTAAAGCAAGTACTAGTTTAGATATTTTTCAGAACAGCCTGGACACTTATTAGATGAACAACTGATTTGGTATATTGGCAGGCTAGAAGGGCATTAATGACCATGCTTGAAATATTTGTTTGTATGTAAGTATATATATGACTGTATGTAAAGACACCCTGTCCTTAGGGAAGACCATATATGAAGGTTTACAGGACAATGTTTGAAATTCTGAGATCCTCCTCACATAAGAAACAAACAGTAGAAAGATGGTTTCTAAAAAAATACACTTTAAAATCCACTGTGGCCAGATATCTTATGGGAGGCATCAATGGGAAGGTTCCTTCAGAAAAGCCTTTGAAATTTTTAAGGAAATTATGGGAATTTGATTGTGCACAACGTGGAATTTAAAATGGTTGCTAACAAAACCTTAATTGTTAAAATACTGGAGTCGTTTTGGAAAATATTTGACAAGAAGCCCAGAATAAATGGAAGTGATTCTGAAAAAGGATCTATTCCCTTAAAAGATGCCCAAATGGTTAACCTTTTCCATTTGCTAAGCTAAACATTTTTAGTATTAGGCTTTTGTGAAGCTGATAAATTGTGAACCACCCACAGTCTGGCATCTGTGACCTTTGTTAGAACTAGAGAAACCATGTGGTTAGTTTCAAAGTCTTTAGTTCTGGGTGAGGTTGCTTGGATGGGTGACTTGGGAGATCTGGATGATCCAGAGAAAAGAAAACCAAACATGCCAGGGCCAAAACCAGGCAATGAGAGTTTCACTGGCCTTGTACTTTCTGGATTTCTGAATAGACTTCCTTATCAAAGGTTTGGGGGGAAGGCATACACAAGACCTGATTGCCAATTGTGGACAAAAGCATCACTTGGTGATTGACCTTCTGGAGGGATCAGGGACCATCTCTATACCAGAAGAATGCAAAGTTCCTGTAATCACGGCTGCACAGGTAAAAAACACACTATCCAAAGCCAAGAACACAGCATCCATGGGACCTGATGAAATCCCAGGCTGTGTTCTACATGAACTAAAGAACGAACTGGCACCCCACCTAAGTACCATGTTCAATCATAGCCTCACCTCAGGCTATGTGCCCACTGAATGGCGCACAGCGACAGTTATACCACTCCACAAAGGGGGAGCCACCACAGACCCCGGAAACTACCACCCCATTAGCCTAATGAGCCTGGTATGCAAGGCTATGGAGTGTATCATCATGGAACTTATAAACAATGACATCGGTAATCTCCAAACTCAGGACCCCACCCAGTCCGGGTTTGATCATGTCTCCTAAACCTGATAGACTTCTTTGAAGCAGTCACCAAAGCTGTAGATTAGGATAAGGTGGTTCACACAGCCTATCTAGATCTCGCCAAGGCTTTTGACACCGCCCCCCACTCTGGAATTATAGATAAACTCACCAAACTAGGTATAAATCCCTATGTCACAAGATGGGTTGCCAATTAGTTCACTGGCAGAACCCACACTGTGAAAGCAGCAGATTCCAAATCCAGTTTAAGACCAGTAACAAGTGGAGTACCACAGGGTTCAGTTCACACAGCCCCCTATGAGACCTATTGTATCCAGTAGAGGATGGGCCACAGAAGCCATCTCAATTTATATTGAACAAAATTTACAAATAGTCCTAAAATCATGTGAGACTATACTAAGGGATACAAAGGCATTTCTGCAACTGTTATATAATAAGACCAGGAACATTAAAAGAAATTATATGTTTGCGACAATGGATGTCACTTAATTGTTCACAGTGATACCGAACAAATGGGGTATTGAGAAAATACGTGATATTCTGACCTTGAAACAAGTTTTTCAAAGCACTATGATTAATATGATATGTGAGTTGCTTGATATTGTCCTAGAAAATAATGTCTTTATATTCAATGACAAGTTTTATCTACAGAAAGCTGGCGTAGCAATGGGCACGGCTTGTGCTAACAGCTACACCAACTTAGCATTGGCTGCATGGGAAAAAGACCATGTATTAAGTGCTAGCAATAAATATGCTGGCAAAATTGTATGGTATATACGTTTTGTAGATGACGTCTTCCTGTTATGGGATGGTACTAGTGAAGTTGCAAGAGATGGCGGAGTACTTACATAGCACCACTGAATTTTTAAGATTCACTAGTCAACATTCTAGGGACTCTATTGAGTTCCTAGATGTTTTGGTTAAGAAGACAGCATTAGATGAACTAACAACAGGGATGTATAGAAAAACTACATGGAGAAATAGTATCTTACATAACAGTAGTATGCATCCAACATTTGTACATAAAAATGTAGTGAAAGGACAATATATGAGAAGAAGCCGCTTACATAATAAAGATGAAGGCTTTTTGAAGACAATGACTATATTAGAGAAAGACTTCTTAAATAGAGGTTATAGTAAGAAAGACATAAATGAAAGCTCTAAATATATCATTGAAAATAGGGATGGGAGATGTAAACTGCTCTTCTCAAATACTATAGAAGATGCTAAAAGCAAGGAAGGTCATGATTTTAAAGTTAGATTCCCTATAACTTATTCAAGTGACATCAGAAGGTTCTGTAATATTTTTGAGAAGAATTGGAATGTTTTATTGTCAGATCCTGATTTGAGAGAATTGTTAGAAGATAGACCCAGCTTTTCTTTTAGAAATAAGAGGTCCTTAAAAAGGCAACTCTGTTATAAATTTAGAAACAATGAAAGAATGATACAATCTGATAGGCAGGGGACTTTTCCTTGCAGAAATTGTACAGCATGTGACTATTTATATAATAAATCTACATATAAACATCCTATGCTAGGATTTATAATTGATATAGATTTTTATGCTGACTGCAGAACACAAAATTTGGTTTATTTCAGCTTCTGCACTGTCTGTCATGCCTTTTATATAAGCAAAACCAATAGGTATCTAAAGGAACGTATCCTTGAACACCTTAGAGATATAAGAAATAAAAAAGACACAAGTGCTTTAGCAAAACATGTGGAAGAAGAAGGCAGGAAGCATATTTTTAAGTTCATAGTTTTAGAAATAATAAATAAAAGTAAGAGGGGAGGTGATATAAGGAATAAGGTAGAGGAAGCAGAACAAAGATGGATTTTATTACTTCAGGCAGATAGGTCTCCTGGATTGAACAATGCTGTTTCCTTGAAACCTTTTTTAAAATCCAGACCACTAAAACATTAAGTAATATGGATTATTGCATAAAATGTGTCTGTCATATGCATACTTTATTTTATCTTATGTAGAATATAAGGCGAATTGATATACTGATGTATGCAATTTTAATTAGTCTATGTCATAGTTCTATATGTATTTTCTTTGGTTGAACCATATTTTAAATACTAATGTTTTAACTGTTTTTATGAGTCTGAAACAGTGATCAGCTCACTTAGATCGCGAAAGTGCTTACTCTTGTTTAATAAAGGGCAATTGGTGTGAAACTGCAAGTGAACTGTTTCCTACCTTGACTACTACATCTCAGTTACAATTTTTGGCTTTATAAAGGGCACTACTGTGAAGCTGCAAGTGATTTATTTCCTGGCATGGATTATTCCATTTTTATCTGCAGCTGTGGTCTAACCATTGGTCTTTTCAGTTTTTCTGTAATACCTGAGTGGGAAATGGTGTCAAAAGCCTTGGCGAGGTCAAGGTAGGCTGTGTGAACCAACTTTCCTTTGTCTATGGCCTTGGTGACTGTCTCAATGAAGTCCACCAGGTTTAGTAGGCATGATCTGCCCTTAACAAAGCCAAACTGGGTCAAGTCAAGTGTTTGGAGGTTCCCAATGTCTTTGTTAATGAGTTCCATGAGGATGCGCTCCATAGCCTTGCTGAACATGCTAGTCAGGCTTATGGGGCAATAGTTACCAGGGTCAGTTGTGGCCCCTCCTTTGTAGAGAGGAATAACCGTTGCTGTGTGCCATTCTATGGGCACATAGCCTCTGGAGAGGCTGAGGTTGAACAGCGTGTTTAGGTGGGGGGTTAGTTCGTTCTGTAGTTCGTGCAAGACACAGCCTGGGACACCATCTGGTCCCATTGACGCTGTGTTTTTGGCTTTTGAAAGGGCTGTTTTCACCTGTGCATCTGTGATTTTTGGGACACTACACTTTTCCGGTATTGTTGTGGGCCCTTTTGGAGGTGAGAGGGGGGTGAAGTTTGCACTGAATCTATCTGCCAGGATGTTGGCAATATCAGTAGGTTCAGTATATTTTGTGCTATTTTGCTCTAGTTCAGTGCATATCTGTGAGTTGCCACTTAGATTCTTAACATAGCTAAATAAGGCTTTGTGGTTATCTTTTGAATCCTTGGCTATTTTTCTTTTGAAGTTAGCATTGGATGATTTCATGAGGGACCTCAGTTTCTTACAGATACTGATCAGGGATGTCTTTCCTTCTTGGGATTTGCTTTTTTTCTGAACTAGTTTCCTCCTTCTATTGTATAGCCTATTTATTGCAGGGGTCCACCAAACTGGTTTCCTTCTCTTAGAGGAGTGAGTCTTGGTTTTGCTAGGGATGGCATGATCCATGCATCCTTGTAGGTGCTCATAGAGTGCATTTGTAAAGGTTTCTGCATCTTGGGCAGCGCTATCCTTTAGCGTGGGGGCTGTGAAACTTACCACCTCTGTTTGAAGTAAGGTGAAGTTTGCTTTAGAAAAGTTTTTTACTGTGGTTTCCTTAGTTGGGGTTGGTGGTGGGGTGTGGGCATTCAGAGTGATTAGTTTATGGTCTGATCTAACCAGTGATGGGTTGACCTCCAGTGTGGAACACCTGTCGCCCATGTTGGTGATGACCAGGTCCAATATGTTTTCACCTCTGGAAGAGGAGTTTACCAGCTGATCCAGGGCGTTTGATTTGATGAATTCCAGGAAGCGGTGGGCCTGGCAATTTGTACCCGAGTAGTTTTCCCAGTGAATGGTAGGGTAATTGAAATTGCCCAATATTAGGGAGTTTAGTAGGACCTTCATGTTTTCCAGTGTCTCCAGAAAGGTGGAGTGGTGGTCCTGGGTCATGGAGTGTAATCTGTAGCAGGCCATAAATTTGCACTGCAGATTAGCCCGATGTTAGTTGCACATGGATGATCTCAGAGGTATCATGCTGTGCCACTAACCTGGAGGTGTAGGTATCCTTGATGAATATGGATACACCCCCTCCTTTTGTGTTTTGGTCTGTGTTCTGTGGCCAAAACGTGTGGTATGAGTTGTAGCCCGGTAGTGCTGGGGTGCTCTCTGGAGCCTTGAACCAGGTTTCAGTTACTGCACAGATGTTGATGTTCTCCATACTGAGGAGTGCTTCAAGCGTGTGCATTTTGAGATTTAAACTCCTGGCGTTGAGGAGCATAACCCTCAGTTTTTTGCTAATTGTGCTGTTTACGGAAGTGGGTTTGACTTTTGAGCCTTGCCTAAAAAAGGCACTATGGGGGCAGCAAGAGTCTTGGCCAGTATTCGAAAGCCTAGGGGTGACAGGTGCAAGCCGTCTCTTTTGAAGCAATGCGGCTTGTCGAGCATGTTGTCCCAGGCTGACAGACACTGGATCCCCTTTGAATGACACCAAAAACTTAGCCAATTGTTGAAACTGATCATTTTTTCTTCATACTGAGGTATCATTCTTGGTGAGGGCAGGATGCTACTATTGGATCTGAATTGCTTCTACATAATAATACCTTTTAAAATTTAATATTATTGACTGTCAAAAATAGCAATTCCTAGAAAATAGACATTAAAAGCTAAAGCAACTGTGAATAAAGTAATAAACATGAATATTTTAAGGGAGATAAAAGACCTAGAGGTAGGATCTTTAGAATGGGGAAGAAATTACATAGAAATAAGTGGAATTTGTGGTGATTCATGCAGAATAATGTTCAGGAGGAGGAGCAAAGTTTAAGGGAAGGGAGGATTTGAATAATTTATGTAATGGAGTGAATATGTCTATGTCTATAGGGGGATCTAGGACTATACTGAACGAAAGTTCAATAGTCCAAATCCACATTCACCGAACACACTTTAACAAAAATGCTTTCACCAAAAAAACACTTTCATTAAAGTGTGTTTAAAAACAAAACAATAAAACATTACTTTTACATTTTTGCAGGGGGCCAAGAACCCCTGCACCCCTCACACCCCCCTACTTAAATATTGTCACTCCGAGGTCGCACTACAGTGAGGAAAAGGGAATTTTCCCTTATCCCCACTGTAGTGCATTCTCCGCGACAGGCATACTTACACAAAAGTGCCTTTCGGTGAAAAGCACTTTTGTGCAAGTATGCCCAGCCGAATTTGTTTCGGTTATGTCGCCGTTCAGTGATCCGTATGGATCCCGTTTGTGTAAGTGACAGAGTATATGATGTGGAGCAGAAAAGCTGTGATACAGATACTGCTTCAAGCCCAGAATCAAATGTGAATTTTCAAGTTAATGTTTATAACCCCTCAACTTACACCAGCATCTGTTATTATACATGTGTATTCATGTTTGGATCATCGAACGGCAATATAACCTAAACAGATTCGGCCGGGCATACTTGCGCGAAAGTGCTTTTCACCGAAAGACAGTTTCGCGTAAGTATGCCTGTTGCAGAGAACGCACTACAGTGGGGATAAGGGAAAATTCCCGTTTCCCCACTGTAGTGCGACATTGGAGTGAGAATATTTAAGTAGGGGGGTGCAGGGGCTTGCACTGCAAAACGTAAAAGTAATGTTTTATTGTTTTGTTTTAAACACACTTTAATAAAAGCGCTTTTTCGGTGAAAGCACTTTCATTAAAGTGTGTTCGGCGATTGTGGATTCATACTACTGAACTTTCGTTCAATATTCCTAGATCCGTGTGTGTGTGTGTGTGTGTGTGTGTGTGTGTGTGTGTGTGTGTGTGTGTGTGTGTGTGTATGCGTGTATGCGTGTCTGGGTGTGCGTTCATGTCTTTGTATATAGATCATTTTCATTTTCTTCAGTTTCTCCACCTGTATATCACATCAGCTCTTTTTTATCATTCTTTCTCTGCCATCAGTCTTGAGTCCAGTTCAATGCATTAGATAAATGTAAACATATATAAAAACTGCTAAGAGTACAAATGCAGTTTGGGGACAAACTAAGTTGCCCCGGTCCCTCGAGTAAGGGGGTAAAGGGGTGTGGGGAGGGTATAGTGGTAGAACGGAAGGTAAGGATTGTAGTTGGTTAGGATAGTGGGTTTGTGGTGGTGAAAGGTTTAAGGAGAGAGGGAGATGTAAAAGGAAGTGAGATAGGAGTAGGTGGGACTTCTGACAGTACTAAGGGTTTGGGATTAAAGAAAGTAGGCACATTTGGTGTGAGTTGGTGGAGTGACAACTAGCTTACATCCAGATGACCTGTAGGTATCGTGGATGAAGGTAGGCCTTGGATGGTGGGGAGAGAAGGGGTTAGGTGGTCTGAGTCAGTCCTCCCTTTGGTGTTTTCTAGAGGTTAATTGAAGGGTGGGGGCTGGAGTCTGAGAATATAGTTAGAGCTTACTGGTAGGAAAGGGTGATAGAGTACTGTGTGTGTGTGTGTGTGTGTGTGTGTGTGTGTGTGTGTGTGTGTGTGTGTGTGTGTGTGTGTGTGTGTGTGTGTGTGTGTGTGTGTGTGTGTGTGTGTGTGTGTGTGTGTGTGTGTGTGTGTGTGTGTGTGTGTGTGTGTGTGAATGGTTGGGGGGGTGAACAACAACATCAAAAAAAATAATAATATATATATATATATATATATATATATATATATATATATATATATATAGTTAATGAAGTGGATGGGAGTAGTGCTAGGCTTACTTGTGTGTGTTGAAGTTTTTCTTTGCTCCCTGTCGTCCACTGGTCTCCTGGGGATTTGTCGGGCCTCGTTTCGGTGGGGCCATGCGGTCGAGTGACATCCGTGGGGGGAGGCTGGGCCTGTCCTTAGCTCCGTCAGGTAGTAGGTCCGTTGGTGCCATGCGGTCGGGGTACATAAAAAAAAAAAAAAAAAAAAAAAACAGGAAGGCATTCTCCCAGTGGTTGTGGTAGGCAAAGGGGGGGTCCATTGGTGTAATCCGGTCCCAGTTAGGTTGGGGGGTAGTGGTAGATCATCCCCTCATGCTCCCTGGTGGGTTTGTGGGCTGGTCGTGTCCTTTTCTGGGATAGATGTTCTCCCGGTGGTCATGGTTGGCGGTAGCTTTGGGGTATAGTGGCAGATCAGCTCCTTGGGGGTCCATTGTGCGTCCGCCTTCATTTTGTTGGTGGTAGTGGCGGTGTTTTCAGTTCCCGCTCCCTGGGAGGTTCGTGGGTGTCTGTTTGTCTTCTCTGGCTTCGCTTCAGGATGGCGTCGTGGTCGTCCGGGTGTCCTTCCGTCTTAAGACTCAATGGTAGAATATCTTATCCCTGGTTGGTTTTGTGGGCCGATGTGTCTGCGTTGCTTCCCTGGTGGTTGTGACATGCGTTCGGGGGTCCGTCGTCTTCTTCGTCAGTGGTATAGTGGTGGTTGGCGGTTTGTGCTCCCTGTTGGGTTCGTGGGTGTCGGTCAGTCTTCTTTGGTCCTTCCGTCTTCAAGATGGCGTCGCGGCTGATCGGGTGTCCCTCCATCCTGGATTTCGGTGGTGGTGGTGATATGGCTTCTCCGTCCTCCCCGGTGGTGTAGTGGGTTGCTTCTGCCAATCTTTCGGATGTTAGGTCCTAGCGTCAGTTTGCGCATGCGCACTGCATTGAATAGCCGTTACCTATATGGAGGATCGTGCTGGGAGGGAAGGTAAGTGTTTTTAGCCTTGTTTGTGTGAATAGTGAGGGGATTGGGTGGCTGATTGATAGGGAGATAGTTAGAGGGTTTTAATTAAGTAAATAATTATTTATTTATTTTTTTCCTCCATAGATACATAGGGGGAGGGATATTGATAGTGGATATGCTAGGGTAGGAAGGGGTACTAATGGTAGGAGGTGTGGCTGACAGGATGAGTGAAAGGGTGACGGTGGGCAGGCAGGGGTAAGTTAAGGTGCGGGGGCAAGGCAATACTAGGGGTAGGGGGGGAGTAGGGCAGTCGGGCTTATAGAATAGTGTTAATATTTTGTTTCACTTTTACAGATGGCCAAATTACCAGAGCTAAGGCAGAGGTGGCAAGCAATTGTGGCCCAGGTGGAGGAGCTGTTCCAGGAGGCAGCAACACTGGAGGTGGTACAGGAACCTGAACAGACCCCAGGTCAGAAGAGGCAACACACGGCGGTGAGAACCCCAGCCGGGGGGAAAAAGCAACAGGCATCGCAGCAGGTGATAGCAGTGAAGACACCAGTTCCCAGCACATCACAAGACGAAGGTGCAGGTAATGGTTTTATTACGGCAGCATTGTTGGGGGAGCTAGGGGTTGAGGATTGTGGGGTGGGGAGGGATGACGACTTGTCAGTTGGGGATCTCGGGGGTGGTGTGCAAGGGATAGAGGAGGTGCAAAGGCAGCTAGCACAGGGTGCCAGGTACCCGGTTAGAGATGCGACGGGGGGGTTCCAAAGTCAGTTTGGGCTTGTGTTCGGAGGTAGGCTCTGATTTTGGGCTGTGGCCTGTGGACTGGTTCGCTACCCAGTTTTTGGGGCAGGGGACAGGAGCAGTTATTCTGACTCTGCACATTTCGGATCCGGCTAAGGAAAAAATTTAGAAAGGGGAGTATGTGGATTTGTTTGAGCTGATCGATGTAGAAGGGGTCCAATGGCTAGTGGAAGCAGAGTTCTATAACAGTAAGGACTTGTTAGCAGCCTTTGCAGCATTGGGAAGGCAGAGTGTAGGTAAACTTCGCCCTAGGACATGGGATAATTGGGTGGTTGGCTTTATTTATTTTATGGCAGTGCAGCTGGAGATGGACAGGTCCTTGGCTCTGCTGCTGCTAGGCTATTTCCTTATCATTCGTGAGATGCAGCGGTTAAGGCCGGGTAATGCGTGGCTCTGGTATAATCAACGTTTCCGCAAATGGAAGGCTGTGGACCAGTCAGTTCGTTGGGAGGTGCGTCACCCAGATCTATGGTTGGCTATGATGATGGATAGTTACGGGGGCTTTAATAGAAGGTTGAGTGGGCTGGAAACAGCGGGTGTGTGTTGGTCATTTAATAGTGGCTCCTGTTCATGGGTGGGGTGCAAATTTGCACGTGTTTGTTCGAGATGTGGAGGGGGTCATTCGGCCACTAGCTGTGGTCAGCAGGATTTTTCCTGGAACTCTAATGTTATGGGTCGTGAGGGTGGTTTTGGTGGGCAAGGCTTTCAGCCAGCCCGGGGGAGGAGTAATTTCCATGGGTCCTGGGGATTTGGACTTTAGAGGCAATAGAGGGAGGGGCGCCATTCCCTATTAAGGTGGAGGTTCTCCGGAGTAAGCTTCATCAGTTTACTGGCTTGGCCATCAAAGAGGAGATTATGCAGGGTTTTCAAGGGGGGTTTCCTATTAAGTCCACCATGGGAAGGGGTGGGGGGGTTGCAAGAATTTACGATCTGTTCAAGGTAAAGAGGACATCTTGGAGGCTTTACTGGAGAAAGAGAGTAGGGCAGGGTGGTTATTGCATCCTTTTGATAGTCCGCCTTTTAATGCTTACAGGGTGTCACCTTTGAGGTTGGTGCCGAAGAAGCGAGAAGGGGAATTCAGAGTGAAACATCACTTGTCTTATCCGCAAGGGAATTCAGTAAATGATTTTATTGCAGAAGAGGAGGTTAGTGTGCATTATGCTTCCTTAGATGATGCAGTGAAAGTGATTAGGGAATTTAGGGAGCCATGGTTGGTTAAGGTCAACATTGAGTCGGCTTTTCGACTGTTACCTATTGGGAGGGAGGATTGGCCACTATTGGGGATGTGGGTAGGAGATAAGTACTACTTTGATAAAGCTATGCCCATGGGTTGTTCAGTAGCATGTGTGACTTATGAGAAGTTCAGTACAGTATTGCATTGGATTTGGCAGCAGAAAGTGGAGACTCAAAAGGCAGTGCATTATTTAGATGTTTTTTGTTGGTGGGCAAGGAAGGGTAGGAGCACAGGAGGGTTTGTGGGAATTAACGATTATGTGTGAGGAGTTAGGGATATCATTGGCTCAGCATAAAATGGAGGGTCCGGCAAGGGCATTAGAATTTCTTGGATTAACAGTTGATGTGGAGTGGGGACTGTTTTGTTTACCAGTGAATAAAATAGAGAGGCTTAGGTCTGAGATACGTTTGGTGTTGGGTAAGGATAACATTCGGATTCGTTCAGTTATGGAGTTGCTGGGGCTTTTGAATTTTGCCTGTCGAGTGGTACACCCAGGGCGAGCTTTTTGCAGGTCACTGGCGTACTTGCTGAAAGGAGGCAAGAGCAAACACCATTGGGTTAGGGTAACCCAACTGGTGTGGGAGGACTTGGGGTTGTGGAACGGGTTTTTGCAACAATTTAATGGGATATCTTTTTGGCAGTCAGACTGGGTGGGGCAGGAGGAACTTCAGTTGTTTACGGATGCAGCTGGGGGTGGCTGGCATTGGGGCCTATTTTAGGGGTTGGTGGTTTGCGGCTGAATGGCCTCGGGATTGGGAGGAGGTATGGAAGCGGGACATGGCCTTTCTGGAATTGATGCCTATATGGGCAGCTTCGGTGGTGTGGAAGGAGCAATTGAGGGGCAAACGTGTAGTTTTTCACTCTGACAATATGGTTGTAGTGAGGGTATTGCAAAAGAAGACAGCTAAGTCGGGCTTGTTATTGCTGGTATTACGTAAATTGGTTTTGCAGAGCCTTCTAATAATTTTTTCTTTTACAGGAGTGCATGTGCCTGGCGTAAGGAATGAGCTTGCTGATAGCTTGTCCCGATTTCAGTTTCGCAGTTTCGAAGGTTGGTTCCATGGGCGGAGGAGGTGCCAGAAATCCTGCCAGAGGAGGTGTGGAATCTTGGGTCAATGTAGCCAGGTGGTTGGTACGGCATTCATGGGCCCCTTCTACAAGGAAGGCATATGGTAAGGCTCTTTCTGATTTCAATCAGTTTATTTTGCAGCTGTCAAAGGAGGAAGGTGTATGGTCAGAGGAATTACTACTGTGTGTAGCTCGTGCTTGGGGGTTAGGCAGGGCTTTGCAGATGGTTAAGGTGGATTTGGCTGCGATTAGCATTTTCGCTAAGGTAGCGAGGTTGCAGGATTTCACTAAGTCTTGGACATTAGGGCGTATGTTAAGGGGTTGGAGGAGAATGGTGGTGGAACATAAGGATATTCGATGGCCGCTTACGAGGGTTATATTGAAAGTTTTGTTGAAAGGGTTAGGTTTGTTGCAAAAGGGGTCTATGGATTATTTTATGTGGGGTACATTATGTACATGGTTATATTTTGGCACTTTTTTTATTTTGGAGTTGTTAGGCTCGTTATGTTGGAAGGATGTCATTATAGGGGAGGGCGAGGTTACTATTGCATTAAGGAGGAGTAAGACAGATCAGTTGGGTAGGGGATGTGTGGTGGTCCTTAAAACTGACAAGAATCCTTGCATTTGTCCAGTAATGTGGGCAAAAGAATTTGTGAGAAGGCGAAAGAGGAGTGTGGCTCAGTTAATTTTTTGTTCAGTGGATGGGAAGGTGGTGTCTAGCAGTAGATTCATACTTTTGGTGAGGAAGGTTTTACATTGTATGGAATTTCCGGCGGAGAGGTTTGCAGCTCACTCGTTCAGGATAGGTAGGGCTTCAGATTTAGCTAGAGAGGGTAGTTCTATTGAATTGATTAAAAGAGAGGGGAGGTGGTCTACAAATGCATTTTTGTCTTAGATAAGTTGGGTTCTGATTATTAATTTTTCTTCTTTTCTTTTAGGGAAGCACATTATCATCTTGTGGCATTCGTTCATCCACTGGACAGAGAAGCGTGCTCTAGTTAGGGATGATGGGGTAAATTTGGGTTTAGCACATTTAGGGTGGTCAGTGTCCTGGCATGGTGTTAGGGGGCTTAGGTGGGACGGGTTGTTACATGAATTTGAGAGGGCTAAACTGAAGGTGGGTTGTCCATGTATACTAGTCATTCATTTAGGGGGCAATGACTTGGGCATTGTTTCTATAAAACAATTGGTGGACATTATGCTGTGAGATTTAATGAGATTACAGGCATTGTACCTGGGTATGGAAATTGTGTGGTCAGAGTTGGTTACGCGTTTGTGTTGGAGGGCTGCATATAATTATAAGGTGATTGAAAGGGTTAGAAGGTGTGTTAATCAAAGGTTGGTTAGGCAATTAAGGATTTTGGGGATGCATACTATTGACCATAGAGATTTTGGGGATAGAGAGGAGTCTAGGTATCAAACGGATGGAGTACACCTTAATGACGTGGGTCTGGATCTTTTTAATTTGCATCTGAAACTCTTTTCAGAGGATATGATTGTGACTAGGGTTTAGGAGGGGGAACAGCCTGGGATCAGGCTGGTGGTGGAGAAGAGGGACAGGATTGTCCTCTTCTGTTCCCCCTCTAAAGAAGGTGGTTATTGGTTTATGATTTTGGTATGGTGTGAGGTGAGTAGGTACACTGCCTCTTTATGTGGGTGAGTAGGTATGCTGCCCCGGTGGAGAAGGTATCAGGGTGAGATGGTACTCTGCCTTGAGGTAAAGTTCATCCAGGGTGAGTGGTGACGCTGCCCGGAGATCATCGTTGCTGAAGAAGATAATTAATGTTGTTTTTTCTGTACATGGTTCATTGTATAATACAGTTTAATGAAGGTCGTCAAATGTCTTTATGTGTGTAGTGTGGTCATTTAAAGGAGGGACGGGACAAAGTAGAAGTAGGAAAACGCATAATGATGAGTAGGAAACAAATGAAACGTATTTGAGTACAGCTTTTTGTAATTTCATTTTGTCCTTAAACTATGAGGCATGGTTAAGTATTGTTTGCATTGTTTGCAAAGCCACACATGCCTTGATATCCACATTATTACCACTTTTTATAAACTGGACTGATATATCACATTTAGCATTTAAAAACTTAATGAAATCTCACTTGTAGCACTAGTTCATATGTAATGTGCATTCTAAAATCATAATCTCAAACAATTTCATGTTTCTAAATTTTAATGGCAGCATTGACAACTTTCATTAAATCACAAAGTGTAGCTAAAAGTAATAAGAAATAGTTTCTAAATGCCTGAGGGACAATAACACTTGGACAAGTAATCTACGTACAGCAGTAAAAATAAATGTGTGGTTCATTTAAAGGCTTTTAACTATGGTCATTCACTTGCTTGGAAAATCACATTTTGAAATAGCAATGGAAACAATTACATTTCCTAAATCTCTTTGTCTGTTCTACAGCCAGAAATAGCAATATTAAACAATCCTTAGAACAGCAAGTCTATAAATCAAATGCACAGTATACAAAGAGTACATAAATGAAGGGTACTGTTAGATTTCATTCCAGTTGTTCCTGCTTATGAGGTACAGTTTTAGGTAGATGGCTCTTGGTTAATACAATAGCATTTACATAGCATTGTTATTAGCAGCAATGATTCTTAACACTGTGATTACTGTTGCATTAGATATGAAGTTTTAAAAATTCCAGTGGCTCTGCTGATGCACGTTGAAGGCTTACAGTATATGCTTACCACATTGATAGGTTGTCATTGGTATTGCCTGAGACTAGGATTATATATTCAGAAACACCATGCTGTGCTCTCCACCTGCTGCCTTTATAGCTACAAGCTATCATTTTCATTTTATATTGTTCGTAGGAATTTATGTCTTCAAATGTGAACTCCACTGCACCATGCAATCGTTATCATAGCAATTCAATCCTTATAAAAGTTCAGAGACACGTTTCCTATAAACACCTAAAATGCAATTAACCACAAGTCTACTGACCTATAAAAGACAAATTGGTAGCATTAATGTTTTCTTGCACATCCTACATTCCTCATTTCCGAGCATCAGAAGTCCATTTTTGTGCATTTACATTCCATTCATTTCTTGCTGCTGGCCTTCCCCCTCTCTCATACCACATAGCAGCAAGACCGATATTTGTCTGTCAAGTCGTGTTCCACACAGCTCTACCTCATCCATTACCTCCTTGGAGGAGCCCCCTTTATTCCCCAAACTACATTTGCTTATCTTCCGGCCTTTTTACATCACTAAAATGCATAACTGTCCACTTTTTTTCAATGAAAAACCAACCATTTAATCATATATTTGCCTCTGAATGTCACCTAGAATGCTAGGCTCTGAAAATCAGACCTTGCTTACCTACTAAATAAAAGGAAAATAAAGTTTATATTCAAATAGAAATATTTAATGTATTATATTTCATGCATTAATCTTGTAAACAGCATTTTACAGTATTTGTTGGAATAATGGAGTTTTACATAAAATGTTTCACACTTATGCCTCAGTCTGTGTTTATATTCATATATTTTTTCAGCTGTACTTCGTATGTAGTTTGCAATTTTGGGTGAATGCTGAAGTTTCAGGATAAATGAAAAAAAAACACTTTTGTAGAAATTTGTACACATTGCCATCAACCTTAACTTTGCAGTGAGCTGAATAAAGAACTGCATCCTGCAGATGTAAGTGAGCAGATGAAGGAAATATAGTTTTCAAGAGGAAATTCCATAATTCCTGAGATTCAGAAACATTTTTCATATCACAGTTAGTGATTCTGCATGATGCATGATCACGAGCAGGAAGGTTGTGATTCAGAGACACACAGCAGGACCACAGAAACCAGAGAAATTCTGCTGCCTATAGAATATGCAGATGGTAGTATAATGACATTGTAATGAGCAACAGTATTCAAATTAGGGCAATATCAGATCTATGTCAGGGTAAATACTATGGTGGAATGATTCAGAAATGTATATATTTCTCGCTGAGTGACTCTAGACCCAAAGTTTTTCTCCATCGCTAAAATTTATTTTTATGGGGGACAGACTACAAAAATATGTATGGGGTACCTGCTGAACTAGTAGTAATACAATTGTATGCATAAGGCTGTATTCTCTGCTGGAAGTCACAGTGTTGCATGTCATCTTCTTTTGTGGTATTGTGTCATCCATCCACACTTAATGTATCATGCCTTCCATGACACTGAAATAGTAGACAGCTAGCAAGTAGACAGAGGCAGTATACAGGAACTAGTCAGGATAAAGCAGAAAATATAACAAAAACGGTTGCAGGTTACAGAAAGGTGCAGAAGAGGAGTAAGCAAAAAGAAGAATAAGCTGCACCAAAACATCCACAAACCAATAACGTTTATGCATAAACACAAAGAAAAAATATGAGCGCTTTCGCAACTATCAGTATCGCTTCATCAGACAAATAGCATGCAGTAGAAAACAGTTTAAATATCATGTGAAGTTAATTAACTGATGTTTCACCACTTAAAGTTAATCAGATACTTAAACATTTAAAAGTATACACAAATATATAAATATAGCTACTATAACTAACAGCAGTTAAAAGCATAACAGGTACTCCTAATAGTGAAATGACGTGTGGGGTGTATATATACCGTGCTCATACAGATATATCGGCATGCCGAACATCGTCTACAGGAAAACGTGCCAGTTTGCATAGAAACAGTTGGTCTATTAACATTTGTTTTGTGGCAAAGTTGTTGTTTTAAACATTTATTATTCCTAAAAGAAAAGGAAGGAACAGTACCAATCTTGCCCATCAATCCTGGCACTTCCTGTAAGATACTCCAGTGTTTTTTAATGATAGAGACATATTCATTAATATCACTTGAATATCGGAAAACAACTCTAAAATCAGTTGTAGTAGGGACAGATTCAGAAGTGTGTGCTGTATTACTCAGATATGGTCTACACCTATCACCTCTCTGTGTCCAGGCTTCATCTATAGTGTCAGTAATCTCCTTCTTAGAGTAGCCCCTAACTAAAAACTCTTGTTGGACAGCATCAAGCGCCATGTGTACTTCTTTGTCATTATTATGTAACCTATAAACTTGCCCCTTCAGTATATTTCTAGGTATGTGTCTTGGGTGCATACTCTTTTTATGTAGTAGGGCATTCTTTCAAGTTGGTTTTCTAAAGATATTACTCTGCAACAAATTCAGCTCTGATTTCTTGACAGTCAAGTCTAAAAAATTAAGTTCAGTGGTGGAAAACTGATAAGTAAACTTCAAGAAGTCAGTCGTACATTGCATATAGCCAACAAACCTTTCTAAATCATAACTATCACCTTTCCACAACAAAAAAATATTGTCAACAAAACGGACGTACCACAAGATGTTACCAAGGAACTCGTTGCTGTCCGATAAAAGAGAGCATTGCTCCCATGATACCAAGGCCAAATTGGTGTAGCTATTGGCACATGCAGTGCTCATAGCCACGCCAGTCTTTTGTAGATAAAACTGGTCTTCAAAAACAAAAACGTTGGAAAGGTGATAGACAACTATACGAGCACGGTGTATATATATATATATATATATATATATATATATATATATATATATATATATATATATATATATATATATATACATACACACACCGCACACGTCATTTCACTGTTACGAGTGCCTGTTATGCTGATTGTCGTACTACCAATGTAGTTTACTTTTCCTTTTGTCAAATCTGCCACGCATATTATGTGGGCAAAACGAATCGAATGTTTAAGGACAGGATTTTACAGCATATGAGAGATATTAATAATAATAAAGAGAGCAGTGCACTACCTAATCATGTGAGACAGACAGATCACACATATACGTTTAATTCCTAGTCATCCAAGTTATACACCCTAATATACGAGGGGGGAGACATTGAGAATCAGACTGAAGGTGTAGAGCAGGAATGGATTCTTTTACTTAATGCTGAGAGACCCCCAGGATTAAATGGAATGATGTCTCTGAAACCTTTTTTAAAGGCACGCCGCCTTAAGCATTAGGAGTTTTTTGCATTTTTTATATATTTTTTATGTGTATATATATATATATATATATATATATATATATATATATATATATATATATATATATACAATGATTTTTTCTTTCTAATGCTTATCAGTTTTAATTGTGTATTATTATATTGTTTTTAATGATAGGAGCCATTTGTTTGTTATGCTTTTAACTGCTGTTAGTTATAGTAGCTATATTTATATATTTGTGTATACTTTTAAATGTTTAAGTATCTGATTAACTTTAAGTGGTGAAACATCAGTTAATTAACTTCACATGATATTTAAACTATTTTTCTTCTGCATGCTATTTGTCTGATGAAGCGATACTGATAGTCGTGAAAGCGCTCACATTTTTTTTTGTGTTTATGCAATAAATGTTGTTGGTTCATGGAAGTTTTGGTGCAGCTTATTCTTCTTTTTGACTAGTCAGGATAAGTCACCCTCATATGCAGCCCACGGGATGCATGGAAAACCTATCCATTCGATATCAAGGTATGTGCAGCTTGGATAGTACAAGCTACAGGGACATTTCAGCCACTAATGATGATACAGTGGGAGTATCCAAGGCATCTGCCTAGGATATACTCCAGCAGTTCCTCACTGTCATGCTACCATACCTGTCATGCTACCATACCTGTCAAACTCTTAGTACAAGAAATCTGGATAAAGCTTAAAATAATGGGGAGACAATGGTCCAAAAATAAGGAGAGGCCTTATATATTGCACTTATAAACTTAGAAAGTTGCTAGGATGGTAGAATTTGTCTTTGCATGCATTTCCTGAAGGAAGTGAAGTCTGAAACACAAATGTCTGTCATTTTTTAGTGACTTTGGTGATCGGTGATTTACCAGAAAACCATACTTTTTATAAAGAACTGACCAAAAATATGAGGCAAAAATATAAATATTCTGCAAAAATCTGGACTGTTGAAAGGCATGCATGCTACAGCATGTTGTGGAGCATATGCTGTTTTAAAGTACCACACAGGAGAGAATCAGCACAATGTGGGTGTTTTATAACATAGTTTGTTTCCAGATTACACTGATGAACATAGACTATATCAACATTGCAATAAAAGCCAATCCTAGGGACAGAAAAGAAGGCGCAGATCCCTGCTATTTTAAACATAGGTTTAGCCTGCTGAAGGCCTGCTTCTGCTGCCTGGATGTATCTGAGGTGCCCTGCAGGGTGTTTATTGAAAAACATGTGAAGTAACTGGCTGCAAGGGAGGAGCCTATGAAGGAGAGGTGCCTGATGAGGAGTCTGTGGAGGAGACAGCTGCAAGGGAGGACTATGCTATTCAGAGTTGAGAGCAGTATGCTGTGCTATTGGCTAAGAGGCAGCATCAAGTTCCTAACTATGGGCCAGAATAAAATATTACACAGATCACTAAAAATGGTTTATGCAAACCTTCACCCAGGCTGCACTTTCCTGTGCATAGACTGGCAAGACTGAGCATGTGACAGAGGCTATCTATGTAACATGTACAGTTATTGTCATGGCACAAATAGGGAGGATCACAAAACCAAATGTCATCAGTGGACAACTGCGTCTGTGATGGTGTGTTTGAGCAATAACTT
>NC_056725.1:1612641358-1612688858 GCF_019279795.1 Protopterus annectens
CTCTCTCTTTTTCTATCACACACACATGTACACATTTGTATGTATTTACTTTTTTAAAAAAATATTATGTTTACTAAAAAGCTATCTTTAGCAAGTGTAAAAAATAGAAAGTTGTTTGCTTTTTTTCTCTCCAGTCTTCACAATAGCAGCAGGCTTGATTTTTAATAGGCACCACTTATACATTAACACCCAGTTGGAGAACTTCCTTTTGCCCATCCTGTAAATATGGTGTCAGTACTATGCTTTGCTTTGATACATTTACCTGAGGAATGATTTGGTTCTATAAAAAATGGTCTGCAAGTATTTTCTTAGCACACCATATTACATTAATAAACATCAGTTCATTTAATATTATTATAGTTTGTCTGTGGTACTTTAGTGGCTTGCTGCTCTGGATGTCTTATATAACTCTGTCAGGGACATTGTTATGAAGATAAGTGCAGGCAGGAGTAATCATTCTTCTTTGGAGAAATAGTTAAATTCTCTTTTCACTCAACTCTCTTTTTCTTGTATAATCAGTAAATGTCTATATTATTTTTATTTACTTTAGCACTGACACTGTTCACTATGAATGTAATTTCTTAACATCCTGCAGATGTGGATAAAATAATTTCACACCTAACTATTTAAATACTTCATTAGTAAAAGAAGTGTGAAATGTCAATGGTTTATCTGAAACAGTACAGATACAGAATGCATTTTTTGGCTGTACAGATACATTCATATGACAAATTGAACTATCAGAACATGAACGGATTAAAATAATGATCTAGCTCCAGCCAGCTCATTTGCACAATTTCAGCACAAATGAAAAAAGCTGGTTATCTAAGCTGAAATAGCAAACATTATTCTGTGTTTTAAGGAAACCAGGTCTCATATGCGAATGTCAGACATCTTTCACATCAATAGTATTTGAACACCTTCATTTTATTTTGTCATAAAACTTCAACATTGGTTTCATTTAACTGTTGTCAGGCTTAGCTTCTCTACCCTGAGTTGAGTTTCTTTAAGAAATGGCACTGTACATGCTTTTGATTGTACCATGTTGAAAAAAATATCTAATAGATACATGTCTGTCCTAAATGGTTCTTTTTATATCCTCTTTTTGGTAGCAAAGTATTCACTCTCCAGTCATCTTTAATTTAGAACCTATCCTTAATTTAGACCCTACCCAATATTATTCACAGCTGAATAGCTCTGGTAATATTGGTTGTATGAAATACTAAAGTTATTTTTAAAGTGCAGATCACTGGAATTTCCATTTTAAAATCAGCATGTTGCAACGTTTATCTCATTGGCTATTACACACTGAAGTCTGATAAATATGATTCATTCTTTAATGGGTGTATGGCATAAAATTTCCCCTTGAAACGTCATTGCTGTGTAAGTAACAGCAAACACCATAAAGGAATATGCCAGTATTGTTATGCAAGACCAAAATGTGAGGAAAAGCAGACTGGCCATTGCAGGCTTTCATTGGTGTCCCATCAGACTGTCGAGTTAAAATATTTAAGTAATTAGGCTGTGGAGTGCAGAGGAAGCCCCTAACCCCAACACCCAACTTTGCAAAAATATCGCACTGCATTTCTTGGATAGGTTTTTTTCAACAATGTGTACAGAAGACTGATAGTTATTGACAGCAGATGACATGCATGGTTTCAGTTTTGTGCTAATACAGGATTTTATCATTTTGCATTCAGTTTTACAGATTATGTATAGACTAAATTCACATATGAAACCCATAAGTTAAGTGAAGCTCAGAACATAACAGGAAGTTCATCTGGTTGGTTTAATCAATGTTAAAGTTGCAGATGAGGAAGAAGATTAATGTTTTGTGTTTTTCTCACTTTTCTTTTTTTCAATGTCCTCTTTTTTTACACTCTTTCCATTTTCTCCAAGTTTATATGACCTCAGAATTAGTACACACACACACACACACACACACACACACACACACACACACACACACACACACACACACATATATATGGGTCTACTTTTTCTTATCGAAAGATCATTCTTTCAAAAAGAAGAAGTACGGGCCCAATTAAGTGAAAGTGCAGTTAAACAAAAGTTCACTTTCACGACTACCGGTTTAATGAACTGGTAATATTACAAAAAAAAACACATTAAAGTAAATTTTGGTGGGGAGGGGCAAGCCACCCTGCACCCCCCATGTGGAAAACTGCACCCCCCACACCCCTGCTACTTTATATACACTAACGCCGAGATCGCACTACACTGGGGAAACAGGTATATTCCCGTATCCCCACTGTAGTGTGAAACAGTGCTAGTTGGGAAAGGGAACTTTCACTTAAATGAGCTTGTATATTTTACCCATATATATATATATATATATATATATATATATGTATATAGATATATAGATATATATAAAGTCTAATGCACTATGTAAGCATAATTTGAAATATCAGGGGTGACATTTTATTTTTATATCAGTGAACAAGTCCCTTATAACCCAAGTGGAGGACTATCTGAGTGTACAATTGAATAAAAATAACTCTTAAAGCAGATTAATTTACATGCTGTTGCACCCCCTCGGATGAATGACATGATGTGTATAAGTTGTGCTTTAAAATGCAAACAGCTAAATTGTAATTTCTGCAGTACTATTTCCACATGCAGTTTTGGGTTCATGGGGAAAGTAAAACCATGCTTGCTCATTTTTTGCCCTTACTTAAAAATTATATGGATATGTATTGCAAAACATTGTTTTTTGCCTGTAATATAATTTAAATAGCCTGTTTTAACAATATCTTAACCTGACTATTCACCTTACTTCTGACATTTCTGTTTTGTTAATTATATCTCCCCCTCTATCATTTTCACTAATTACTTCAATGACCATAAATCTAAAATTATGTGTGGAACCCATTTTGCTATAGAAATAAGAAGTCACTAAAAAGACACCTTTGTTATGCTAGTACAGAGAAGAAAGCAAAAGAAAAAGAAGAACATGCAGGAACAATACCATGTGGTAAGTGTAACCAATGTAAATGGATAGATCATAGTAATAAATCTGAACACCCTGATACAGGAATAGAGTTTACATTTAAAGTTACGGCCACTTGCAGTACTCAAAATATAGTATATTTAGCTATTTGTAACGTGTGTTCATCTTACTATATAGGTAAGATGAATAGGGAATTTAAAACAAGGATAAGAGAGCATTTACTAAGCATCAGGAACTTAGATAAAACTAATGCTTTGGCCAAACATGTGTTGAAAATGGGTTCCACACATAATTTTAGATTTATGGCCATTGAAGTAGTTAGTGAAAATGATAGTGGGGAGATATAATTAACAAAACAGAAATGTCAGAAGTAAGGTGGATAGTCAGGTTAAGAGGCAACAGAGGTAAGGGACTAATGACAGGATATCATTAAAGCCTATAATAAAGAACAGGTCTCTACATCAATGAGACCCAGTATGAATAGGAATTATGTTAGTAGTAGTATTAACCATATATGTTAAATCAAAGTTATGAAGTTTATAACAGAATGGTGCATATTTAGGATGAAATTGAAGTATGACATGGGAAACAGTTAAAGGATTCATTTTATTATTGTTATGTATGTATTTTATATTTTTTATATACTTGCATATGTGTTTTAAATTAGTAATGTTTGAATAGAAACAATGCAAGTGATTCAAGTAGAGATGAATATCTTTAAAATGAATGGGTAATTACTATTTATTTGGTATTACCAATTTAACTTGCCTTATAAATAAGTGGATAATACTGCTATTATAATTGTCTGATGAAGTGGGAGGTAGTCCCATGAAAGCTCTTAACTACTGAATTTTCGCAATAAAGCTGTGTTTTTATCCTACAAGACTTGCTTAAGGAGAACAATTTTTGCTCAAGGAGAACATTTTTCAAAGAATTATTTGGTATAGCAAGTTTCTGCTTGGTATATGTTCCCAGGACTTTTGTGTGCACATCAAATGATATATGCTAACTCTGAGTTTGATGAGTTTTTGGATTAAGAAAATATTCTCTTTCTCCTGGAGATCAGGTGTGGGGAGTTGGTAACAGAGTTTTGTGAGTTAGTTTAGGGAAATGCAGATGATCTTACACTAGCCTATAAGACAAACATGCCTTCCCTTATCATTATAGTGCCACTGGCTTTTACTCTTATCCTTCTGCTGCTAGTAACATAGGAATACTTATCCACACCATAACTTATAAGTACTGCACTCATTCCTAAATCCACCCCTTTCATATTCAGTTACATGAAGTTTCTCTGTTATTATGGAAAAAGTGTTAGTTTTACAAGTTTTGTTCTCTCCTCTTACCAAGGAATATACATATGTTCTATATGGAAAGAGTATATTTTTCTCCTGACTGAACATATGACAACATTTCTGCAACTAGTGTTTGGTAGTTCTGACTGACCTCCTCATTTACTGGTTATCTTTGTGATGTTGCCTTAGATTTAAAATTGTAAATATATGAGTATGTCATCAGAAGTGTAAAATCTAGAACTGTTTTTTTATGTTAATACATGGAATTATTTCTGGTTGTTATATTTAAAGTTTCCACCATAATGTAAATTAGATAATCATAGAACAGTATTTTCTGTGTATTCTTTTATTCTTTAGTGTTTTTCAAAAGGAAAAAACAGCTCAGAATTAAAATGAAAATCATTGAAATGATAAATAGTACTGTTCCGTACCAGGCTAAGTCCACAGAAATAAGTTTTAATGCAAAAATAAAAAAAATAAAGTAAGCGCTTTCATCAAAAATGAAAGACTTCATCGGACACTAGTTTTACCTCACAATATTCAGATAAATACTTGCTTACTCTCATCATGCAGCAAAGCCGACTTACATCTAATGAATATACAATTAAAAACCATTGTCAAATAAAGAAATATAAAAAATATTTTATCAAATGCAATATCAAAAACAGAATATACCTAATATTCATTTCCTTCATAATAAACCATATTGTCCATCTCCTACCTGCAATACCTGGCTGCCCAATAGTTCTTGTCTGTGTTGAAACAAAAAAATGAAGGACTGTTGGATATGAATTTACACTGATTACATTTGTTGCAAGAAAAAGACCCTTTCACTTTTATTTGAGATCATCTTTAATTTTCAATCAGTGCCCCACCCCCTCAGCTTTTCAAGTGAAGAGCATACAAAAAGTACTTCAGTATACTGTAATAAGCCCGCTACTACATTTCAATATTACAGTTACATCTATCCCCAGCTCTTCCACTAAAGAGCAAAAAAAAATATATATGGAAATTCCATATGGAAATTCTATCTACTGCCATAACAACCAGGTCCCAGATGAATGACACCCCCACACCTTTTATCTGTTGCACCAGTCATTCATGTCCCATTTCTATTCCCTGCCCCAAACTTTCTTTAACACATTTTATTAAAAACAAAATACTTTCTTCTGTTAATATATCTTGTCAGCTTTGAGTGCTACAGTGCTCATGTTTTAAACTGTGGCAAACTGCTTGACACAAATATAGCAAACATTTGCTATAGTTTATACCCTGCCTGCACAAAACACTACATCATTGATATTTTAGTAACAAATATATACATATGCTTTTTTAAGCTAACAAGTTGCTTGATATAAATGTAACAAACATGTAACAAGCAGGTGCTACAATTTATACCCTGCCTGCATGCAGCACTACAATGCTCAGATTTTTGTTAAATAATGATTTTTTTTTACTTTTAAACTGTAACAAGCTGCTAGCTACAGTGTATTAAACAGTTGCTACAGTTCAGACCACACACAGAGAGCTACAGTGCTGCAGCCCTCAGGTTTGATCAGAAATGGAATTCCAGATTTTCAAAGCTGGTATCAGATTGAAGAGAGATCAGGATTGGCTGATCCTGTCCACAACACTTTGTGCCAAGAGCAGCTGCCCCCATTCCCCCACCCTAGATAAGCTACCTCTGATGACATCCTTAATTGCTGGCATATTAAAGGTGTAGCTTAATGTCAAACCAGCATTAAACTTAAAAATATCTTCCTTTTTTTAACATTCTCTTAAAGAGTATTATTTAACAGGCTTATATAAATTCTTTGTGTTACTACATTTTTCAATGTCTTCTAAATGTTTATCAGCGTAATAACTCTGCTTAAATTTTACTTTCAAAAGCATTGATTCAATCTGAAAATGTATTTCCAAAGATGACAACCTACTTGTTCTTATCATCTGCCCCTTTACTATATTATTCTTTATTGGGAAGGATGCATATACTTAAAGTGTAAGACACTGATAATCAAAACTTCTTTCTTTGCCAAGAAGGTATAAATTCTTTCAGTTTGAATCATTTTGTTCAACTGAATATCTAGAAAAAATATGCTTGTTTTGTTGTAGCAAAAAGTAAACTTTAAAAAGCAGAAGTTCCACTCACATAATCCTTAAAATCAATAAGCATGTCAGGAGGTTCTGACCACACTATAAAGTGTAAATATTTTTCCAAAAATAGAAAATATAGAAATAAATAGAAAAGATCTTCCATAAATGAATAAATATTCCCAATGTGCCAGTACTATAGACACACTACTAGCCATTCCTTGAATCTATTGGAAATGTTCTTGTCCAAATATGAAATAATTATGTTTCAAAACAAGTTCAAGATGAAACCAAACAAGTTCAGGTTCCCTCTCCATGAGATAATTATGCTTTAACTAAATGTTCTTTAGATCAATCAAACCCTAAATATGTTAGAATAAATGTATACAGGCTGGAAATGTCAACTATCAACAAGTCATCAGCCTTAATTTCAACATCATGAAGTTTAACAATACAATCAGTGGAGTCTAAGACAAAAGAGTTAATATTTTTCATCATAGATTTCATTTGGTGCTCCACAAAAAGAGAAAGCACTTAGATCCCACCTAAGATACTATAGACCTCAAGTGGGGATTCTTTATATCTTTATGTGGTTTGGGAATACCACACATCACATCCAGTCTGGGCAAAGGGACATAAATAAATGTCTTTGATTTCTTAACTATCCACCTTTCCTCAAATAACCAACATCTATATGACTCAATATTTGTATAACCAACAATGGCAATTTCCTTATTGATTTTCTTATAAAAACTTTAATCACTTAACAAAACTCTTATTTTCTTTGTATACCATGGTATGATTTATTACCTCCTTCATCAGCTTTCATTATCCTAATAGAATCATTGCTAGATAGGATTTGCAGAGCATCTATCTCTTCCTTTGCCATGCTATAGAATCTTCTAATCTTCTATCACATGATTCTGTTTATACTTTCTTTATTTCTTTTTCACAAGATTATTCAAAACACTCCACAACATTATATAATGGGAGGGAAATAAGTACTGGGTTTTGTCAGACTACTGTTATTATTAACTATGTTAATATCACTATTCTTAAAATACAATGTCAATTTTCTTCAAAACTAAGTAAGTAAAATTAAAGCAAAATATTAATGTTACTCTTTTTGAAGCAATAAAACCAAACCCATGTTTTAGTAAATCAGTGTATCAAAACCAGTCAATGTTCTTTTAGACAAATTAAAAACTTTAAAACTCTCAGTACTTAGAGATGAGCATGATCTAATTGAAGCCATATCATCATGATGCTTTCTACATTACTTCTTAATAAATCCTTTTTTGAAATCACTTTGTTTTGTTTAAATTTAGAGATGTTTTATTTAATAGTTACCAAGCAGTCTTTGTCCAGTTCCTGTTGTAAAATTGAACACTGAAATACTATTAAAAGAAAAATGTTAGTGTTGTTCAAGCAGACAAGTAAATTTAAGAATTTTAAAAGGTTTATTTTTTATGAAATGTATGCCATTGAACCAGACATCAAAGGGGGGGGGGCTGAAAATGTGTTAACTGTGAAGGAATATGAATGGCAGGTTAGACTAGAATCATTGAGCCTGGTAGATCTTAATGATCACATCAGATTTAAATGTGTACTTAAAAATCAAAAATTAAGATGGAAATAATTACTAGGGATATTTTGTTTTTTATATTTAATTTAATAAAGTATTGTTTATATTTTTTATACTTTATTCAATAACGATTTTATGGAATTTGTTTGTAAATCATGTGGGTGAGCTGAACTGCGTATTCATTAGATTTAATCAGATGAATTTTTGGTTGGATAAAGTTTTGTTATTTCACATTATGAAACAAGTATTTATTTGTATGTCGTGAGATTAAACTAGTGCTTTGTAATAGAAGTTATTTTTGTGGACTTAACCTGGTATGGGATTTTGCTATCTATCATTTCATTATTTATGAACTATAGCATCTATGGACTACACTGCATCAAAGCCACTGTTGTCATTTTCTTCTTGTTGTCTTGGACTGTTACTGAGAGTTGGAAAAATCTTTATGACCAGAATTACTACTGTCCTTTTCTTCTGTTTGTCCTGGACTATTATTTGAACTTTGGTTCATAGGTTCATAGGTTCATACTAAGCTATCTGTCCTAGGGCATTTATAAGCCTAGCCAGAGTGTGTTTGGCTTTCGCCACCCATTTTAAATTAATTTTGCTATGCCCTTTTTCGAGGTTAGTATACTGTGCCTCTGTCTAACAGTGACACAGAAGTGATACCCGGGGTAAACCTATGATCTCCCATCCACTCATCAAGATTCCTCTTGAAGAGAGTCAATCAGGGACTCTGCCTAACCTGGACTGGGATTTTATTCGAGAGTGAAGTGGCAAAAAAAGTTACAACACCATGCTTGGATCACAGACAAAGACTTTATTTACATATTGACGCTTTAGTTGCCCACTATAAATAATTGGGAATAACATTTAGAAATGCAGGGTCCATTATGAATAATCATATCTTGTTTAATTGACAAAAGATTATTTGATTTCAAAACATCTAAAACCTTGAGACGTTGCTAGTAATATTGCAACTCTGAAATCACATTAACTCAGCAAAGAGGGAGAAAAGAAAACACTACACTGACATTCTTGCTCTTTGAGTCCAGTGTTCATGGTAGGATGTAAGACACCATTTAAATTCAATACTGCAAGTGTTGATAAGCTATCCAGTGATGAACAATAGAGCTCTTACAGATGCAGTTTTTCTGTCTTTTTAAAACATTTTGTTGTCCTTTTCTTGTAGAATTGCAGTACTATTTTGTATCTAAAAACAGATTGTTTAAAAGAAAAGAATTTTCATTTGCTCATTTGACAAAGATTATGGCTGATTTCTTATTTCAAAATTATTTTAACAATTCATGTCTACTTATTTGAAGAAAAAGGGTGGCCATTATTTATTGTCATATAACAGTATTTATCTATTAAAAGAATGATCAGTAAATGGGGTTTTGGTATCACATTTGTAGTCTATTTGCTGGCAGCGTATGATGAATGTAGGTAACTGGTACTGTCTTTGCAAAGGCACCAGTAGCCCCTCCTAGAAAATCCTATGAATATGTATTTGTGTAAAATAATGTTGGTAAGATTGCTTTAGAAGGCACTGGGCATAGACCAATGTGTGTGAAATCCTGGAAAGTCTGTTATTACAGTGATGTTCAGTACTGGTGGTGTAGCTATTATTTAGGTGATACAAATAGTGGTCACACTCAAGGCAGTACTGCACATTTACTGTAAAGCTCATAAGGTCAGGGTCCTTTTTCCATACATATATGAATGGCAGTGATGCAGATCCAGTCTCCCTAATCCCTGCCAGCTGCCACAATCTTTATTATGATTTATTTTATTAAAAACACATGAAAATATATTTTTTTCTGCAGTCAGTTGCTATTTTTTTCAACTTTATTACTTCTTTCTGAAGAATTTCAGCCACTTTATTTCTTCCAGTATTCTGGGAGTTTTAGCAAACCTGCAGTGTGTCTCCTCATTGGTCTGTCTAGTAAAACTGGATACAAATTGGAATTTCATGTTACACAGGCAGAACTTTTTTCATTCTCAACAGCAAAGCAAAAATGCATGCTACTTTCTTGCAAATTCATTTTATGTTTTTTTTTTCTTTCTTTCCCAAAACTAACCATCAGCTGCTTCTAAATCTTCACCAGTTTCACTGGGTCTATTGCTCTTATCTTATCTTCTCCATGCTTAACCTGACCCATGCCCAAGGACCAGTAAAGAGATTAAGGACACCGGTGCAGTATCTTACTCCTACAGGGATGTCAGCCCTAACCTCAAACCACCTCACAGCAGACCAGCAAACTCTTTAATCACCCCCTTTGGTGGTGCATGCTTGCAAACATGGCACTTCTCAGACTGCTGTTGCATACAACCTTGTCATCCCCTACCCCAGGATGAGTGAGTGGCCATTGGCCACTCTTTCTTATCCTCCCTGATTCCATCTCTCCAGCTCCCATGTAACTAGCTGAACTTGAGTCATCTGGGGTGCAGTAAGAGGTTTACCCTCTGTGGCATGGGACTTGGTAAAATCCATTTTACTTTTGTCTCTCTTCTTGCCCAAAACCTGTACTTACCTTACATCTATTTGTCAATAATTTACTTCAGTGCCTTCCATGGGGGGCACATGCACAATAGGCAAGTGGATGTTCTGACCATTTATGAAATATGCTTCTATTCAACTTTTATTTAGAAGAAATTGAAAAACCTGAAAATTACATTTTGATTCATTGCAACATTTTCTTAGCTGCAGAATACAATTTAAGTAGGATTTAGTAATGCATATTGGATTTCCTATGTATTTAAAATTTATAAGCAGAGTCTCGTTTTTAATATTAAACCATTATTTTTTACAGCTGGCTGGGTTGAGAATTTCTTTTTTTTTTTGTACTACTTGTATTAGTCATAATTTCTCCACTGTGATGTAAAAGATCTGACACTGTAATGTACATTCATTTATCAATCTGTTTTCACATTCTGTTTATTCCTGTTAGCCTACATTTATACACACCTCTCACATATTTTCTACTTAAAGTATCCTCTTTTGTTTTATTGGCTTCCATGCTGTTTCAGTGGCTTTACCACTATGGTTGTTAATACTCGTCAGACTAAGACATACCTGCGTTTGGAGAGGAGAATATGTCTGCAACTTGCATGAAAAGCAATATCCAGAGTCATCTGCTCAAATCTATATGATATCTAACAAACAGAATCCTTATAATTCATACTTCTAAACCTGCAGACATTGAAAATAGGAAGAGTAGCCCTTGCAAAGTAGGAAAATGTGGCCAAAAGTGTAATTAGCATACAATTTATATACCAAATAGCACGTAACTCTTCTCATTTTCTTTAGTAATAAAAGATACCTCTCCGAAATTCATTTAAGATGCAGACTGACAAAATGGTGGGACAAAATAGAAGCACATGATCAAAGAGACAGTTTAAAATCTGTAGACTTTAGTGAACTGCATGTCAAAATTATACCACACACACAGTCATTTATTTCTACTTCAGGAAAAGGGAGATGTCTGATATATGTCCTCTTTCATTAAAGTATTGCTACTGCTAATACGTTGGTCATGTAGTAGGGTTTAATAAGTACTAGACAGCTTCAAAAATAATAGGATGATAGGAATTCAGAAAAATGTATGAAGGGCTATATCAAGCTTGAAAACAGGGATATCCCACCAGAAACAGTGACATCTTGTGCAAGGGTAAATCAGGTCTAAAAAAATAATTTTTTTTTTCAAAATAGGGAGAGTTGAGAGGTCTGATTAACAGGTCAAATATTACATATTGAAGGGAATATTCTGCATATGTGCCAGCTTGATTGTATTAACTGAACTGTTATTATTAATATACAGTCATACCTCAGCATGCATTCTTTACACAAGTTACTCTTGATTACTGCTGTATATCCTGCCTGTGATAGAGAATTCGGAGAAACGCAGAACAGCTGTGCCATTAACATGTACCATCTGAAGTAGCCTGCCACAGGTAAAGATGGACCAGTGCAGAGAAGGGAGAATACAGAATGATCTTACTCCAGAACCATTTTTGATTTCAGTACATGACCTTTGTTATTATATTGCAGGATTGCTTAGTGCCTGCAATTAAGATATTTCTAACTCTCTGGTTGTAGTGTACTGTGTGTAACTCAGAAGTTATGATGTATCCAAATAATCATCTGTCATAATATGAACAATTGTGACACCAACATTTTGCATCTAAACCTTACATTTTCTTTTGTCACATGTAACTATATAAGATTCATGACTGTAGCTGTACATATAGTACCCATCATATCTGATTCTTTTATAGACTAACCCATCTGCACTATGTGGTTAGGGGATTTGCTTACAGTTATGCAATCTGCAAGAAGTAACTGAAGATAGCAAAACCAAAACCTCAGTATAAGCCTGTAAGCAGTCAATGGTCTTAACTTTCAAGGGAAAGAAATTCCAAATATGACCAAAACTTAGCATGGTTATCACTTTTTTAATATATTAATTTATTTTAATTGATTAATTGATTTTAGTATATATTTTATGTGTTTTAATAGTGACATTGCTTCCTTAGAAGGCTTTATAGCTGAAATGCTAGAACTGTGTGTTATGAGTTTACATCATTAAACTTATTGGTTTTTTTGGTTCTATTTGGAATCTTTTTCTTTTGGTTATTTTACATACATTTTAAGGGAAATTGTTACTTCACTAAGATATGGATGTTTCTGGAAGATCTGAAAGTGAGAGAGAGAAAAAGAAAGTGTATTATAAAATGTTATTAACTGAGTCAATTTAGGATTCTTTTTTGTATTGGTATGCTGAAGACATATTAATGTTTCTGTGTTTCTTTTATTTTCAGGTAGGCTCCTTCTTCATGATTAATCTCTGCCTGGTTGTAATAGCAACTCAGTTTTCTGAGACAAAGCAGCGGGAACATCAGCTGATGCAGGAACAAAGGGCACGTTATCTATCTTCAAGCACAGTGGCTAGTTTTGCAGAACCTGGAGACTGCTATGAGGAGATTTTCCAGTATGTCTGTCACATCCTTCGTAAAGCTAAGAGACGCACTGTGAGTTTCTATACAGGCCTACAGACCCGAAGCCAGAAACATCATCGCTGGGGTAGCTTGAAGGTTGGAGTAAATGGAAGAGAGAAAGGCCACTCCTGTAAGACTAATTTTGTTACATTATTCCAGTTGTAGCATATAACATGCTGAACAATAGTCAAAAAATTTTAATTGAATGGTTGGATCTGATAAAAAGAAGTCCAGCTTTGATAGTCCTTAGGATAGTCCTTAGGATTTACACTAAAGACATTAAGACCAAATTAAAGCACTACCTGTCAACAGTTCTTTCATGTGGAGAATGATGTTTGGTAATGACAGAAATGGTTGCAAACTGATAGTCAGTATTTCAATAAATATGGTTGTCTTTTAGTGCATGAATACATCTTTTTTGTTTGTTTTCTTTTTCTCTGAGTTCCTATCTTTTTTTTTGTTTGTTTTCTTTTTCTCTGAGTTCCTATCTGATCATTAAATCTGATCCCCAGACACTCAACTGAGTATTTTTACCATGGGCTGAGAGCCCTGTAGTTCACTCATTCTCCTCAGGATGGCAGTGTTGCATTCATTTGCACAGGGGATTAGATCCTTTATTCTGTGGCCCTGATGTTCTAGTAAGATATGGGACTAGATGCTCAAAGGAGTGCATGCAGGGAGTTTAGCAAACAGTCTCACTAATTTTCTTGAGTGAGATAACCCTCAGAAGGTCTTTTCTCCCTTAAGCAAGTCCCTCTTTCTTTTCTATGATCACCACCTGGGGTTGCAATATGGATTGTGTATCCTATGCATGTGCACTAAACCCTCTCTCTGGAAACAAGTGATCAGACACTGCCTTTTCACTTGCTTCCTCCTTCCCCTACCAACCCCTCCATTACCCAAGCCACTGATCAAAGCTGGGTCATTTTGGCCATAGGGGCTTTCTCACTATATGGCAAGTAGCTGACTGAGCTCCTTTTGCTTTTGATATTTCCTCTGTATTTCTCCCCTCCTTTTCACAATCAATTTTCCCCAATCTTCATGTACTTTAAAACATTCTTTTTCTTTATGTTACTGTGCTAAGGCTCATTACTTCCTTTCTTGTGACATTTTACCTCTTGGCAGTGCAGATTAGAGTCAAGCCATCAGAGTATTGAACTAAAGTAGCATCTGTTGTAGCAGTATAGAGGTTTTTATGAATATGTTAAAAAACAATGGGCCTAGTACACATTCCATGTGGGACACCAGTAGTTACTGTCTAGAAGGTGGATAAATCATTTTTCCATTTCACTGCTTCTGCTCATTTGAGAGGTAGCTATGGAACGATTGCAGTGAAGAATTAGTGAGCCCTAATGATGAGAGTTTATGTAAGAGCTTCTTGCTGGAGATGATACCAAAGGCTTTTGATTGGTCCAGGAAGATGATGAACACCAGGCTTCTAGAATTTCTGTGGGTAATGACAGTATTAATTCAGCAAAGCAGTAGTTTTCCTGAGAAGAAGACAAAAGCTCTGTTGGGTTGAGGACAGAAGCTGGATATGTATTAGATAGCTGAGAAGTTGTGTATGAACAAATTTTTCTAATATTTTTGATAGGGATGATAAAATGGCAGTTGGCCTGAAATATCTGTATTGATTTCACCTTTGTGCAGTAGAATAATGAAGGATTTTTCCATAGCGAGAAAGGCTTTATTTTCAGATATGGATAGTTGTATCAGGGCTGAGCCTTGATATGCAATAGCCTCGGCTGTTATTTTGAAATAGTCACCTCGTAGATTGTCAGGTACAGTTGTAGTAGGCTTTAATATTTTGAGGTATTTTTGATTGTATCTATGTAAACTGCTTGGAAGGAGAAATACTGAAAGACATTATTTGCTTGAGTAAGGACATTAGAAGCTTGATTTGTCATCTAGTTGATTAATGGCACTACTGTCTGCAGAAAGTGCTTATTGAATTGGTTGCTATGGTATCACTGTGCCTCTGTGTGTTTGGTGTTGGCTGTGCAGCTTAATAGTTTATTGTTTGAGGCCCACAACACTTTTGGATTATTAGTGTATGTGTGTTTTGATTGGATTAGTAATAGGTTTTCTTAATTTTGCTGATAAGCTGTTCTGTTAGATTTCCTAGTTGTTTATGAAGTAGGATCATTTTTATTTTTTGTCCAGACTTTTCAGACTTTGTCTATTTGTTTCCTGAGTTGTGTGCTTATTAAGAACAGCACTGAGGCAAGGTCAGCTTTGGCTTCTTTTACATTCTTCAGGGAGCTAGTGTGCTTACAATACATAATTTCTTCGACTTCAGAGGCAGCATTGTCTATGAAGAGAGATTGCATTCCCTCCCAGTTATAAAAATGAAATGCATTAACAAAAATGTCTGTGTGAAAATTAGTAGGTTTGCTTACCAGGCTGTAAGGATGCGTTTGGTGTTGTTGCTTTGGCGTCTTATGGTAGAGATTGGTAAGTAATCACTTAGGCTGTTTGACAGAGTTCCATGGGATGACATTTTATTTAGAGAGACTGTTAGGATCTAGTTGAGTTTTTTTTAAATGGGAAGCATGACTGAGAAGAGAAGTTGAGGTGGTCATAACAGGGTCAGATCGTGGTGAAACATGAGTATCCTCTCTTTGGAAGGTACATCATTTTAATATGGTAGAAGAGTAAGAGGGGGAGTTTCAGATATCATTGGGGACAGCATTTCAAACGTAATCAACAGCACAACTAAATGCTGTGTTTTCCATGCAGTTGCTAAATCAGATATGTCCACTAGGCTCTTGAAGGTTCATAACACCTGAGACATGATGGACAATTGTATAGTGACATTTAGGCACTGGTAACATGCAAGAATTCGAGCCTTTGAGAAAACCCAGGGTAGTCATGTGTAGTCAAGGTGATGTTGTAATGTCCCAGCCACAGCAAATCATCTATCTTGGTAGCAGAGAGTGAAGAGACATCTGAGCTCATGTTAGGAAACTTGGTTAGAACAGTAGCGCCATGCATGATGACTGGCAGTAAGTAAATGGTTCCTACTAATCAGTTTGACTACAATATACATCTTAAGCTTATTCATATTAATAAAATCAGATACAATGTGATACAGAGGTACAATATTTATAGGAAACAAGTGGGGATGTGCCTACTCAAATATCTGTTTTTTTTCTTTCTTGCATTGGTTCTTGGGTTCATTGAAATTTATTTTTTTATGTCATGAAAATCTTAATCTGTGCTATAAAAATAGAAAGTTAATGGCTATATTATTGCATTAAGGTACTGTTCAGCAGCAGCAACAGTCAGTATGTCTTTGTTTACTGTCAAAAATGTCATTTCATTAAAGGATTGCAGAACGTTTCCATGAGGAATGCAACTGCTAATATGCTACATTTGGAAGATCATTTATTCATCATGCAGTAAGCAGAGATTGACGGTGAATGATGCTCTGCATGTAAGGTGTAAAGTAGGCATATTATGTCTAAAAATGATATACCCTTTTCGGTAATGAAACAAAGCAAACTCTTATTTTTTCCTACTTCAGTAAATTAGGTATCCCCACAATTGCTTGTTCCTCATCTTTTTGCTTGTCCAGTAACTTCTACTACCTGACAGAAACATGTTAGTTTTCTTTTTTTAATTAATTAATTAATTGCAAAATGTATTTATACATGCCTAACGAAACAAAAATAGTAGCCACTGTGATTGGTATTGTGCAGAGCATGCAGTGCTATTCATATTTACTAATCTCAAATGATTGAAGCTTCATATCCCATCTTGTAAAACAAAAGATGTTGTTGAAACTAGAAGACATTTTTGTCTGCTGGTGAAGAATTGCTTTCACAGTACAAAATGGAAAATCATGACCCTCATTTTTCATTCACAGCAAACATATTTTTTCTGGCTACGAGGGCATTTTTCGTTTGGCAAGACAGGAAAGCTTAATGGTCTTTAGCATTTTTTTTCATGAGTCTATTTCCTGAAGCTTTATCTGGATGAAACACGCTGGTTCCAACTTCAAATTAATGAACTTAAAAACAAAATATTCTTTTCAGAGGTGAACCAAAGCTACTCCCCCCTAATTGGGGAAATTTTGCTTACCACACCCCTTATTTATATGCATTAGTTCTATGGTCACACATCGGTGGAGAAAAGAGAAAAATCATGCACAAATGGAAACGCTGCAGTAAACGAAATTACACTGTTGTCTTTTTCAAACTTTCCTTCAATCTCATCTACTATTGCCTCTGATCACTAACATTATTGTTAGAACAAGCAAAAACTTGTATAAACACTTTATGAATTGTACTTTTAATTATATTATCTGTATTACTTTTGACATTATCTATATTTTAACATTTGTGTTTTTAAATGTATACTCCCTGATTATGTATTTGTATTTTAAGTTGTATATTTATGCTTTTCTATACTGTATATTCCATACTTTACTTATGCTATATTCTGTTAACTGCTTTTGGAGCTTTTGTCCCCAGGCATCTACTGAAAATTGCCTCCGCTTGGCCCAGGGGACTTCCTCGGTCATCAAACTGGAAATAAATAATAAATAAATAACTAATAGAAACTATACTGACAGTGACTTGTGAGTTCCTACAGATTTAGAGGTTTATAGGATTTTT
Source organism: Protopterus annectens (assembly GCF_019279795.1). Taxonomy (NCBI): domain Eukaryota; kingdom Metazoa; phylum Chordata; order Ceratodontiformes; family Protopteridae; genus Protopterus; species Protopterus annectens. The sequence continues at coordinate 1,612,658,921 of NC_056725.1, forward strand.
CTAAGGTTATGGCCATTGCAGGCCATAGAACCTCTTCAACATCACCCAGTACTGGTGTGATGGGAGACTAACATTGTTCCCCATTAAGCAGACTTTCTTCACATATCAATGTTCTGTGAAGAGCAGCGATTGTGGAGGTCAACTGGAGCTAAAGCTCCTGTGTGCAAGCCAAAAAACAAGTGATATTTTGACTCCCTTATCCATCCAGGAAATAATAAAATGAATGTATTTACTGCAGTTAATGTATAGCTATTTAAATCAGTTTTGAGTAGGCTATGCCATTTATCTGCATCTTCATTGTTTTTCTCTGAGTGTGAAGCTGCAGCTAGTACTTAAACCAATGTTAGTTTGTGCTAATCTACAAGAGGTATTTGTGCTTTTAAGTGAATTCATTGGTACTGCTGCATTTATTTGCTCTGCTTTTAGTCAATGCTTTTAAACTCAGAGCAAACAGCTGTGTGAGTCATCTAGAAACATGGTGTTGTTAAACCTGGTAAGAATGAAACTGATTGTAGTAGTTATAGAAAGATAATCACCACCATAACTCTCAACCTCTTAGAGCAAGACATATGGGTAAAGTCATAAATAATGGGGGGGGAGGGGCAAAGGCCCCAAAAAATAGGGACAATGTTAAATATTGCTCCTATAAACTTAGAAAACTGATAGAATAACAGGTTATGCATCAGCACAAATGTCTGAGGGTAGGAAATAATGAAACTCAGATGTCTGTCATTATTTTCTAACTTCAGTCCTCAGTGATTTGTCAGAAAACTAAAACTTGTATGAGGAACAGACTAAACATATCAGGCAGAAATCTGGACATTCTGCCAAAATCTGGACAGTTGAGAGATATGACTGTTTAGAGCTTCAGCTGTTGGATCTTTCATTTTCCCCTGTTAATTTATATGTACAAGCAGTCAGGCAGTGTTGTCTTATTGTAAGATACTGGAAGATGAAGCTTCTGTACACAAAGCTGTACAACTAAGTCACTGTTAATGCAGTCGCCTGACTGAATTATTAACGGCTGCTGTTTCCCCTGTGCTAAATCTACCTGTTTTCCCCTCCATTTTAACTACATGCAACCTAATTATTGTTACAGCAAAGAATTGGTCAGTTGTAAGTTCATTCTAAGAGAGAGTAGTGGTTATTCTGTAGAGAAGATAAGCTGATGTTGTTTCTAGGAATCTAGCATTATTGTCTAACGACAAAAGCTGTTTTTTGTGTTTTTTGGAGTTCCTAGCTCAGCTATGTTGTTCTGAGCTGTGCTTTATGCAGCATTGTACACCATGCAAACCTGTACTGTAGACACAGGCACTTCAGTTGAAGTGTTACTCATAGCAAGACTAGAGTCATGGACAGCAGCGGACTATGCTAAGGTGCTGCCCCTCACTTCAAGACAATATTAAACTGCTTTAGCTCTTTCTTAGTTTGAACCCTACCAATATGTATTTATTATACTGCAAATGTTCATTGTAGTAATAGTTATCATACAGCACTCATAAGAATTTATTCAAGCAAGTCAAAACTGTACAAGTAAGTATTATGTGCTATGTTTTGTACTACCATTTCATATAAATATCAAAGTATTTCAAGTCTTCAAATGTACTAACCACCTATAATTCTGTAATGAAGCCTCAAAATTCATGTATAACTGTAACCCCTAAAATGTTGAAATGGTTTCTAGTTATAAAAATAAATTCTACTCTCAAGTAGATCAATTCATTAATCTGACAGGCTCTACCAGAACTAAAGAAAATTGGAAGAGCAAAGAAGTCTGGTTGTCGATAAGCATAAACAAACAATACAGTAAACAAAAAATATTTGCAAAATTTACAACAAAACTAAGTCAACATCAAAAAATTATCAGATGTTCTGAGAAATACCATCAGAAAACAAAAGCTTACCATGAACTTCGACTAGCATCTCAAGCTAAGGATTATTATTGATCCTTCTTTACTTATGACAGGAAATTAAGAAATAACACCCTCCATTGCTCTGAACTTAATGCTACCAGCTATTAGGAATCAGTAGATGTCACATATATGTTAGATAGCAAAGTGAGTACACATTTCCTGGCTTAGATAGCTCTCTCCATAATGGTGGAAACTTAAATGGGCTCTCAAACCTCAGGCCTATAGCCATACCGTCTCTATTCTCAAAATTTCTGGAGAAGCGTATGCAGTCTCAACTCCTCAGCTTTCTCACTGACAATGGCCTCCTTCCCCTACACAGCATGGTTTTGGTCCTTTTCATAGTACATGCACAGCTGTCCTTAGTTTTAGAATATCTGTTAACCAATATCGGAACTCTAAGAGCTTAGTCTCAACACTTATCCTAGATTTAACCAAAGCATTCAACATGGTCTACCACAAGAAATTTCTTCAAAAACTAGCTTGCCTAGGTATACATGAAACGTCCCTATTTTGGTTCTCTAGCTATACCTTAAATAGGCAACAGACAGTAAAATAGCAAAATGACATCTCATCTTTCCTGACCATTACAGTGGGTGTCTGTCAAGTATCCATTTTTAGTCCCCTGTTTTTCAATGTATTCATTAATGATCTGTGCATGACTTACAAACAAGCCACTATCATACAGTACACAAATAATTCAACAATAAAAGCATGGATAAGTTAAAACAACTCACCCATGAGTCTTTTTGCACCATGGAATCCTGGCTGTCTGAAACACAGGTGTTCTTTAACCCTTACAAAAACAAAACTGATCTTGTTTAGCTTAAACATTCAAATGACTGCAAAAATAACTTCAAAATAATTTTTTCTAACAATACCAACATAGAACAAATAAATTAAACAAGGATTCTAGTTGTCATTCATGATGAAAACTTAAAATTTGATTATCACATAAAAAAGCAGTAGAAAACACCCACCAAAAGCTAGGTGCACTGTATATAGTCAAATGATACCTCACAGATAATGCTAGGAAGAAGTATTGCTCAATCCATTGTTATTAATCACTAGTTTAAGCTACTCCAGTCTTGATTAATCTATCATCCAACAGTGCTTTAATTAAGTGGTGAAAAGTGCCTCCAGTCATCATTATCTTATGCATGACTGTCTGGCCTTAAAAAATACTTCACTGGTTAGAGTTTAGGCATTATTTTACATTTTCCCAACTAATTACTTCCCATAAATTAATTTATTATCCAAACGAATGCCCTAGTTTGAAAAATATTATCCAACTTTATAATCCAAGTATACAGCTGAGATCTGCTGACAAAATGTTACTAATGACTATAAAACTTAACAACTGAACTGGTGAGTCTTTGTACACTTCTTTCTTGGCTAAAATTTGGAATTCCCTTCCTCTCACTCTAAGAAACAAAGCAAACATTAACTCTTTTAAAATGCAAACAAGAGAATACCTAAAAGATATCACAACTCCTGAATAATACATTTCCTGCCCCTTACATTCTCCCGTTCTTTCCAAACACTATACTCTTAGTTATTGGTGCAGACTCTCTTGCTTGCCTTCTACTTCTCCATCATCTTCCATCCACCAATACTAAAACATTCTTTCTCACCTCTAAATACTAATCCTTAATTTTCCTCCTTTGTCTCCTTCTGCCACGTTCATTTCAGATATGTTCCATACCTTTTCTCTCCTTCTGCCACGTTCATTTCAGATATGTTCCATACCTTTTCTATCCTTCTGCCACGTTCATTTCAGATATGTTCCATACCTTTTCTCTCCTTCTGCCACATTCATTTCAGATATGTTCCATACCTTTTCTCTCCTTCTGCCATGTTCATTTCAGATATGTTCCATACCTTTTCTCTCCTTCTGCCATGTTCATTTCAGATATGTTCCATACCTTTTCTCTCCTTCTGCCACATTCATTTCAGATATGTTCCATACCTTTTCTCTCCTTCTGCCATGTTCATTTCAGATATGTTCCATACCTTTTCTCTCCTTCTGCCATGTTCATTTCAGATATGTTCCATACCTTTTCTCTCCTTCTGTCATGTTCATTTCAGATATGTTCCATAGCTCTTTAGATGCTGCTGCTAATAATTAATGATACTCTGTTTAAATGCATATTTGTTGATTACCTGTATATGTCTGTCAATCAGTAGTCTACCTGTGTTTACTATGTTTATTTATTTATTTATTGACATTTGTTGACCAGGAAAGTCCACTGGGCCATTGATCCATTTTCAGTGGAAGCCCGGGGAGAAAAGCTCCACGGTAGTGCGTTCAGGAAAAGAAAAAAAAAAACATTTGTACATTATATACCATTGTGGTAGTACATTCAACATAGAACATTTAAATAAACATGTGTACATTATTTATTTATTTTTTTTTTTATTTATTTTATATTTGTTGACCGGGAGAATCCGACTGGATATATGTCCATTTTCAGCGGAGGCCCGGGGAGAAAAGCTCCACATTTACAGTAAATTACATACAAGTTACATAGATACATATTAATACATTATTGTAGTAACAAACAAAGTTAGAGAAAAAGGGCATATCATATATGTAATTAATAGGAAAAAATTTATCTGCTGGATAGCATTCATAGACAAGACATCATTGTGAAACAGATAGACACGGACAACAGCGTAATTATACTTATACTAGGTAGTCATCATTTCAAAGGTGTGAGAAGAGTGTTAGGTAGAATAGAGAAGAAAGAAAAAATCTTAAGGGGGTGAGAGAGAAGGTCACGGAGAGTACAAAAGAAGGAAATTGCTTGATAGAGGAGAAAAAGAAGTAAGCTTATAGGAAGAAGTTAATCTGGATATAAGCATTGGCAAAGCTAGTGAGACTGGAAATGGTGGGTTAGACTTTTTTTGAAGTGGGGTAGGGAGGTAATGGTGGTAATACTGGGAGGGAGGGAGTTCCATATCTTACCAATGGAATTGGCAAATAGAGCATCGCCTCCAGAGTTACAGGATTTGACTGTTTGAATAAGTGTCCTGCACGAGGACCGAAGGCTATTTAGATTGATGTATGGTATGATTAAATTCTCCAGTGCTGGAGACTTTTCAGGGTGTTTGAGTATTTTGAATGCCTCAATGAGTTGGTTCTGCTGGAGAAGGTTTGGGAGTTCTAACCAGCCGAGGTATTTTAGGTTAATACAATGATGGGTTCTGTATGGTTTACCAGTTGCAAATCTGGCTATATGATTGTAGGAGCATGATAGTTTATTTAGGTCAGATTTATTAAGGTTGGTAAACATTGGGGAGGCGTATAGAAGGGTAGAGAGTAAATGCGAGCGAGCAATGGTTACTTTTGCAATTGGTGTTAGAAAGGATTTGATTCTATATAGTGACCCCAGTTTCTTGTTAACGGTCTTAATAGTTTGATTAATGTGGATGTCGAATTTGAGTTTATTATCAATGGTCACCCCTAATAGTTTTGTGTGGGAGTCTGGGGAGATAATTGTCCCATTATTGGATTGTATGGTAAAGGAAGTGTTAGAGAGTTTTTGGGTTGGATGGAAGAGTAATAATTTGGTTTTCTTTGGATTCAGTATTAGCTGCCGTCCAGATAGCCACTTTTCTATTGCTGTAAAACAGCTTTGGGTTTTAGATAGTAGTTTGTCAAGAGATTTGTCAGAACATACTAATGTCGAATCGTCAGCATATTGAATACAGGTGGCCTCAGGGATGGCTTTTTGGAGGTCATTAATAAAGACTGAAAAGAGAAGTGGTCCCAGTATGGACCCCTGAGGAACTCCAATGGTGTTTGGAAGGAGGTTGGAGAGCTTATTTTGCCAAAGTACTGCTTGCTTCCTACCAGAGAGATAGGCCTGAAACCAATCTAATGTTAGGTTATCCAGGTGGAGATTTCTTAGGGTATCATGAAGTAGTCGGTGGTTAACCATATCAAAGGCCTTTGATAGGTCCAGAAAGAGTGCTGAAGATATTTTTTTGTTATTCCGGTTATGGTTTATTATGTCCGTAAAAGAGGGGAGGGCCATAGTAGTGCTGTGATTGGGTCTAAAGCCATGTTGTGAGTTGGTCAGGAGTTTGTTCTGGGTAAGATAGTGTAGGAGTTGTTTGTGTAGACATTTTTCCATGATTTTGGCCAGTGGTGACATTATGGCTATAGGCCGGTAGTTTGATAATTCTGTGGAAGAGCCACCTTTATGGAGTGGGATTACGTATGATATTTTCCATATTGAGGGAATTGTAGATTCTGAAATGGTACGATTAATAAGTATAGAGATGGGGTAAGCTATGTCATCTGCAGCTAGTTGTAAGTATTCAGCTGGCAGAAGGTCTGCAGAGAGGGTGGTTGGTTTAAGCTTTTGAAGTAAGGATTGAATGATGGAAGTAGAGACTGGTTGTAGGTGGAAAGTGTGAAGAGTTTTTTGAGTGAGTTCTGTAACAGTGGAGGCTGTGGTGGATAGTTGGTTAGCTAAGGCTTGGATAGTATCTGTAAAGAAAGTGTTAAAGGTATTGGCTACTTCTTCGGGGTTTTTATCTGATATTATTTCTGGGGTAGGAGTGGAGGATTTCCCAGGATGGAGAAGGTTATTTAAACCTGCCCAAAATTTTTGAGGGTTGTTTTGGTGTTTATTTTGTAGTTGGCAGTAGTAGTTTCTTTTGTCCATTAATATGGCTGTTTTTGTCATATTTCTTTGCTGCTGGAATTTAATGCGGTCTAGGGGTGATTTGGTTGTACGCCATTTTTCCCAGGATTTGTTTCTGAGTTTTATTTTAGATTTGGAGTCTTTTGTAAGCCAAGGTGTAATATTTGTTTTAGTTTTGATTAGTCTTTTTGGGCATGAGTATCAAGTATGGTTAGGAAAGTGGTATTAAACTTAGAAACTGCCTCTTCTAGGGGGAGATACTTAAGAGTTGCCCAGTTACAGGATCTAAGTTCCATTTTAAACTTTGAGAGGTCAAAATGTTTCTTGTTTCGAATTGACTTATACGTGGGAGGTGTAGGACTACCTGTTTTATTTTTCCTTATGTATGTTATAAGGTGATCGCTGAGCTCATTTGGGAGGGTCCCAGACATATACATATGGGGTTGGCTGTTTATAAGGATCCAGTCTAGGATACTCTCTTTTTGGTTAGAGTTCCCAACTCTGGTAGCAGAAGTGATGGTCTGAGAGAACCCATGAAGGTTTATATGGGTGGGGTTAGTCTCTGAGGAGCATAGGTTCCAGTCAATGTTGACATCTCCCAGGATTATAGATTCCTGGGGGTAGTTATTGGATAGCCAGTTTAGGATGCTCTCCAATGTTTCAGAGTTTTTCCCAGGGGGGATGTACATTACAATTAGATTAATACTTTTTTTCTATTTAGCTGTAGTTTTAGAGCAAGTATCTCAGCATTAGAGATTTGGGGTGGTTGAGTGGGGTTAAAAACGACATTTAGATTGCTTTTGTAGAGCACTGCAATACCACCACCCTTTTTTTTTATGCGGTCAGCTCTATGTATATTGTAGCCCGGTGGTATAATCTCATTGTCATTGGTCCCTGGTTTTAGCCAAGTTTCTGTTAAACACATAATATCTGGGAGGTAGGTAGCTAATAGAGCATGTAGATTGTGTATCTTATTGTTGATGCTTCTAATATTTAAGTGGCAGATTTGGAGGGAGTTAGTATATCTTGGAAAAGGTGGTGGGCTATTAGAGTTGGTTTTTGCTGTGGGGCCAGGATTCGGGTGGACATCTCCATCTTTAGTGATGTTTTTTTTGAGATATTCCATTAGCCTCATAAGTTTCTGAAGGAATTTCTGACCATGTTTAGATTTGGGGCGTGTTTGGTTTGGTTTATAAGGGCAGTAGTATTTAGAATTAGCAGTTTTACTGTGTAGTTGTTGGGTTATGTGATTGATACTACGAGGGGTAGGGGAGCTTTAGTTTGATATCTGGGGTAATGGAAACCTGAGTAGGGCTGATCTTCATATTTGGTTATTAGGTAGAGTATGGTAATTACTGGTAGTAAAAAGGATATAGTTTTTAGTGTTGCCCTTCTTTTTACCTGTAGGGCGGATTTTGTTATCTTTGAGTTGGGGTGCATTGCTATAGGAGGAATGTAGGAGCCTTTGCCTTTTAACGTTTGAAGGGGTGGGAGGTTTTGGTGTTTGAAAGGGGGTGGGGGGTAACAGTGAAGTGAATTTGGTTGGCTAAGGAAGAAAGAGGGGTGTGGCTACCTAGCTATAAATGTAGGACTACTGGGGGCGGGTGAGATTTGGGGGCAGGGCGGGGCGCGGAGCGAGCCCGAGCGCAGCGAGGGCGAGCGGAGCGGGGTTTCTCCAGTTCCAAATTGACTAGGGGCAAGTGGAAACAGGCAAGTAGAATTTTAATACAGCAAGTAACCCAAAAAACAATATACACTAACTGTGTTTTATGAGCTCTTTTGTTTCCAGAATCTTTGGGAGATGTAGTATTTAGTTCAATTTTTATGGATTTTACTGCCGTTTCTTTGAACCCAGTACACCAGCGGTTCTACATATATATTAGTACTTATTTTTTGAGATAGACTTTTGGTAAGTGATTAACCTTGTTTTTTTTCACAATTGAAGGCACCAAGAGATGAAAGCTTGGCTGTGGGTACTGTTCAGATTTAGCGACCCTCAGGATAGGTAGAATATAGCCAGCGGGGAGAGTAGTAAGGGTAGTGCCTGTAAGGAAAATGCAGATACATAGACAGCGTTTACATCATTCCTTTTACATATGTAGTTCAATTGGCAAGTAGTATGCAATGAAAATCATACTTATTGGGTATAGTTCAATGTTTAAAACAACACAGCTTTAGCAACACTCTAGTACGTTATCTATAAGTTGAAATCTAAGTATAGTCATTCAGCCACACATTATGTACCTTTGTGGTAGCACATTCAGCATAGAACATTTAAAATGGAACATATTTATATTTCCTTATTCGGAAAAAAAATTCTCAGTAGGTTTGGAAGCAAGAAAGAGAGTAGAGTCAAGCAGTAATGGGCAGAGGTATGTAATCTGGTGATAAGTGAGTGTCACTTAGGATAGTTTAGCATGAGATAGGTAGAAGGAGAGAAAGGTCAGGCAGTAAAGGGCAGAAGAATATAATGAGGTAAATTGTGAGTGTCACTTCGGATAGTTTAGTATGGGGTAGGGAGGCTAAGGTGGTCTGATTGTTGTGCAGTGACAGGAAACATTTTCCTGGTAATGTAGCTTGAGTGATCATTTAAAGAGTGTTGAAGATTCCATTAGATTTATATGGGAGGGTAATGTGTTCCAAAGTGTGGCTGTATTACAGGAGTACAGACTTGGCCCAGCTCTTTTGTTTGGTTTTGTAACCTTTATTAGTTGTTTCTGAGATGATCTAAGCGACCGAGTAGTTATGTAAGTTTGCAGGACTAAAGTGCTGGGCAGAGGTGGGGTTTGAAAATTAGTTTATGTGCTAGTGTTTGTTGGGTATAGGAAATATGGCTTGAGAATTCAAGCCAGTTGAGTTCTGCAATTGCTTCACAGTGGTGTGTGCGATTTGGTTTTCCTGAGGCAAATTTAACTATTTTATAATAGCAAGATTGCAGCTTATTACTAAGGGATGAAAGTAGGTTGTAAAGATAGCACTTCCATATAGCAGGGAAGGGAGGAGCAGGGTATTTGCTAGTTTAGATTTGGTTTGCATGTTGAGGTATAATTTGTGCCTATATAGTTTGCCTAATTTAAAGTGTACTTTTTTATTATACTATGAATATGTGTCAAAGGTAAGTTTGTCATCTGTTGTCATACCTAGAAGTTTAACCATTTTACCTAGTTCTATTTCAGTTCCATCTTTAGAAAAAATCTTAAAGTTTATGCTTGGTTTTGTGGTGAATAGGAGTAGTTTTGTTTTGTTTTTTTGGCGTTTAGCAACAGTTGAGAATTATTTAGTCAGGTTTCTATAGAAGTAAAACCTTTTTGGGTTATTTTGAGAAGGTCAGAGAAATTGTCAGCAGAAGATATAATTGTTGAATCATCAGCGTATTGGATCAAGTTTCCTATTTGAGAGAATTGATAAATATATTGAATAGTAGTGATCCTAGAATGGAGCCCTGAAGGACTCCTATGTTGTTTTTTTGATAGGTAGATTGTGCATTTTGCCATTTTACTGATTGCTCTCTGTTATTGAGGTAGGAGGTAAACCATTTGACAGAATTTGGGAAACATTCTAGTTTTGATATTTGGTGTAGTAGTTTGTTATGTGATACTGTGTTGAAAGCCTTTGACAGATCTAGTATGATTACTGAGGTATGGAGACCAGTGCCAAGGGCTTTGTTAACAGTATCAGTGAAAGAGAGCAGAGCTGTAATTTTGCTATGTCCTGGACGGAAGCCATGTTGTGTGGGAGAGAGAAGGTCATTGTCTAGGAGGTGTTTAAGTAATTGAGTGTGTACACATTTTTCTAATAATTTTGATAGTGGTGAAAGTATTGAGATAGGGCGGTAGTTTGATAGGTCACCTTTGTGAAGTGGGGTGATGATAGATTTTTTCCATAAGTTTGGAACATAGCATTCAGAGAGAGAGATCGATTTATGAGAATACTGACTAGGTATGCAATTGCGCTTGATGCTAGCTTTAAATATTCGGTGGTGGAGTTTGTCACCAGAGAGAGAGAGCAGTGTTTGAGTTTATTTAGAAGTTTACATATTTGTGAGGTTGTAATTGGTTGGATGGAGAATGAAGGTGCTGTTAGATTATTAATGCAGGAGTCTAGAGTAGGGGAAGTTTTATTAATATGTGTGGAATTTGTTGTAGGGTCTTTGATTAGGTTTTGAATAGTAGTAATGAAATGGGTGTTAAGATCATGAGAGATTTGCTGTGGGCTTTTATCAGGTGTGGGGGATGGATTTTGTAAAGTGCCAGGATTAAGTAATGTGGAGACTGATTTCCAAAACTATGTTGGATTGTTGTTTGTGGTGGATAGTTGCGAGGTAAAGTAGTTTTTCTTATCCTGCATGACTAGTTTTTTGGAATTATTTCAGAGTTGCTTACAAGTAAGTTTGGTTTGTTTAGTTTTAGATTTCTGCCACTGTTTCCATGTTTTATCTCTATGGAGGAGGCTTTGTTTTGTTGATCTGGTTAGCCAGGGGGCATGGTTTGCCTTGGCATGTTTGGTTCGTATAGGGGCTAAGCTATTTATTGTGTCCAGAAAAAGTTTGTTGAAATAGTTGACAGCTTCATCTAGGGGGAGTGTTTTTAGTGGAAGCCAGTTTTAGGTTTTTAGGATGCTTACAAATTTGTCTGGGTCAAAGTGGGTGAGATTTCTGGATGTTTTGTAGGTGTGTGTTTTTGATATTTGAGAGTGGGTCCTATGGGTGAATGCTGGGATGTGATCACTTAGTATGTTAGGTAAGGTGCCTGAGTTGAAATAATTTTGTGGGTGAGATACTAATATCCAGTCTAGGGTGGATTCTGATCTAGTGGATAGGCCATGGGTAGGAGTCGTAATAAGCTGTGTGAAGCTGTGTAGATTTATGCTGTTGACTGGAGAGTTGGTTGTTAGATTTAGCCAATTAATGTTTGTATCTCCTAGAATAATGATTTCCTGTGAGATGTTCTGGTTTGCCCAAGATAAAAAATCTTCTAGGAGGGAGATATTTTACCCTGGTGGGATGTAGATTACTACTATAAGTATTTGTTTGTCATTGTTGATGTGAAGGGAAGTTAGTAAGAGTTCTAGATTGCCAAAAATGGGGAGTTGTTTGGGATAGATTGTTAAGTTAAGGCTGTTTTGGTAGATTAGTGCTACGCTGCCACCTTTTTTGTGGAGTCTATCAGCACGAATAATGGTGTACCCTGGAGGAAGAATTTCAGTATCAACAATATGAGGTTTTAGCCAAGTTTCTGTTACAGCTACAATATTTGGGGTGTGAGTGGATAGCCATGCATGGAACTCAGAAATTTTGTTACATATATTTATTGTTACAAGTTAAAGCCGTAGGGTTTTTGAGTTAGTTGAAGATTTAGGGGCAGGGTTGGGGTAGATGTCACCACATTGTGAGAGAAAGAGGGGGAGATGAATAATAGCATTGGTGTCATTTTTATGTGAAAGAGGTTTGTGAAGATGAGAATTGCTTATTTTGAGTTTGGAATGGGTAGGGAAAGGTTTTATCTTATCTAGGTTATAAGTCTTGTGTAGGAATAAGGAGGGTGAGATGTTTGAATAACTATTTCTGCTAAGAGGTTGAGGAAGGGGTTGTGTACTAGATGTTTGAGTTAATGAGAGCAAGGTGGGATATGCAGTGGTAGTTAAGGTTAGTAGAGTTAGAGATAGAAAGAGACTAGGAATGAGAATAATGTTTGTTGTGTGACAATGTGTGTTTGTGTGGGAGGGCATCTTATTATGGAGAGTAGGTGTCAATTAAATGTGATTTGAAAATGGGGTGGGGTTTGAGAGTGCAAGCCAATTGGTTTGTAGTTGCTGAGGTAGGTAGGGGGAGGAGTTTATGGATGTATAAATCTAATTGGAATGGGGTGAGTGAGAATAGGGGTAGGGTAGGGGAGTGAGCCCGATTGAAGCAAAGGGAGAACAGAGCGGGTTGTGCCAGTTCCACGTGGTAGAGCAGAGCTAGAATTCCATAAAAAACTAACAGTAGGAGGAATTCCATCTGCAGGTCAGTGAAAGCCTGTAAGTAAGTTTAAATTAGAGAACAGCATGGGCCCTACACCTGGATGTTATCAGTTCATCCAAACGTCAGCAGTCGAACACCATATGTTTGAACTGTGACATCCAAAAACTGATTATCGCAAAGCCACAGAACACCAAATTCTTTCCCAGGGAAAGAATTCGGTGGGCCATTTCTGTGGCTCTACTATAGTCAGCGCTGTGGTGGAAAGTTACAGGTCAGGTTCAGGTAAGTGTGCGATTGTGCGGATGTTTTGTTTAGGCCATGGGTTAGATGAGTAGGGTTAGGGAGTGGGTGAGGTGGGTGTGCGATAGTGACAGACTTTAGGATTAGAGCAGGATAAGTGAGTTAGGGTTAGGGTGTGGGTCAGGTGAGTGTGCGATAGTGACGGACCTTAGAGTTAGGGTTTGGGTTAAGGTAAATGGATAGATAATAGTGTATGTATAGTTTAGTGTAGGGTTAGATGTAGGATTTTAAGTGTATGTGTGTGGATTGCTGTTTTTTGGTGTGCTTGTGTTGTTTGTGTGTTTCCCGGAACAGCGATTTTTTTCCCCTGGGAAAAAAAATCGCTGTTCTAAGACTTCAATGTTTTTGCACTTCGAGGTTAGAAGTTCAAACATATGGTGTTTGAACTTCAGCCATTCCGTTGAAGTGATATAGACCCGATGTTAACACCGTAGTATGGCAGTTAACATCCACTAAGCAACTTTATGTGTTTGAGCCTTTTAAATATAAGTATTGCAGAGTGGTCGCTATGAAGGGTGGGCTACCTTGTTGTATGTGGCTGGTGGTTTACCACTACAAACTGTTAAGCACAAATAGAGGTCTTCAAATACTGGTTAATGGACCACTATCTCTTAGATTAGATAATAAATGGAAGGGAGAGAAAGAGCTAATAAGGTATCCGCTCTCTCCAGTTAGTGTGCACACCACAAGATTAAGCCAAGTTTCACAAACTTAGTGAATAAAACCGTAGCACATGGAATAGTCATAAATTACATTAGACGTACTCTGCAGTCGCTACTTTATTTTGCAGAAATGGGCCAGTGTTTGTTTATTTTGCAGGTTGAGCTGGTGTAGTTCAGGCTAATAGGGGACACAGTCCACTGTGGTTAGGGCTGTTTTAACTGTAAGAAATAAAATGTGGGAGATATAGGTTTAGGGGACACAGAACTTTAACAAGAGAACTTACATAGACAACACATCATATTAGGTAATAAAAATACTGTCTAACAGCCTAATGAGCAGCAAACATTACTGTGAGACCAATAGCCCAAGCATCAGGGACATCCAAAGCATAAACGCAAGCAAACTCCACCCCCCAACACAACCCAAATGACACATAGCCCACAAACTCAGTGTGCCACTCAACCACAGCCCATAAGGCATAACAACGTACCCAACACTCCAGTCATAGGTGACGCTATAGTCAGGCACACTGATGTTCCACTCACTAGACTAAACAAGGAGAAAGTTACTGTCAGCTGCCTGTCAGGTGCCAGGATCCGGCACATAACTCATGCACTCAGGTCACTCCACAATAAGTACAAATATGACACTGTCATTGTCCATGTTGGTGTGAATGACCTGAGAAGTACCTCCCTGGACTACATGAAAAGAGATATGGAGGAGCTCTCTGATCTTGTATCCCAGGCAGGTATGACCCTAACCCTGAGTAGCATCCTGCCATCTCCCAGAATGATACCAAAGTACAAGGACAAAATGATTGACTTCAACAATTGGCTAAGCTTCTGGTGTCATTCTAAGGGGATCCAGTATTTGTCTGCCTGGGACGACATGATCAACAGTCCACAATGCTTTGCCAGAGATGGCCTGCACCTGTCGCCCTTAGGATTCCGGATACTGGCTAAGGCTCTTGTCACCCCTATAGTGCCTTTTTTAGGCAAGGTTCAAATGACAAATTCACCACCATAACAGGTACAAACAAGCAAAATGCTAGAAGTCTAAACCTCAAAATGCACTCACTCGAGGCACTCCTTAAAATGGAGAACATTGACATCTGTGCAGTGACAGAGACCTGGTTCAAAGCTCCAGAGAGCACCCCTGCATTACCAGGCTTCAATTCATACCACACCTTTTGGCCACCTAACCCAGAAAGAAGCACTAAAGGGGGAGGCGTGTCCATATTCATTAAGGATATCCAAACCTCCAGGCTAGTTGCACAGCATAATGCATCAAGATTATCCAAGTGCAACTAACTCTGGGCAAGACCGCAATCCAAATTGTAGCTTGCTACAGACCCCCCACCATGCCCCAGGATTCACACTCCTCATTTCTTGATACACTGGCAAGTATTAGAGTACAACCCAACACCCTAATAATGGGCAATTTCAACTACCCCACCATTAACTGGGAAAACTACTCATGTACCAACTCTTTTGCTCAACATTTTCTAGAATTCATAAATTCCAATGCCTTGGATCAACTTATTCACACCCCCACCAGGGGCAGCAATATCCTAGACATGGTCATTACCAACATGGGAAACCGGTGTTCCACAGCAGAGGTCAATTCCTCGTTGGTCAGATCTGACCACAAGCTAATCAGCCTAGACATCCACATCACACCCCCAGCCCCAATTAGGGAAACCATCGTAAAAAACTTCTCAAAAGCCAACTTCACACTTCTTAAGACAAAAGTGGCAAACGTCATGAAACCCATGCAGATGGACAATAGAGGTATGACTGCCGAATCCTACACAAATGCACTTTATAAGCACTTACACGAGTGCATGGATCATGCTATCCCTGATAGAACCAAGATGTTATCCTCCAAAAAAAGGAAGCCAATCTGGTGGTCCTCTGCCATAAACAAACTCTACAACAGAAGAAAGAAACTGTTGCAAAAAAGAGTAAAATCTCATGACTGGAGGAACTCCCTGGTCACCCTCAGTAAGAAGCTGAGATCCCTCATAAAATCCTCCAAAGCTAGTTACGAAAACAAAATTGCCACTGACTCTAAAGACAACCACAAAGCATTCTATAGCTATGTCAAGAATCTAAATGGGAACACTCAGATCTGTTCTGAGTTACAGCATAATGGCACTAAATATACAGAACCAACTGATATTACCAACATCCTAGCAGATAGGTTCAGTGCTACCTTTACCCCCCTCTCACCCCCTAGAGGGCCCATCTCTATACCGGAAGAATGCAAAGTTCCTATAATCACGGCTGCACAGGTAAAAAACACACTCTCCAAAGCCAAGAACACAGCATCCATGGGACCTGACAATATCACAGGCTGCGTTCTACACGAACTACAGAATGAACTGGCACCCTACCTAAGTACCATGTCCAATCATAGCCTCACCTCAGGCTTTGTACCCACTGAATGGCGCACCGCAACAGTTATCCCACTCCACAAAGGGGGAGCCATGACGGACCCCAAGAACTACCGCCCCATTAGCCTGACGAGCCTGGTCTGCAAGGCCATGGAATGTATCATCGTGGAACTCATA
This sequence comes from Protopterus annectens, assembly GCF_019279795.1. NCBI lineage: Eukaryota > Metazoa > Chordata > Ceratodontiformes > Protopteridae > Protopterus > Protopterus annectens. Next base: position 1,612,674,983 of record NC_056725.1, read on the forward strand.
AACAAAGACATTGGTAATCTCCAAACTCTGGACCCTACTCAGTTTGGATTTGTAAAAGGCAGATCATGTCTCCTAAACCTGATTGTCTTCTTTGAAGCAGTCACCAAAGCCATAGATGAGGGTAAAATGGTTCACACAGCTTATCTAGATCTCGCCAAGGCTTTCAACACCATCCCCCACTCTGGAATTATAGATAAGCTCACTAAACTAGGTATAAATCCCTATGTCACAAGATGGGTTGCCAACTGGCTCACGGACAGAACCCACACTGTGAAAGTAGCGGATTCCAAATCCAACATCAGACCAGTGACAAGTGGAGTACCACAGGGTTCAGTCCTGGGTCCTCTCCTGTTTGGTATCTACTTCTCTGAAGTGCAGGCCAACACAGAAGGTCTTTGGCTAACAAAGTTTGCAGATGACTGCAAACTAGGAGCCATAATCGAAACTCCTAACGATGTGGACAAACTACAAAAGGGCCTCACTGAGACAGATACCTGGTGTCAAAGCCATGGCCTGAAGCTCAATGCCAAAAAGTGTATTGTCATCCCTTTGTTAAAAACTCTGTACCCATGAACTACCACGTAGCTGGTAGTCTACTTAATGCCGAAAATGTGATGAGACCTTGGGACACAGGTGGACAGTAGTCTCTCCTTTGATAATCACATCGCCACAGTGGTCAGGAAATCCTTCTATGTGTCTCATCTCGTCACAAAAGGATTCTCATCCATAAAAAAAGAGGTAATTGTTCCCCTCTACTCATCACTCATTAGACCCATTATAGAGTACAATGCCCCTTTTGGTATGTACCTCACAAGACATCTACAACAACTGGAAAGACCACAGAAATACCTCACAAAGAGGATTACTGGCCTCAAACTGATGCCCTATGCAGACCGTCTCAAAAAACTACAGCTTTACTCCATCGCATATCGCCTACTCAGGGGTGATCTCTGCCTAACATACAAAGCTATGTCAAACCCAGAGCTGTTGGATATGCTCCACTTAAAGAAATCCCAATCCCTCCAAGCTACACACTCTAGGGACCATAACCTTGTCACCACAATAAACAGAACATGCTGGAGGGATAGATTTCTGTCCCAGAGACTTCCCATACTCTGGAACAGACTACCTATCTATGTCAAACAGAGCTCCTCATTAGCACTCTTCAAGAAAAATCTTGATGATTGGATGGGAAATGGGAAATTCACCCCAGGGATCACTTCTGTGGCTCTGCTCGACAGGGGCACAGGAAAATAATTTTCTTGGGTGGCGAAAGCCAGGGTACATTTTTTGGCTAGGCTTGTATGGGCCCTAGGGCCGATAGCCTAGTACCTACCTATGAACCTATGAACAGGTCGTAACAGACGGTGTTTAGCTGAAGCAAAGCCCAGGTTTACGTTACAGTACAGTATGTGACTTTGTTATAATGCTTTGTCTTTATGCTCTTCATGTAATGTATTTACTGGAGTTTTTCTCACAGGAAAAGGTTTTGTAGCTCAATACATGATGCTGCTATTAATTAAGGTTACTATGTTTAAACTATGGAACAACCTCCCCCCCAGCATAACCAAATTGCCATCCAACAGTCTCTTCAAAACCACACTCAAAACCCAGTTACAAATGCACTGGCTCTGCCCTTGCTCCAACCCTGACTAACCACTTCCCTCCCACCTGATACAGCTCTACCTTACCTTTATCCCACTAACCATCCTAACTCCAACTTTACTCAACTGTCTCCATGTTTCTCTATTCTCTTCCACCATTACAGACATCCTGAAATCAATGTTAATTCTATTCCATTCAATGTAATTACTATATAACTGCATAAATAATGTACCATTTCTATTTGATATTGTATATTCCTAGTGTATACATCTACTTTATTATCAATTGTACTGTATCCTACTGTAGACATTTAATATGTATACTGGAGCTGTTCTCCCCGGGCCTCCACTGAAAAAGGACCCTGTCCAGTTGGAATTTCCCAATAAACAAATATAAAATAAAATAAAATAAATAAATAAATAAATAAAATGTTGATAATTGTTGATTACTTACATACCTCTATTCACTATGTTCTTTATGTAATGCTGGAATTTTTCTGGAGTTTTTTCCCCTAGGCCTCTGTTGAATAAGGGGTAGTTTTCTGCCCAGATGGACTATCTCAGTAATTAAATGCAATAAATAATACCAAATCCATATATTGCAAAGGATCTCAAACCCCTGTCATCAAAAATTAACACTTGTTAAAGATACTTTACAAAACAAAAACTACATCTTCCATGGGAGCTAATTATATACCCAGATAACTGCTGAATAGCACTAGATTTGTACTGGTGGACCCACTCTTACAGCTATTCAGCCTGAGGGTAACCAGTGGCTTTGTACCTGGAGGTATGGCACATATAGTAGTGATCTCATCATGGAGCCAGAAAACTACACAGCCATTAGCTTGATGAGCCTTATCAGCAAGACCACAGAACTGGTCCTAACTGACCTGATAAACTATGACATTTAAAATCTTATAAAACTTGATCCCCAGCATTATGGCTTTGTTAAGGGTAGATCCTGTCTAATGAATCTGGTAAACATCTTTGAGACAGAGTCACACAAGCTGTCGATAGTGGTCATGCTGTCGAACCAGCATACATTGACTGCACCAAAGATCTTGTTACAATACTACATGTTAACATAATTAACAAGCTTCATATACTCAAAACTGATCCCTATGTATTTGAGTAATGCATTGGCTGAAGGAAAGATCCTACATAGCAAAGGTCGCAGGTGCATCCTCAGAGAGCATGAAGGTAAAAAGTGGAGTCCCTCAGGGATCCATACTAGGAAAATCTCCTCTTTGGAATACCCTTTTCTGATCTCCAGATAAAAAACAAGGATCTCTGGTTAGCCAAGTTTGCAGATGATTGTAAGCTGGGGATCATCCTCAAACCCCCTTCTGACATGCAGAAGCCATAGCTTGAACTTACACAGATCCTTAGCTGGTGTACAGAAAATGGGCTACTACTAAATGCTAAAAAGTGTCATTTTTGTTGCATTTGGTAAACAATCCCTCAAATCATTTTACAGTGTAGACAACACGCTAATCCAGAATGAAGATGTTATCAGAGACCCAAGAAGTTAGAGAGATAGATTATTTCATCTCCTTTGGTCATCATGTTGCAACAGTGGTTAGGAAATCCTTCTGTCTATCACAGTTGGTATCACCTGTAGATCCAAAGTCCTTACCTTCAATATTCAAAACTGATCAGGCCCATCATAGATTACAATACCCAATTTGGAATGTATTTTGCTAGATACATGAAGCAGTTTTAGGGAACACAGAGATTCATGAAAAAAAAAAAAAGATCACTGATCTACTTAGATCAGGTTTATCACTTAGTAATGCAGGACATTTTCAAAATCATGGGTGTCTGAGAATAAACTCAGATAGCAAGCCAGGCTGACCCATACGGGTGTTGTGCAGGGCAAATGGCTAAATGCCTTCTACAAGAATAATATCTAGGATATACAAGATCCTTTGTAAGTTCTAGAATCTCTTGTACCCATAAATACTAGCTAGTGTGGAAGAGGGAACTAATACAGGAGATATTGGAGATGTGCTCAAAGGTAATCTTAGCTTCTTGGTATGCTACTAAATCCTGCAAATTCAGAGTTTTTGAGTGGCAGGGCTTCTTCAAGTGCATCTATATCCCGGTCAGACTGGCACAAATATTCCCTACAGTCTCCCCAATGTGTTGGAAATGTGGGCTGGAGTTAAGGGATGTTGTCATATATTTTATGGGACTGCCTGGAATTAAATCCACTAAAAATAATTGATATGGGGCATATGCAATCATTTTTGGCTCGGGTGGGTGTTTAACTCTGTCAGGTACAGTTATTGGGAGTAGACACACAGCTATATTTACCTACCTTTGACCAGAACTTGCTAACACTGATTATTTTAATAAAAAAAGTTAATACAAAGGTCATAAAACACAGGGTCCCACTAAACACTAAAGATTTCTGGTCTATAGTCAGGAATGTTAACCACTTGGAGACTTGTGAGCATGCCAAAAGTGGAAACCCTGGTTAAATAAATGCATATCCATATTTTATAGTCATGACTAGATTTGCAGGAATTGCTAATTGAAATGATTGTTGACTCAGTATCCTTCTGAAAATATGTATTATACTGCTTTGATTTGCTGTAGCATTGCCTTATGCAACAAGATGATATTATATAATTTGACACACTTGGTTACATTAACAAAGAATATTTTTAAGGTTAATGGCAGATAGGTCATTCAGAGTGTTGAATTAACACCACATCTTAGTCAACATTGCTTAAGACTCAGTGTAGTTATTTGGTCTTGCCTTTTCGTTGTTTATACATAGTTGCGATAGATTGCACTGTTAAAATCTGAATTCAGTAAGCTGATAGTTCATTATTAAAGGTTGAATGTGTTGTTGGATTTAGCAACTGATTTAATAAATTGATGTTAATAAAATAAATAAATAAATAAATAAAAGAGAGAGATTGTGGGCCTAAAAAGAAACTTAGTTACCAGGAGAGGCTGGATGCCCTGTTCCTGTATTCAGTCTCCTATAGACTCCTTAGATGTAATTTTGTCTTGTTTTTCAGGCTGTTTGGGATTCAGTAGTCTAAGACCTGTTATATCTTCACAAGTCAAAGAGTCCCGTGAACACTAGAACCAGAGATCTGAACCTGCTTTGGCTAACAAATTATGATGGAGAGACAGATTGATCGCATGATGACTACCCCTTGTCTAGCACACATGTCTTGTCCTAACCAAGAAATTTGATACACTATCTTCCTTTAAAAAGAGTTATAAAATTGGATGGTTATTCACAAATTCAACCCCATTATGACTGTCATGTCACTCCTCAAAAAGGAGATAAGGTCTAAGGGTGGGCGCTGTCAAGGTGAAAATGGCCCAGTTGACTTGCATTTTCTATGATTCTTTGATATTCCTGTGTTTTGCACATGTAAATAAACATTTGAGAATTTTTCAGAAATAGTGAATATGATCCATAGATGAGATTGTTAAAAGAAATTTTCAAGAAAAGTTTGCAAAAGTTTGAAGCTGCCACTGGATATGAAATTCAGCCTTATTTTTCATTTGAGGAGGAGAATAGTTGAATATCTGGCTTTTTTCTCAAAGCAGATAAGCTAATTGTAATAAATTAGATAGAACAAGAAATGCTCAATGGAATTCATTAATCACACTTGGGAGTACTCAAGAACAAACAGAGAACATATTATATTCTACTTTGTATGGTGTTTGATTCTGGGATTTAGGACATTTTTATTTTTTAGTAACTACTGAGTATCTTGCATAAGCGTATGCAAGGCAGTATGCCACATACCTGAACATATTGACCTATAAAGGAGCTGTATGTCACAATGGTGTAGTGTATAAATGTGCCTCTGCTACAACAGAACTGTCTGCTCTGCATAGCGTAGAATACTAAAGCAGTGTTCAGTACTATGAAGGAAATGTTACTTTGTATCAAGATACAACAGCCTGACTTGATTACAATAATTATCAGAAATAATACCAGGTTCCTCGAGTGTCAAAGAAAACATTTTAGGAATACTGATACAAACAAAGTTTATCAGCTAACCTCTGTGTATTGATCACGTGGTCAACGACAAACTTTTAAACTTGGTGTTTGTTATTTACTCTAAAATTCTGATGAAGTTCTATATTTGTTCTTTATTAAAAGTACAAAAATGTTCATTCTTTTAAAAGAAATTTATTGCAGCTAAAAGGATTTGTGTGTTTCTGAACAAGCTGATTGTAAAGCTAAGCAGATAGCAGGGGTTACATCCCCCATAGTAATGTTCTGCTATCCAAAACAAGAAGTGCTTTTGTGTTGTTTTTTTTATTTATTAATTTATTTATTTTTGTTTGTTTACTGGGTAATGTCCAACTGGGCATGATGCCCATTTTCAGCAAGGCCCGGGGAGAAAACCTCCATACATACAAATAGACTGTATTAAACAATCAAATTGAACACATATTAACAATGTAGAAAGCAAGTCAGCAAAGAAATTAGTTATATAACAATAATTAGCAAATAATTAACAAATAAATTAATAGATTTAACAAAAAAATGGCACAGTTAGTGATAAACACAGGCCGCATGAGTTAATAGTGAGAACAGTGTGATAAAGCAATTGCAAGATAGAGAAATGCAGTGTACATAACAGTTAAAGACAAAGCAGTATACGTGTATACATTGCTAACTGAAAATGAATGCATTTTTATTTATGTAGTTTATGTTTTTGTTGCATATAAAACTAATACTCCACCGAGACATTACATTGATTTCAGATGACTTTGAGTTGGAAAGTATATTGGTGTGGTATTCAGATAATACTTAATGCCCAACATGACAAAAATGCTCTGTTTATTTTTTAAATAGCATTTAGAAATTGGTTAAAATAAATGAAAACATCACTGTGGCTGTTAAAAATATTTTAATCATGTTAGTGGGAATTTGATTTTGTAATGCTTTAGTAGTATTTGAGTTGAATTGTTTTATTTACTTTAATATATAGCTTTTGCTATTTCCTGCACTTATAGTTTATATAATTTTAACAATTTTTTTCTGTGTTTTGATGTCAACAACTTTGTTAATGGACAGTTAATATAATCAACTCAATTGTCTTAAATTCTGTGGCCAAATAAAAGTATATTGTATAGATCAAATGTTGTCTTTTCCATCCAGCTCAATAGATGGGTTATTGGATGAGACCAGAGTTCACCTTACCACTGTGTCAAGAGCTTGGATCCAGGGTTATGGCTCCTCCACTACCTGTAACTCCCTCTAGTCCCTAAAGTTATATATATATATATATATATATATATATATATATATATATATATATATATATATATATATATATATGGTTTACTATCATAAATTCGAAAATCAGAACAAAACGTGTATGAATTTTCGAATTTATACATCGGAAATGAACATTTCCGTATTTCCCTAATGTCGAAAACAGCTGTGTATTAGCACTCCCACCCACCTCGTAACTCCCTACCTAGCTAGCCTAAACACACAGTTATGCTGGGGGGCAAGCCCCACACCCCCCCCAACTTATTCCAACTCCGAGATCGCACTACATTGAGGAATGGGATGTATTTCCCTAACCGCACTGTACCACGATCCACTCACATGAGCGAACATTATAATTGCGAATGCACAGTCCATTCACAATGGTAGCGTTCGCTCACATCACTTGCCGAACTATGAAGTATTCGAACAACTGTTGTTCGAATACTTCATAGCTGTGCAATTGCACGTCGGCATTGTGATAGTAAACATATATATATATATATATATATATATATATATATATATATATATATATATATATATATATATGGCTCTTCCCCTACTCATAATTCCAGATAGTCCCCAGACTTTTTATACATATTTGAATATATATATATATATATATATATATATATATATATATATATATACACACACACACACACACACACACACACACACACACACATGCGTTAGTGTTGTTTTAGCTTTAGTTCTGATAGTGTTGCTAGATAATTAGATAATTACCTGTTATGTATTTGTGCAGTTTGGCTGCTTTTTCTTGTTTGCTGTTCTGATTGTTGCAGTGTTGTGGTTGTTACTTTGCTTAGTTGGAAGTGATGTCTGACAAGGCCACTTGTTTCAAGAAGTGTAGTGCCTCTGTGCATCAAATTCCACCCCGGAATTGCCACACACTCTGGAGTATTACTTAGGGGTAGCCCATTTAGATGTAGAATATGAGTCCTGTGATTCTTTCTGGGCCAGAACTCTCACAGACCAATACAACAAGCAAGTTATTAAGGGTCTCCTCACTGTCCAAGCAGGAGTTCTGGCACCTTTAACATCTGATGGTTTGTCGCCCACTTCCAGAAAGTCAGAAAAGATAAGGACCAGTAAAGAAAAGGACAAGGAGAAAGAGAGGAGTAAACAAAAGTAAAGTGAGAAAGAGAACCAATAAGACAGGTCTAGAATAAGCTCTCTGGACCCTTTGGGTCCATACAGTCCATATGGCTTGACACCAAAGATCCAGAAGCATTTGGGTCTATCTATGATGAGATGTTTCAGACCTCTTTCCCAGCTCTACCTTGTCATTTGTCTTGAGAGTTGACTAGTCCTTGACTCTGCTGTCCCATTTGTAGGATAGACTGCACCATTTATCCAGTCCAACTTCTGTGGCATCTTCCATCTAGTCTTTTCAAACTTCAAGGAGTCTTTTAGAAGCCACCATCTACAGGATGATGCTGAAGTTCATCTGGACTCAGATAGAGTTGGAAGTTCCAGGTCTGGCCATGGTAATCCTGGCCATAATCTTTCCCTTGCTGCTATGAACTTCAGATCCAGTGCTTGTGGTACTGACTAACCCCCAAGAGACACCCCTTTTGGAGCCGAAAGCTGTTTTGACTTCAACACTGATTGTTTCTCTCACCCTTCAAATTTGGCTGCATTGGAATAAGATGCTCTTGGAGCTGAAGGATCAGGGACAAGGCTCAGTGTTGACTCCAAGATTTTTGGAGCTATCCCTACTCTCTGGACAGTTCAACTCTGATGTCTGCCTTGGAACCAATTCAAATTGGTGGTGTGGCTGTTCCTTCTTTGACCTCTTTGGGTCAAGGGTGTGAAACTTTGGCTCCAATATCAGCTTTGGCTTTTGAGGCTTTGAAAGGTCCTCTCTAGGTCTAGAGAGGAGGTGTCTCATTTCCACTGGGTTCTGTCCTGACTCCCCTTGGATTCTTGATATTCAGCCTGTCTAAGCCTTGATGAATTTTACCTGATGAGCTCCTCCTTCATTTCTGACCATTCTCAAAAGTTTCCGTTTAGGAGGGCCATTGGAAATGTCCCTGCAAGAGGAGGCATCTGGACTCATCTCCATAGTCTGTCGCCAAGGATACTTATTTTATGGAAAGTGAGGGATCTTCAAGATCCTCTCTGGAATACATCTCCTTTGGAGATATCCTTAAACTGATGAAGCAGAGTGGGGGCTGGCCCCTCCCTGGAAAAGTTGGAATTGCTCAAGGCTTTTAGGGCTGGCTCGTCTACATCCTGGGCACCCACAGATGAGCTCATAGACATGTCTTTTTAGCAGACCAGGAAAGAACCCAATGTGATTGAGCCTATTCCATGGAAATAGGACAAAATATTCGTTACCCCTCAGAACAAATCCCATTTCAACAAGGGTCCACCAGTAGATGCCATGGTGGTTGAGATAGCCACCAAAAAGAATTTCTCAGAAGAGAGCACATATTCTTATTCCCTTAACAGAGAATCAAGTGTGCTACACAAATTTGGGAAATGGACTTTTTCTTCAGTGACATTTATACTTCTCGTACTGAATTACTTGACCCACATGGGCCATTTCCAGAGAGGTCTGAAGAAAGAACTGTTCAAATCCCTCTAAAGTAATCTGTCTGCTGATGTCCAATAATTAGTGGAGTAGCAGCTATCTATCCTCCAGACCATGACTAACATGTTTAATCATCTGCCCTCAAACACAACTGATGGTGTGGCAAGTATATTAGGCACCAACACTGCTATTCATTAGCATGCCTGGCTGTATCTCTGCAGTTTTTAGAAAGTTTCAAGAGGCTCTTTATTAATTCCACCTTTGATGGGTCAACACTTTTGGGCCTAAGGTTAAATATATGCTTACCAGAAGTGAAAAGGAGGACAGGACCCTGTTTACTATAGATATCTGCTTTTCCATCGCCTACAGGACCTTTTCTAAAAGCCAAAATGTGGAATGATCCTATGGTTTCAAAAGTCCCAGGGATTTGGCAAAGACACTTCTGTTGACAAACCTCCCCAGGGGCAGAGGAAAAAATAACTTTAATGAACTTTGCCACCTCAGCCCCCTTAGGGTGGAGGGGAAATAACTTTAATGGATATGCCTCAAGGCAGACTGTGGAATCAAGGGTTTCCGGGTCCCATTAAGGAGAAACACCTTTAGCACTCCTGAAGGGTTGCCAGACTGTCACATTCTGGAGGCAGCACGTCAGGGGCACTTATCCCTGCACCCTCATGCCTGTCTGTCCATCACACAAGATTTAGAGGTGCAGACGATAATCATCAGATGTTATATTATTCCCTTTTCTTTCCTTCCAGAAAAAAAGAACAAGAGAATCTTAACATTCCATCCAGTCAGAGGGAACTGGCAGCAGCAGAGCTAGCAAAACTGCTAGAAGAATGAATCATCCATGAGGTCAAACCAGACCACTGAGGATCTGGATTCTATTCAATGTTCTTTTTGGTCTAAAAAAGACTGGAGGCTTCATGTATATTCCAGACCTAATCCCCCTCAACCGAATTGTGAAGCAGATTTTCCTTATGGTCATAATTCAGTCTATTCTACCTCTTCTGAGGAAGGATGACTAGATGTGCTCAGTAGATCTCCAGGATGCCCACTACGATATCAAGATAATGAGGCAGTCCAGGAGATTTCTCCATTTATGGCTGGGAGTCTGTCATTTTTCAATTCAGGGCACTACCCTTTGGTGTCACCACAGCCCCCATGATGTTCACCGAGTGCATGTCAGTCATCTCAGCAGATTTGCGGCTATAAGGGTTCCAGGTTTTCTCCTACTTAGATGACTGCTTCCTCACTGCATCCAACAGTGATCTACTTATCCATTGCAGGGACTTCTTGCTCCGCTTATCCCTTACTTGGAAAATATGATCAGTCTAACCAAAAGCCACATGATAATGTTGCAGATGATAGAGTTCATAGGGCGCCATAGACTCAACTTCACAAATTGCCAAACTTCCAGAATGAAGACTACTCTCGCTACATCTGATAGCTTTAGAGGTCCTCTCTTATTTGAAGCATCCAGCATAACTAATTCTATGTTTCCTGGGGTTGATGGCTGCATTTATCACTTTATTACCTCAGGTATGATTTTATGTTAGAGTTCTACAGTGGGCACTATCTGTACAATGGTCAGTACTGCACCAACCCATTCATTCCCCACTTCATCACACATTAGTTTGCATGAGCCATATTCATTGGTGGTTGATCTCCTGATAATCACATGAGGTCAGCCTTTCACCCTACCACACGTGATAGCCACTGTGACCACAGACACCTCCATTCTTGGGTGGGGCATAGATGGGAAGATGGTTCAAGGCACATGGTTGATGACAGAGTCCAGACTTCACATCAGTGTCTTGTTGATGAGGGTGATCCTCCTAATACTGCAGGCCTTTCAGAGCTCTCTCCCCAAGGGTGTGATCTCCATCCAGATAGACAACATGAAAGTCATTTGGTATATCGACAAGCAAGGGTGAACCTCTTCTTACCCCTTATACCCAGAAGCCATGAAGATGTGGCAGTAGGCAATGTCTTTCTAACACTTTCTGGTGGCAAAACATATCATAGGGATGGGTCTATGATTAATCGTTGAATGTAAAAAACATTGAATGGCTAACCCTCTAAATCAATCCATCAAATGTTCACTTCAGTGAATGTTCACTTCAGAGAAATTGTGAGATGGAGAAAATAACTAGTTGCCCAACACTTCCCCATCTCACACATCACAGTATTTCAAACCCACCCAGGAGGGGGCTTTAACCCCCACAACTGCAACACCTTCCCTAATTATATATACCAACTCCTAGATCACAGTGGGGAAAAGGGTTTGAAATACTGCAGTGTGTGAGACAGGAAGATGTATAGTAAAACATGAAGGTATGGCAAAGTATGTGTTATAACACTGTAGTGGCACATTTTATGTGACTCAAGTCATGAAGCATAGCTAAGGATATTAGTCATCTAAGATGGGACATTGTTACACCACAGCATATCCTTGATGCATTTTCTATTGTAAATTGGGATATTTTAATGAATTGTAAGAAGTTTAAATGCATTAACTTCCTTTCACTGTTGTGCTGAGATCATAGCCCAGATGAAAGGTAGACTTAGATATTTAGATCAGTATGTGCTTGCATCTGTTTAACAAAACATAGTTACAGAATGTTAATATCAAGTTGATGGGTGTATATTATTATATTCTTCCCTGGAAAATGAAACACTTAAGGAGGGCAAGATGATGCAATATTGCAGAATTTATTAACTTATATGTAATCTGTTTGTAGGGTACATGCAATATCCAGTTTATTCAAATGTACTGGTATCATTAATAAAAACAGTCTTGTTTTGAGAAAAAAATTTTGATTGTTTTTATCTGCTCTGAATTAGTAGGAAGATGTGCTAGATTAGTCTTACATTTTCTATTCCAACACTTTGGTTAATGTGTAACTACAGAGTACTTTGTTTCAAAAATAAGCATTAAACAATTTTGTTTGTCTTTGTTTGTTTATCCTAGGGTCTTGTCAGAAAAATGCCCAGTTGGAGTATACACCTCATGCCATTGTTCAGCCTATAGCACTGACTCTAACATGTGACACAGGCCACTGCCCAAAGTGTAACAACATTCAGCATCACACCAACAGCAGATCGTCAGTTACCACAAGCATGAATTCAGTACAAGAGGAAGTAAATGAGTTAGATGTAGAAGATGGGACTGGTGATGGCTCCAACACAGAGAAAAAGGAGGAAGAGAAGAAAGTGGAGGAGATAAGTTACTGTGAAGGTCTGTATATTAAGATACGGATCAAGCTGCGAGATATTGTGGAGAGCAAGTACTTCAGTCGTGGGATTATGATGGCCATTCTTGTCAACACAATCAGCATGGGCATAGAGCATCACGAACAGGTAAGGAGCAGAGGTGAATGAATGCCTGAGAACTACTGCCATCCAGCTGATGGAGGTTCAGTTACCAGTCATAGTCTGTATAAAATATTATTCATGAGTGAAAGTGGCTTGGGGAGTGCCACTGCTTTTATGTGCAGTATTTGTCAGATATTACACTATTGCTTTTGTAAGAGTACTTTTTCATGTTGTTGGCATCACCCTCTTGTCACAGCTTACTTGTTGCATAAGCTTTACTTTAATCTGAGGAAGTCTGACTAAGTTAAAAGAGAAAAGGGTAAGTTTCATGTTTTTTAAAAAAGTTTCTTTTTTCAGAGTTTGTGTGAACTTTGGAGTAGGATATGTAGTGCATGGGGCTATAGACTTAGACCCTGTAGCTCAGAGGATGCAGGGGAGTACAGTCCCCTTGGAAAATACATATTTATTTTTGTGTGTTTTTTCATTATGATGTGTTGAGTTTACAATCTGAGTAACCTCAGATATTGCAGTTCAGATTATCTGTGTTTTGATTTGGGGAGATGTGATGATTCACTATAGATACAACGCTTTGTTTGTAAAGTTTTTATATGAAGAATAAGTGGAATTCAGCTTGTACTTTGTTGCAGTGCTTTTGTTTGTTTTATAAATAGAATAATTTCAGTTGTACAGAAATTCTTAGTGCTGTCCTTTCAGTCAAGCTGAATGTTAAGACTGTGAAACTTCATTTTCATTTTAGCATACCATTTTCTTTTTATCTTGCACAATTGAAGTTTTGCATTTTGTTGTAAACAATATCTCTATTCATTTACAAAAATGTGTTTTGTCATTATATTATAATTAGTGCAATGTAACTGTTTAATGAATGTATTTAATCCAGCTATTGTTACAAACAACAGATCCATATTGAGAGATAAAATGGCTGCATAAAAATGTAGACCAAAAGTGCTACAGTTTTGATTCGCTTCATTTTAGAATGAACTCACAAAATAAAATAATGTACTAAGAATCTTAGAAGTGGGCTCAAAACCAAGCATCTTGTGCTAGTGTAACTGCAACTAGACCAACAAGAGCCTCTGGATAGATTGGTGTTGAGTTTTCTCCTTAGGA
>NC_056725.1:1612693858-1612698858 GCF_019279795.1 Protopterus annectens
ACATAGAAACAACAATAACTATACATCTGCCATATTCTTGGATCACTCCAAAGCATTTGACATGGTTTCTCACTCTCTACTACTAGATTCACTAGCATCTCTTACCTTTGACCCCTCTACTATTGCCTGCTTAAAGAACTATCTAGCCAACAAGCAGCAATCTGTCCAATGGCAAGGGGCCTATGTTCTCTACTTCCAACTTCAGTAGGCATACCACAAGGCTCAATACTGGGCCCACTTCTCTTTTCTATCTTCACTAATAATCTACGCACCTCCACCCAGCATGCCACACTCATACAGTATGCAGATGACTCAACTTTAATCTGCTCAGCCCCATCTCTAGCCAATCTCCAGCAACTGACTCAGGAATCCTTCAGCTTTGTGGAAAGGTGGATCACTAATATCCAACTCATCTGTAACCCCACTAAAACCAAATTGCTTTTATTTACCCCCCAACAAATCAAAATCCCCTCCTCTTTTCTTTTCTATCACTTCCAAAAATGGCACTATCATCTCTCCTTCTGCCCATACTAAACTCCTCGGTGTTGAGATCAACAAAAACCTTCTCTTTGATGTCTATATCTTTCAAACCATCAAAAAGGTTCACAAAAAAATGGGTTCACTATACAGACACAAAAACTTCATCTCAGATCAAGCACGGTTCACCCTAGCCCAACTAAACCTACTGTCCACACTTATGTATGCAGTGCCTATTCTTACCCACATCAGAAAACATGACCTTGACAAACTTCAGTCATGCTATAATAATATTGCCAAATTTGCTAACAACGCCACCTTCAGATCCCATCACTGTCTAGCTCTAAGGAATCTAAAATTGTCAGAATTTCCACAACTACTAAATTATCATCAACTGACCATCGTCTATAACATTCTTAAATATCCTGACAAAATCCCATCTCTAAGTCAACTACTCACCTATTATACAACAAATCTCACACTCCGCTCTACTGATAAATCTCTCCTATGCATCTCTAGGGCTAACAATACTGCTGACAAAGCACTGTTCTCACACACTGTTGCTAGAAACTGTAATAACCTCCCCCTGTCACTGACCTCCATCCCCACTACCACTCACTTCAAAAACTCCCTTAAATCACATCTCACAAGCACCTGGCTATGCCCTTGCATAACATAAAATCACTGCTTATCTACTTTTTCTCACCTTCTGCCCTGGTGGGCTTTCTACTTGCTTACTGTAAAATGCAACAGTCTTTTACCCTTAAACAGTTATTCTCTTGAGTATAGCTACTCCATTTTAATATGATGTATGTAACCTCTCTCAATGCTGAAATGTATCTTGTCTGTTTTATATTTCTGTTATTGCCACGATGTCCCCTGACTGTTTTTCATATGTTTCATCAGCTATTTTTCTATTGTCTCAAGGTGTTTTATTCTGTTTTTTTTTTACCACTATGTATTACTACTATTAATTCTGTTAATAAATGTGGAACTTTTCTCCCTGGGCCTCGGCTATAATTGGAGCTTGTCCAGTCGGACTAGCCCGGTAAACAAATGTAAAATAAAAATAAAAAAATAAATAAAATAAAAATCATAGTAAGCCATCACAATAAACTACAAGTGGGTGGTGAAGTTGAAGTAAAGGTCACTGTAAGTATTGCAAACGCTGACCCATTTTAGTTCATTCATGACCCATTCTTGTTTCTAGTCTTACAAATTTTGAATGCTGGGTCTCTTCCAATTATGAAGTTAATATCCAACATGGCAACAAGATAACAGTGATGACCTATATAATGTCTTTGCAAAAATATGTAGTGGGACTAAAAGACATTTCTTACCATGATAAGCAAGCTGGAAAAAACTTAAAGAAGGAAATGCTGTTGGTTCACAAATGTTGCAAAACCACGACTTGCACTTTAGCATACGGACAAAACTTGTCAGTTTGTCATCGCATTTTTTGCAATTATTCCTGGTACTTTTAATCACTCTGTTGACAAATGTTGCAGTGAAATAGGCACTTAAACAACATTGTAAAATTAATGGATTTAAACCTTGCTGACAGAGGTCAAAAGTCTCTTACCAAGAATAAGTTGGATTCCCTTCCTTTCCCTGGTCCGTGTGGTGTTTTCAATTTCTACATCTAGGTTGTCTTCGGGTAAAGAGTGTATTATGTTTATCCTACAACCTACGCAATATATACTAACTGCCAAGCACATCCAAACTTTTGGTTGTCCAGCTGGAGAGCTTCCTAGAACTGAACAATACCTTTTATATTAACAATACAGACCTGCTGAACTAACATGGCAAAACACGCGGAGCAGAATTGTTAAACACTAAAAGTGTTTGTGTTTGTCATGAAATGTCATGACAGTTCAATAAAAGCACTGAAAAGAGATGGTAATAAAACACATTTTATTTACTAAATAAAATGTGATTTGTTCAAGTTGTAAACAGTAGGTTTCTGAGTATGGTTGTATAATGGCAGATTAAATATATTTAGAAAGTATTTTCATATGTTGACATGCAAAACTATTATTGTATTATGCAATAATAAACATTTACTTCAGTTGGTTTTATGCACTGCAGTTTACATATTAACAAATAACTAAAAATAGTCAGAGTGAATGCATCCTGTCATTTTAATACAAGTAAAGGAAGCTGATCACTTTAGATAGGCTCAAATACCTGTCAGAAAAATGAATAATTCAGGTGCATTTTAAAAAGCAGAACAGAGTTACTTATCCTATAGTAGGTAGTGAGTTCACAAATTTGCAAGAACCAGGGCCAGATCCTGGTCAAACAGAGCCCTAGAAGGGGTAATGGATCACCCCCACACACACAGCACCCCCCCACCCCACACTGCATCCATTCCAGTATGCCATTACTTGGCTATTTCTCATTAGATACCATAAACACTGTTGAAATCTGTCAATAACACACTATTTTCTTCTTCACTTCTACAGTGATTATAGAAATATAGATTTAACTTAAAATTATTTCAAAATTTACAGCACAAACTCTTGCAAAGCAAACTAGAGTCTCATATTGAAAACTGGCTTAGCATGAACAGTAAACTTCTCTGCCCTTGAAACTCATATTTATTGAAATCCACATGCAAAAAAAATGCATCTGGCCATTGGAGGATTAAGTTTACCTTTGGGCCATTTTCAAACCATAGGATCCTTGCACACATTTTTAGGGCCATGCATACATGAATGTGTTCTTTGATTTACCTTCCTAATTGTATTCAATGATACTTCTTTTTTTTTTGTAGTTTTGAACATTTTACTAGTAAGCAATGAAACAAAGCATATGAACCAATGACAAAACTGCCCATTACAGAGCATTTCAACCATAAAAGGCCATTCAACTTCTGCCATTACAATCCACCAATATCAGTCGATGTGCACAATCTCTGCAGAACTAAAAGTCATCCGAATACTTCTACATTAAAGAGATTTGTAACTAATGAAGTGGTTGCTACTGGCAAACAACTTTACATTTCAGTGTTTCATCTACAAATTCAGTGCCTGCTGCCTTTGAAGAATTCATTGCCTATGTTACATTAAAAAAAGTTGGTAAGCTGGTAGTATTGCAAAAAGAACGTCTGGCAAACAGGCAACATGTTCATAGATACTAGGCATCTCTCCAAAGGAGGACACACTCAGGAATGCAGCACCTAAATCTCCCTTAAAGTGCACCACAGTATCAGCCATCCCTCTATATGGTATAGAACCCACAGCCTTCTGTATCAAAGGCAAGGATGCTATCCTACAAACACTGCTTCCAAATTCTGTAGCCCAAACACTGACTGCCATTTCCTAAACAAAACAGTGGCATATTGAAAAAAGACATCATGAGAAACAGTAAACTTCTCTTTCCATGAAATGCACAGCTCCTTGAAAATGCACTGAAACCCATTATTTCTTCAGCAGTCTGGTAGCTGGTCTAGAGGATTTAAGATCTTGTCTCCACTGAAACTCACAATTCCTTCAGTAGTATGCCTCAGTAAGTTAACTGTCTAACCTGCCATCCTTAACTACGGCACTTTATGCACACACACACACACACACACACACACACACACACACACACACACACACACACACACACACACACACACACCATTTACAAATGGAACAGCTACTGCATGTTTAAATTCCGTGCACCTCTCTCTCACAGGAGCAAGTGTGAACTGTATTAACATTGCATCCATGTTGGCATGGGTGGATCATATTAAAGTCACATGGATGCAGATCCAGATGCATCTTTTAAAGATCAAGATGATATCACACAGATAAGATGTGTTTCATTTTTTTTAATTAATTCCAACATAAACATGGAAATCCCCTAGCCAGCAGCCCCCAACCCCGATCCACCTGCCTAGGTTGCATAGTGTAGGATCTGGCTCTGACAAGATGTGTGTGAAAATGACTCCTTAAAAAGCTGCAATAGATTATTGTGCTTCACAAGCTAAAACACTTCATTTTTCATCCATTATATATCCACTGTGTTCATGCATCTATGGTGCAATATCATTAATGTGACTAGCATTTAAGTGACAGCAGACAACAGAGCCTTTCACAGAGCTGCTCCAACCACCTGCAACTACTTATCTAGCCACATGACAAGTTTCATGATATTCGGATCCAAATATGTGAAGCATCTGCAAGAAGCATATAAATGTGTTACTCATGGAATGGGTCATTGATGGTCAGATGGGGTTTGAATCCCACCACTTTCAGCCAATGTAAAGGAAGAAGGATGGTAGAAGATAGATGGAGTTTGAACCTCACACTACCAACCAATTTGATTGGCCACTAAGGTATGGTCTTTCAGGTCACACTATGGTGCTAAACAACTTAAAGTATAAACAAGGAACACAAACAAACATTACTTAAGTGAAACCTGGCCAAGAGCATCCAGGAAATATGCACTGTTGCCATTTGGTATGGGACTTAACAAATCCACACCATAACCCCAGTTAACAGAATCTTTGGCATACTTTCTCAGACCCCTGT